>NW_017806234.1:39366-64404 GCF_001891065.2 Hippocampus comes
CCGGTAATTTTTCAAAATAAAACATCTTTCGTATTCCGAAATAAATAAAACGGAAATAAGGCAAGTTCTTTCTGTGCGGCCCGGTACCAAATGCCCTGCGGACCGGTACCGGTCCGCGGACCGGCGGTTGGGGACCCCTGCTGTAGAGCAGGGGGGCCCAACCTTTTTTGACCAAAGCGCTATTTTTCGATCAACCAGCCTCACGCGATCGACCCATGACTGCACATGCACACAAACGCACACACTTACACACGCCTGCCATAATGAGCAACAGCCAGAACGGCGGCTAAGATGAACGAAATACGGGACACACTTTTGCAGCGTGTTAACTTTCGTAGCTGACGTTACCGTTTTAAAATGCTTTTCTCGGTCCTTCTGATTGCCATGCTTTGCCAGTTCCCTCGGTGAATTGGACATGAAACGCCGTTTCTTCTTACAACAGCCACCTGCCTGGCATACCGCTTTGCTAATAGAAACGTGTGTCGCAGGCTATGACGCAAATTTTCGTTGACAGAAATGTTGAAATGTAATATTTATTCGACATATTTTTACAGTATTGGAAAATGTTAAAAATGTTTGTCCTACAGAAACCATATTCAAACAAAAAATATATTTCCACTCCCCCATCTTTTTCCATTTTCAAACATTTTAAAAAGCTCCAGGGAGCCATTAGGCGGCGCTAAAGAGCCGCATGCGGCTCCGGAGCCGCGTGTTGCCGACCCCCGCCCTAGAGGGATAACCCAGGACACACTGAACAGACTCTGTCTCCCGGCTGGCCTGTGAAGACCTGGATGAAGTGGCTGGGGATTAGGAAGTCTAGGCTTCCCTGCTCTTGCCCCGCGACCCAGATAAGTGGTAAAGAATGGATGGATGGAAAATACACAAGTGATGTACCACTTCAGAAAGTTTATGGAAAAGGTTCATGTAATGATTGTTTGACTGTAATTATGAACGACCATGACTTTTGTGAAATATCTTGGCTCTTGAATTACAGTGCTAAAATCTCTTTTGTGTGGAACTCAATTATACCCCTGTCTCTAGATCAAATCTGAGGGTGGCCCGCAGGCTCAGTCCAATGTTCTGTTTTCTCTCACGAATGAGGACATCGCCTCTGTAAACCGCATCGGTCACGTCAAGGGTATGACTACTGGTAACGTCACGGTGACGGGACTCATCCAAGTTGTCGATGCTGAAACGGGCAAGCTGGTTGTTGTGTCAAAGGTAAAAAAAATAAAATAAAAAATAAGATGGGGTAATGCAGGTGAGTTTTCTTCGAACAGATGCAATTGCTAATGGCAGTCCTGTGTTTTTTTAGGATCAAGTGGAAGTTGAGGTTGTGCGTTTGACTGCCATTCGAATTCAAGCACCCAATATACGAATCAAGGCGGGAGCGCAGGTACAGCCTTGTGAATGTACATTTTAAGTAAATACTGTTTCCAATGAAACAAAAATTTGGAGAAGATGATTGGCATTGGCCCTTGTTGCATCTTGTTTCCTTCTGTAGATGCCTGTGTATGTGATGGGTTTGACCAATAGTCAAACACCCTTCACATTTGCTAATGCTCTGCCAGGACTTAGCTTCCACTGGTCCACTACCAAAAAGGACATCGTGGATGTGCAGTCGAGATACTCTGTGGTATGCGTCTCTTTCGCAATTCCTTTTATCAGGCTGACTTGCAGCATGCTGACTCTGCATTTACTGAAGTAGCTACCTTCACTGTTCTACCCCCATTCACGTTTTACTTGATTTGCTCTTGTAAAATCTCAGGCTAACGTGGCGCTTAACTCGGAGTACAATTTCGGCATGAGTGTGACTGGTCAGACAAGAGGGCAGACTGGGCTCAAGGTTGTCCTCAGAGTTCTCGACCCTGGTTTTGGTCAACTTGGTGGTAATCTTCCAGACCTCGAAGATGAGGTCCAAATTCAGGTACAACTCTAAAAATGGTCTTGTATTTAGATTTGACACAAATATGAGCTAATCACCACAGTGAACCAACCCTATGCTCTGCTGCCTCTTTCCAAATCAACCGTCAGAAACAGCAGAGCAGTGAAGTTATTTGTCTGTGAAATATTATGAAGGGATAAGAGTGTATATTCAAGACCAATGCACTCAACTTTACAGTGTGTCAGACTCCGACGTGTCACTTGTGCCCTAACAAAGATGTTGCCATGACGTTTGCCTCAAGGTCTATGACAAAGTGCACATGATTAATCCCAAAGTCGAGGCCGAAGAGATTCTCATGACTCCAAACTCAGTCCTCAAACTTCACACAAACAGGTTAATTCAATTTGCATGTTGATCTTGTTGCTCAATGAAATGCTGAGACAAACTGATTTGTAATTATTGTATTGTCTTGTGTACTAGAGATGATGTGGATGCGCTGTCATACCGTATGCTGGATGACGCTGACCAGGTTGCTATCGCTCAAGTTGATGAAAAGGGCTTCCTCCACTCTGGGTCAATCACTGGCACGTCACTACTGCTCGTTACTTTACAAGAGTCTTTTGGTGTCAATCAGACTCTCATCATTGCAGTCAAGGTCAGTTTGAGAGGGTTCCTGTGACCTGTTTCGTGTAAACGTTTTCGGTGACCAAATTTTCACCACTTCTTGCTGACTCTGCATTTACTGAAGTAGCTACCTTCACTGTTCTACCCCCATTCACGTTTTACTTGATTTGCTCTTGTAAAATCTCAGGCTAACGTGGCGCTTAACTCGGAGTACAATTTCGGCATGAGTGTGACTGGTCAGACAAGAGGGCAGACTGGGCTCAAGGTTGTCCTCAGAGTTCTCGACCCTGGTTTTGGTCAACTTGGTGGTAATCTTCCAGACCTCGAAGATGAGGTCCAAATTCAGGTACAACTCTAAAAATGGTCTTGTATTTAGATTTGACACAAATATGAGCTAATCACCACAGTGAACCAACCCTATGCTCTGCTGCCTCTTTCCAAATCAACCGTCAGAAACAGCAGAGCAGTGAAGTTATTTGTCTGTGAAATATTATGAAGGGATAAGAGTGTATATTCAAGACCAATGCACTCAACTTTACAGTGTGTCAGACTCCGACGTGTCACTTGTGCCCTAACAAAGATGTTGTCATGACGTTTGCCTCAAGGTCTATGACAAAGTGCACATGATTAATCCCAAAGTCGAGGCCGAAGAGATTCTCATGACTCCAAACTCAGTCCTCAAACTTCACACAAACAGGTTAATTCAATTTGCATGTTGATCTTGTTGCTCAATGAAATGCTGAGACAAACTGATTTGTAATTATTGTATTGTCTTGTGTACTAGAGATGATGTGGATGCGCTGTCATACCGTATGCTGGATGACGCTGACCAGGTTGCTATCGCTCAAGTTGATGAAAAGGGCTTCCTCCACTCTGGGTCAATCACTGGCACGTCACTACTGCTCGTTACTTTACAAGAGTCTTTTGGTGTCAATCAGACTCTCATCATTGCAGTCAAGGTCAGTTTGAGAGGGTTCCTGTGACCTGTTTCGTGTAAACGTTTTCGGTGACCAAATTTTCACCACTTCTCTAATCCAGAAAAAAGAATTATACTGCAGCAAGTGGACTAATTCCTCAAATAGTGGTCATCCATAATACGAGACGCCTTGCCCCAGTTCGTTGCCACCCACTTTTGCAAATAAATACATCCCATGCTTTCATAATAACCCGAGTTTATAAGTTTATAAATAAGTATTAATGAAATAGTCAAATGATCTTAAAAAGAATGTCATCAATTATGTTTTTCAGTTTTGTCAAGATGGTGTCTTTGATGGTGTTTCCTATTCCAATGTGCATCCACGTTTATGTTCAAGGGAGCTTTGTAGGCCGTCTGCTCTGTGATAAACAGTTGTACAAAGTCTTGAGTTGACATTGTCCCTGAAGGCAACACTGCCCTCCTCAGCCACCATCCTCATCCCTCAGGTGGTGCCGGTGTCCTATATGCGCTTCAGTACCAGTCCAGCGTTACATACATACACAAAGGAGAGCCTGAAAGCCCTCCCTTTGGGCATAGTCCTCACCTTCACCGTTTATTTTCACGCCAGCACTGGAGAGGTCTTGCACAGCTCCAACAGCCATCTCACCTTCTCCACTAACAGGTCAGTTTCCACTCTCCCTGTCGTTGCTCGTGAAAACTTTTGTGCTCGTAGCTGAGGAGTGGTGTGCCAAAAGCCACAAGTCGCTCAAACGTGTTTGCTTGATGAGTCTGTTGTACGATGCCAAATGCCAACAACTTTGGATAATTAACATACAGTCAAACCTCGGTTTTTGAACGTCTCGGTTCTTGGCCAATTCGGTTTTCGACCAAAAATTTTGATTTTTTTATGCCTCGGATGACGAACAAATTTCGGTTCTCGAACAAACTGAGCACACTTGAATGCACCATTTGACTCCTCTCGCCTTCCTTACACGAGGAAGTGACGCTTCCTCGGGTAGACGTGGAAGCAACGCTTCCTCGTGTTGCTTTCCATTGTGAGCAGACGTGTTCAGTAAACATTTTTATTTTAAAAAGAGCGTGGTTTCGGTTTTCGAACAATTTCAGTTTTCGAACAGCCTTCTGGAACGGATTATGGACGAAAACCGAGGTTTGACTGTAATTTTCTTTCCAAATGAGGCGGCCTGGTGGTCCAGTGGTTCGCGCGTCGACCTCACAGTGCAGAGGTACCAGGTTCAGTTCCAGCTCCGGCCTCCCTGTGTGGAGTTTGCATGTTCTCCCCGGGACTGCGTGGGCTTTCTCCGGGTACTCCGGGTTCCTCCCACATTCCAAAAACATGCATGGCAGGCCGATTGAACACCCGAAATTGTGTGGATGTGAGCGCGGATGGTTGTTAGTTTCTGTGTGCCCTGCGATTGGCTGCCAACCGGTTCAGGGTGTCCCCCGCCTACTGCCCGAAGACAGCTGGGATATGCTCGAGCACGCCCCGCGACCCTTGTGAGGATAAGCAGATCGGAAAATGGATGGATGGATTTCTTTCGAAATGTCTATTAGCGAAACATGTTAATTAATGATTCACTTAGTCAAATCGTCACTCTCAATCTTGAATGCCATTCACCGCACCGAAACCATGCACACTTGCAGGCCAGGAGGGATAGGGATTGCTGGTCGGATTTGATCTTGCACAAATGCTTCTGCATCTCTGCGCTATGTTTGAGGGGACTCGGCGTCTTCTCAAGTGCACCTCGACAGCAGACAGGATGGAAATTGTGTCTCTCAAACAACTTTTTTAAAAATTTGTGTTTACACAGCAGATTTTGAGACTGAGTTGCTGTCTCCCCAATCTGTGGCCTAAATTATCCATTATTCAAAGAATCATGCCAATTTCATTGAAAAACATGCTTGAACATCATGAGTTTGGGTGATCGTATTGATACCTTGCTACCTTTTGTAAAAAAAAAAAAAAAGCACCAACAAAAGTTAATTATATTTCAGTTGCTAGTTTGGGTCTTGATATGTCAGTAAATTGGCAAAAATGCTGATGTTCGCTTTCCAGTGTAAAAGCAGATGTTTGCAAATTTGTATTTGGGTTTGGCACAAAGATTTTGAGTCTGCTCTCATGCAGGACTCCAGAAATCTGAGAATATTTAAACCTGTTGGTTCGGTCTGAAATTCTGTGGTCTTGGACAGTCTAAAATTAAACAAGGTCTCTAAACAATTAGTAGGTTGATGAAAAACAATTTTCACCTAATTTGATAATCGACTAGTTGTCGATTAATCATTGCGCCATCTTCATGTGTAATTTCCAAAAGGCAATCAAGCCAAAATATTGACAATTCAATGCTGGAGCTGTGAGCAGTTAGACATTTCTCACACAAATTCTAACAATGCTCTGTGCGTTCTGAAGTCGGCAAATTAACATTTCAACACTGCCAATATGGTTTGGATTCATGAGGCAGATGCGCCTTGTAATTCACTACGTTAATTTACTCGGCTGTTCCCTCTCCATGGTTTCAAACACAAGGAGTTCAGTTGTGGTGTGAGTGACTTCAATGAGTATGAGTGTTTGGCACGGAAGGAAAGTCTGCGAGGGCCTCCTCATCATTCTTCGCGACAAATTAATTCTGTTACAGTGCACTCAAGATGCTGACATTCACTTTGAGGGGAAACCAATCAAAATCGGTGTCATACAAGGCTGAGACTCCACAGACAAAAAGAATAGGCTGTGTTTAATTGTTCTAAAATCTCCAAGAGACACTCAGATATTTCATCTGGGAGTTCGATGCTCTTTCGGTGGAGTCAGACGGCAACACCTGTTTAGGAAAGCAGTATCTGCAAAATTGAAACGCTTCACTGCTTGTTTATTTTCACATATTACTGGCCACAGTATTTGGTCGGATTTTTGATTTGAGATTACCAATGGAAGATTTCTATGCCAAATACAATCGACAGCAGCAGTTTTTTGAGCTTTGTCATGCTTCATATGCGAACTGCTTCGGAGTTTAACTCCTATCAAATCAGAGCACCAATACGAACAGCGTGTCGAAATATGCTGCGGTATCTGCTTTATCACCAGTATAATCATGACTTTCTTTCTTTTTCGTGCGTAAAATTTGAATCATGGTTAATGGTCAAAAAAGAAAAAGAAAAACTTGGACAAGCCAGCACATTTTTTTAATGGCTGTTTTGTTCCTGTCTGTCAGGGCTGACCTGGTGCAGGTCGGGTTTGGGCCAAGTAACCATACTATGATAGTCCGGACCGTCAACACTGGTCTCACACTGCTGTCTGTGCACGACAGTGAAAACACTGTTGTGGCAGACTACATTCCGCTTCCTGTGGAGCATGCCATCCAGCCAGAAGAGGCCCAGAGGCTGGTGGTGGGAGACGTCATTTGCTTTACTGCTCAGCTGGACAGTGAAGACGGTGAGAAACTTTGTGAATGTAAATATGTAAACTCCCCTGAACAGTTTTAGTTTTACCATCTGGGGCAACTTTTTCAATCTCCTCTGCAGGAGGCCACGGTATTTGGAGCTCCTCAGCCAATGCCATACTCCAGGTCGACTCCAAAACTGGTGCGGCTGTAGCCAGAAACTCTGGGGCAGCTACTGTGTACTATGAGATACCGGGTGTTTTGAAAACATACATAGAGGTAATGCAAGTCGTCTTGATGCACCATAGCAACTTATATTAATTCATCTGATATAATTCACTGAAATACCAAATGCCAAATTGGCGAGATTTATTTATTTATTGCTTCAGGTTGTCAGTTGTGATGAAAGAGATTCTGTCTGAACAATGCATGGTGAACTCCGGAGTGTGACACAAGGGGCAGAATTTGGACACCGAAGCAGACATGACACATGAGTGGCAAAGTAAAGTGTTTATATACGAAACTACACGCCAAAGTCACCCAACAGGTGGTGATCGGTACCAACAAAGTAACAGCATAGAATGCTCGACTAAGAACCATGTAAGGGTATTAGACGTTCTGGAACCAGACCTAAAATGTCAAAGGGCACCAGATCACGTCCAACCCACTGACAAAATAAAGGGTCAAAGCAGTGCCTCAACACTCTGGTTGCTTTTTCACTGTCACCCCACTTTTCTTTTCCAGAGACTTTTGATGATTTCTGTCATTGCGTCCCATTTAGTGTATTTCCCCGAAGATGAATCTAACCTGAATATTTATACAGATACTGTATCTCTTATTTTATGTATTATCAAACCATGAGGTGTTACTTTTTTCAAATTTGCATCTGACCCTAGCAAAATTGAGAAGGTTGTGATTGCTAATTGTATTCATTGATTGTTTTTCTCCTGAATGTTAGGTTGTGGTGGAATCAGCTACCAACACAGCTGCAAAAGCACAACAAGACTTACCAGTGGAAACTGGCAAGCAGACTGAAGTCTTTCTCACGACCAGAGGACAAGGAACCAACCTCATCGGTACTGAAAGGACTCAATTTTAGTCCACCTTTTGTCACTACTCATGCCGATAATCACTAAATCACCACACAAAAATGAAAATTATAACTTCATATGATCAGTACCTAATTAAGCGGGGTCCAACGACAAAACCATTGGTGTCCCCTGGTTTGACAAAACCATTGGTGTCCCCTGGTTTAATGCAAAAAAGTACATTCTTAGGCCGAATAACATTTTTCATCATTGGACATTGAAACTGTTGCTGTTTGTCCACTGAATTGGTTTGCTTTTCATTCCTCAACCCAAAACCGAGCACCGTTGTTACACATGTTCATAGAACCTTGAAGGCCACTTGCTCAGGTGAGGAACTAAGCATAAGCATGGTAGAGTGTTAATGTGAAAACCCGCACAATACTGCTCTCCAATGTGAGCCCTCATACTTGATAAAATGAAATACACGTACCAACTTCCCTCACTTTGCTGTGTAAGCCCTCAATTTCAATTCAAATAGATATCGAACAGTGAAGCGTATTAAATCTCTCACTCAAATCCTACCTGCACAGCTCCTTCCGCCTTCCCGTCCTTCCTCTAATTCATGTAACCACGGTGTTGATTGTCGGCCTTCGCTTATGCCACTGTAATGTATCCTGCAGGAACCTGCTCCTCTTTCCAGACCGAAGCCGTTGCGCAACTGCAGCCAGAAACCTCTGTCGCTTGCCACCTGAGCTTTACCAACGATGCTGTTGATTTCCCAGCAAGCAGCGTCTTTAAAACGCACACCAGCTTTGACACCAGCAGTGGTACGTCTTATCTGACTTGATATTCCTGTGGAAACATCCAAAGACCCCCCCCCACCCACCCCCCAGCCACGTGGGTCTGTAATGAGCTCGAGAATGCATTTTTCATCACTCAATTTTTGATTTGTCAATGTTCGTTCATTTTAAACCCCACTATTAATTTCTGGAATATGAAAAACAATTCTATCACATCAACTTACATTTATGGAAATATATTTATAGGTCTAGTAATGACGAATTCCATGTTTTGCCATTATTTTTTTTCTGCTACGGAAACTCAAAGGAGACAAACTTAACTGTTTCGACATCTTGACTGCAGCATGTGCAACAAATGTAATGCACTCATTCACTTCAGGTAGGTCGTTTGCAACGACATATGCTTGCACCTCTGCGGAAGAAATTGGGGATGGGCTTGCGAAGTGTGCTCTTGCTGAGGAACCGTAGTGCGCATGCTTTGAAGTGCATGCCCTTTTGAACTTAGGTCATTGCATTCTATTGGTTCACCATCCGATGGCAATTGCATTTGACACGCTGTCCCTTTAACATTAAGCAGGTCAGTCAAGTTGAGAACCAGTTCTCATTTACAGTGATAACCCTGGCAAGAGACAGGCAATTTTACTACCTTGTGTGTCATAATTCAATTTAAAAAAAAAAAGAAGAAAATCTGAGGCTTCAATGTCCCCTCAGTCATACTGCGTCTGATAACTTTGACTTGAGGGCTCTGTCGAACAAGGTTGCCATGAACCAAACTTGTGCTATGTGCTCCATGTGAAGGTGAAAGGTAAGTACTGCTTACAGTCTATAATCAGTATTTGCGTGGCCCAAGGAGTGTTTTTAACGTTGCCCATAAAAGGCACCATGTTGTAAGTATTGAGCTCCAAAGGCTCCCTCATGCTTGAAAGCTTGTCTCATTGTGTTTCGGACCCCTCGGAGGGAATCCACAGCCTGGTCAATGAGGCACCCACTTTGCTCATTCCAACCGAGTGCTCATGGGAACATGTGACCAAATTACTTTTCACTTAGAAATTCAGAGATGAGAGCAGATCAGAAATTGATGCGCTATCTAAAGTATTATGATCCCACTTGGAGGATTATAACTGCCTTTTTTCAACTGTAATTTAATAATACATTATTTGGCATCATTCTGTCACCCTCAGCCTCCCGTTTCCTTTTTGTCCTTGCCATAGGCTTCTACACGTGTTCCGTGACCTTGCAGCCAACGGCAGACCAACTGACCAGAGTTGCGAGCATGACCTTGAGTAACCTGCTGGTGAAGGCTGCCCTGGAGGGCAGCGCTTTCTCGGGGGAGCAGGTCAGCGCCAGACTGCCAATAGAGCCCGGCATGTACTCGGACCGAACTGAGCTGACGCTCTCAAACCTGCGTCCAACTGCGGAGCTCACAGTCTTTGTTCCAGCTGCTGCCCAAGCAGACATGGAGGTTAGGGGCAATCGTGGTTTTCAGAAAAATAACGATGCCCTGGTCTGTGTGAGGAAATCGAATCGAATGAAATATCTTTGTTTTTCTTAGGTGGTCTCCAATTCTCCCGTCATTGGTATTCAAAAGGCCGAGGCACAGTCCGACTTCCCAAGTCTGTCCAAGTACACCATCAGGGCTTTGGACCTCCGAGCAGCCGGCTCTGCTTCCATTACCATCAGCAGTGCCTCCTCGGGTCAGAGTCTCATCATCCCGGTCACTTTGATACACGTGGCTGAGCTTGGTGCAAACACACAAGGTCAGTTTTCCTCTGCGGGTTCATGGGAAGTCACAATAAGGTTGCCTCTTGAAAATGTTTGATGCAGAGGAATAACTCAATTAGTTTTGATTCCTATATGACTCGCATAAGTAAATTCTTAAATATATTGTGCAGATGACATGGTTGGGTGCTTGCCCCATTGCTTGTTCTCCCTCTTAGTGACCAACTGCTGTTATCAAGCCAAGAGATGCCAAGTGTGCTGGTTGGGCCTCTATTTTATTTTATTTTATTTTTTTACCGGTACGGGCACGTTCCATTTTTCCTCATAGGTCAAAGATGTTCTAGAAATGACGAGTCGACACGCGCGGTAGATTAACTTGAAGTTTGCAAGTGAGTCTGCAAGTGCAGGGGCTTGTGCCTGGCTGACACAAGATTTAGAGCTACTCGCCAACCGATCCTTTTCATCAAGAGCTGCACAATAAATGTTCTGAAAATGACATTGTATCTCAAATAACTTTTAAGATTTACATTATACCTTGTTTTGCTTTTTGGAAATGAATTGAACTTTGCAAAATGGCTGTAAACCTGACACTACTTGTAATGTTATATATATGTGCAACCAACGCGCACATATTTTTCTTTGACGAATATTATATATATATATATATATATATATATATATAAAGGTGTATAAATAGATAAGTACAGTACACATAAGTACTTGATGAGATCTGTATTGTGTTGTTTTGAAACAACATTTCTGTAAGTAATTTGTAACTGTTACCAGGCCTTGGAAAACATTTAGTCTGTGATTTCATCCTGCTCTCTTCCCGAGCAGATGCTCTTCCACATGTAAAAGTGGAAGAGGGCCGTGCTTACCACCTGATGCTGTTCTTCACGTTTGCCCTGCTCGCCTTGTCATCCATCGTCTTCCTCGGTAGGGTGCCAGTTACTCCAGTACTACAATATCGGTCTCATCTGGACCTGTTTATCGTCATTGTAACACACCAGTACTGTATGGACTTGTTTTATAGCCTTTTGTGTGCAGATTCCCGCACCCTTTCTATTTGAGCGCTCACCTGAGGCTCACACTTTCATTTTTGAAATTTGTTGTGAGATTTATTTCAAAGAGTGGCTTTGTCGGTTTCTTTTTACCAATGTGAGGTGGTAGTTTTTGTGTGTGGACAGAAAATTTTAAGAAGCGAACTTATCATAACAGTACATTTCAAAGCTTGGGATTGAATGCCCTTTTCAACATCTTATTTCTATGGTACCCTACATATGTACACGACACATTGTTTATAGTTTTAGCGATGGGAGAATTTCTGGTGGGCTACTTTGTGGCAGTCTCCCCACCATACATCTTCTGTTTTCCGGTTTGAATGCGGTGATTCTCAGCTCTTCACTTTTGTTCCGTTTTTGTTCGGGTGGTTCTGTTTGTGACCAACAGATGGCACTGTAGGTCTCCTCCTGCAGCGGCACACCTGCTGGTCATTTTGTCATTAGTTCGTGTTTTGTTAAAAGGACTCCCTGCCCAACCAGTCTGTGTCAGATCATTGTTGCTGTTGTGTGTTTCTCTGTGCATATGTCATGTTTTGTTTTCCGTCTTAGGTTTTTTTTTTTTTTTGCTACTTTGGTTTCCTGTGATTTTCTGGACTTTATTTGAGTGAGTTTTTGAGTTAGTTTCTCCTGTGTACTTCTGTTTGCATTTTTGTTCAATACATCTCGGTCAGCCACCCTGCCTCCCTGCTTTTTTGGGTCCTCCCACCAACTACCAACATGCAAAACGTAATAGTTTTGTCTCCCGCAGTTGTCCACGAGCTGTGCCATCGCAAGCAGCAGCCGCACCCCTACTCTTTCATCATCAGGAGGCCTCCGCCTGGTAGGACACACTCAGAATGATAGTTCCTGTCAGAAAAAACAATGACTGAATACAGTTGCAAGAAAAAGTATCTAAGCTCTTTGGAATTGCCCGGGTTTCTGATTAACTCCAGGATCAAATGCAATCTGACCTTCATCACATGTCCCGAAAACAGACTTATACTCTGATGAAACGAATACCATATTCACAATTATCTTTTCATGGGTAAAACACACATCCATTTTGATTTTTCCAAAAGCATTTCCCGATGGGGAAAAATGCCTCACAAAAAAAGGGGGGGGGGGGCCTCTCAGCATACCTACGATTTAGAATTAATAACTTGCCTCAAGCTGGAAGGCATTTAATATGGTAACTTTTAAAAGCTGTGATGTTGGTCAGTCCATGCTAAGCTGAATGGTGTAGAAATGGAGAAAGTTCAGCACCTTTGCTCCTCTGGGCTAGGAGTGATCGTCCTGCAAAGATAACCACAAGAGCACAGTGATGCTGCTGCAGTCAAACAAACGTGTCCGTGCTTTCTCAGCCACTTTAACTGAGTAGGTGTCTGTCGACAAGTCAGTCTTGTTATAAATTAACACCAGAAGTACAAGAGCCGTCATGTTGACGGTTTTCAAACTTAGATGTGTTCTGACTCTGCGTGTATAGAGATACAATGCTTCTGGCCTCTTGACTTTTCCTAATCCTCCGTATATTGCATTCCCATGGTGCAATTTTATGGTATGAAGCAATATAAATGAGTCATTATTCCTTCATACAAGACGCAGAATGTCTCCTTTCACCAGTGGATCAGAGACGTCATGCTCAAAACGTGCATAACTTGCCACATGTCGACTACAAGCTCAGTTTGAAAGTAAACCAGAAGCAGTCGCATCCATTGACGATCAAAGAATTTGGTTCACTTCCATCAAATTTAGCTGGGCTTCACTCCTGAGCGGCGACTCTCAGTTCCAAATACGCATCAGCGCTCTGCGCTAACGCTCCTCTCTCGTCATCCTCCACTCCAACAGCCATTCATCCAAGAGCACCAATGCAGTCTGTCCAACAGTGCTGACATATCTGCTGAACAAAAGGGGACTGTGAAAAATGCTGACCATTACAGGTGCAAAAAACACCAGCGGCGACAGTCAAATCACGCCGGCATTGCCCCCATCAAAATCAATGCTGGTCCACCATGCATCATGCCGAGGAGGCGCAACCAAGACGCACATCTTCCTCTTTGACGAATGTTGTGGAAACAGTCCACAACGGGTCCACACGAAGGATAACAAACACCATATGCCAAAACAAAAGACAAAACTACAGGAAAAAACAAAAACAACTACAAAACCAGGGCGCCTGTCAATTTGACAGCTCTACTTCATTTTACGCAAGGTGCCACTGGGTTTCCATACCAACCAGTGGCTGCATTGAGAAATGCTGTTGGTCACCATGATCTAAAAAAAAAAATCTAGAGGAATCGAGAAAGCATTACCTCTGCTTCAAAATATTGTCGAGTCTGAGGATGACTTCCTCGACTGACACACAGCGTCTTGAGTAAAAAAAGTCACCCTGCCCTGGCAGAGCCATGTTTCGTCTTGTAAAAAAACAAAAAAAGGGCTGTTAGATGAGAGCTTGTGTGATGCTTGCTGAAAGCATTCCTTTGTGGAATAAAAAAGAGATGCAGAGTGCGCTCGGGACAGAGTTGTTTTTTGCGCCATACTTATGATTTTGTTCCTCTCCGAAGTGAAGTGCAATCAAATCTTTTGCCACACGCGTCTCCTTTCATTCGGCAGTAAACTAATTTTTACATTACTCATGACTATTTCTCACAGCTGAAGCGCACGCAGAGCGAAAGCCGCGTGGGACAATAGGCACCCCACCAACTGTTGCTGATTCATTAATGACATAAATGACATGAAATACTCACAAAATAATTCTAAAAAACAAGATACCTTTATTAGACGTGAGCGAGTAATTATCGTTTTAGATGATGGTGTCACAGTCAGAGCGCAACAGAGCACCATCCGTCAAACTGACAGCTCTAGTCGGCCTCAAAATCCCGGTAGTCCAAGCGTTAAGCACTTCTGCGAATTGAATCTGCTAATTTTACCCAGCGCATGCTTTCTAACCTTTTCTCATCTGAGAAGTACCTTTGAATTTACCTGCACCCCTCCTGGCTCTTTCCTCAGCCCCAGATTCCATCAACCGCCCCTACTACCCTACACCCCGGTGCGATGCAAACAGCAGCTTCAGGTTGCGTCTCTATTCTACAAGACACTGACGAAGCCCTCAGCACCCCTCCTGTCCCATAGACGGTCGTCACTGAATGCACCTCATCCGCCTCAGAATGAAAGCTGTTGGATGTGACTGCAAAATTGTTGCATCTTAATATTGGTACACTTACACTTACGCACCTGTGCAAGCAGGTATTTATAGCAGTGTGTGTGTGTGTGTGTGTGTGTGTGTGTGTGTGTGTGTGTGTGTGTGTGTATAAACCCACACACACACACACACATACATATGAGAGAGTTTTCATGGCAGAGCGTACCTGTCCGGCCCTCTTGAGGTGTTCTGTGTGTGTGTGTGTGTGTGTGTGTGTATAAACCAAAGTTTCTTCAGCTGAATTGTCCTTGTGCTGTTATTGGCCGGCTCCTGTTTTTCAAGACCTTGTATTGAGAATGTCTTTTTTTTTTCCCTGCCTCACTTTGGTTCATTGTGTTAATTTGCCTCTTCAAATAAAAGTGATTCATCAAAATTCAGCCTTTGAGTTGTCAAAGGGCAGCCATTCAATGTTAGAAATAGGGTGAACAAAGTACAATTGAGCTCAATTCGCAATTGAGCTTATCGATCAATGACACATTTTGAACATCCCAATGATCATTTGGCTTTTCCACATGGTGGTTCCTTGGCACCTGGATCAATTGCCACATGTCAGCAAGTTCCATACACAATCTTGAGTAGAAGAGTAACATTTTAATGTTTATCACATGGCGCATAGAAAATGTATCATTCATATTTTGTTTTTTTTCTTACAATTATTTTATTGACTCAAGAGCTTTTGGCAAATGACAAGTCAGTGAATGCTCTTTTTGGACAGAGATTCCGCATGCTTGCGCAGCTGACATGAAATACTTAATATTTTCTGCACCAGCTACATTGTTGTGCAATATTTCTCTCTTCCCCGGGGAAGGTGTAAAACCGAAAGCATCAACTCATGCATGGGAGGGCCGTTTATAGGGAAGTTCAGGCATGTAACGCTGGAATAGCCACAACCGAGGCCCAAGGGTATTCTAAGTGTAGTATTATCTCCAAGTGTTGGCTGAATAAACATGCGTGCTGGGCACCCTGTGGCTGTGTACATTGGAAATAACTCACGAGCTGCTTGCATGAGGCTGCTTTTGATTGACTACTCAAATCTCAGTTCAAATGTGAATAAATGCAAATGTGGAAGTGGCAGTTTCCAAATGACTGCTATTTAATGCTTGTGGCATGTTGCTGTGTAAATGTGAGCGTACAATCCAACTAGGACTCATTAAGGCAGTCATTCCCACAAATCACGTTCAGTTTATTCTCTCTGTGAAGGCACATAGTTTGCAGAAAGCCCACCTGTCACCCCATCAAGCTGGAAGCTGTCGAGCGAAATCCGAGGCGAAGGCAAAGTGATGCGGTTAGTTGAAAGGGGATCCATGATGTGGTCTGCGATTGACACCCGACAGGAATGGCAAGGCGGCCACAGGCGCCCCCACGGGATTTTGCCAAATGGTTTTTGGCAAGCAGTTTCTCTATACCAGAGGTCAGAGTTTGCTCTTTTGAATGTAGATTGGGGATGGGCAACTGATGGCCCTTGAGTGGCTCCTTGATTAATTACAAAAAAAAACTTTTTGAACAAATCCCCCAAATTATGATGCTGAAAAACACTATATAGGTTCAATGAAAAACCGAGGAGAAACGACGGGAGGGTGATGTGGTTGTAACCCTGCGAAATCCAGAAAAAGTCCAAAATAATGAAAAAAAATTGAAAAGGCAAATCTGCGAATATGTAAGAAATGACTGTAGTTTTAGGTTGTAATATCAGCAATCACCATTAGATGGTGGGCATTTCTTAGTTGCCCATACGCAGGGTCTTATATTGCCCTATACTACATCATGAGTCGGACTGATATTTTTTGGCAGATTTGGAATGATATGCAGAAGACAGCCCTTGTCATTGGGGGTTGGGAAATCACAGTTTGGTTATTTTGCTCTCTGCTGGGTTTGGATAGTGAATTCTTTTAGACGTGCATTGAGAAAAGTAGTCTGAAAATGCCCGTATTTTTCAAGTGTGCACACCTATTTTGTCCATATTGAAAATGGCCTATTCGCCGTACATCTGGTTAGGAAGTGGGTGGTCCCATGTGCCCCCCCGGTTGCATTGATGAAAAATGGTGGCCTCCAGCATTGAAGTTGCCCACCCGCGATGTCGAGTATCCGAATTGTGATATTGGTGCGTTGTATGTGTAATAAACGGAAGCGAAATGTGGGTCACCGTGTAATCTGTCTTGAGCCATAATGCGCTCAACTCGACCTGCTGTCAGATTCATAAAACTTGTAAACTCCGCCCACTTGACAGCCGGCGTCTGTTTACAGAAAGTCGCGGCGGCGGCTGCGTGGACTTGCCATCCTCGCGGAGTCAGATCACCGCGTCCGCGATAAGCCCGTCACATGTGGCCACCAGCTCATTGTGACGTTGACACTTTTTGTACGTGACCGACAGCCGACAGTGTCGCGACCGGGCTGGCTTCTAAGAACGCCTCGATTCGGGATTCCGCTGTCACAAGCAATGGAGAGGCGTAAAAGGCGCAACAACCCGCCCGAGCGTTGTGCTTGAAGCTCCCCGGCTGGAGCGTCGCCCAAACACACGAGCCGCTTCCTGCGCCACGACGA
Source organism: Hippocampus comes (assembly GCF_001891065.2). Lineage (NCBI taxonomy): Eukaryota > Metazoa > Chordata > Actinopteri > Syngnathiformes > Syngnathidae > Hippocampus > Hippocampus comes. Next base: position 56,508 of record NW_017806234.1, read on the forward strand.
CATGGACAGCCCGGCCGCCGAGAACCCCGGCAGGGCTGCGGAGTATTTGCAAGAGCTCAACAAGATCATCGAGACCCAGCAGGAGCTACTGGAGAGGCAGCGGGCGCGGATCGAGGAGCTTGAGCGGCAAGTGTGCGACTTGTGTACCGAGAACGGCTGCCTGAAGGAGCGCTACCAGCGGCACCTGGCGAGCTGCAGGCTGCTACAGGGCGCCGAGAGCCCGCAGTCGCTCGGGGCCATCCAGGAGCATATCACACATGACAAGTAAGCCTTAAGCCTCTTTGCCTATCGGCTCAAACGTTCACTGCAGCCAACAAAGATAAAGTTGGCCTTCGGTGTTAAAATGGGAGCCAAACTGACTGCCTTGCGTTTTTGGTGGACATTTGTGCTCCAAGTATGCTGTGCTTGCCCCCAGAGAAACTTTTGTTTTCATATTTGGACTGGTCATGGCGTTTGTCGAGCCCCTCGTACAGGCAACAAACAAACAAACACACAAAGCAAAGACGATAAATAAGACAAGATATTTATGTAAGATAACTAAAAAAATCTTAAAATCGTAGGTCTAAAAAAAAAATACCTCAAATGTGCAACATTTTCAGAATAATAAAAACACGTCCAAGTTACAGTACTGAAGAATTGACAAGGGGGTGGTTTAAAACGCCGCATTTTTAAAAGCTGTCCGAAAAGTTTGGTCCAATCGTTACCGAAATTCACATGCACATCATACCCACTTCAACCTCTGCTGAAAATATCAAAATAATCACCACTGTATTTCGGATTTTATGCGTGTCAAAAGGTTTTCTTCCCCATACACACTCAATATAGAAAACAAGCTTAACCTTGTTTAATTGTGGAAAACGACGACCATAGGTGACCAAAATTCTCTGCCGATGCCCACAGCAATCTCTGCAAATATCCAAACTATCTATCGCCACAATATTTTGGATTTTATGGGCATTCACTGTTTTCCTCTCCATAAAAAAAGCTTCACGTCACTTGGTATCAGAAAACTATCATAAAACGTTACCAAAATCAACTTGGGCATTTCTACCTATGCCCCACATCAATCTCAAAAACGATCACACCAATATTTTGCACTTGGTGGACATTAAACATCCTCCTCTCCAAAGGTGCTCACCACAGCTTAAAAGGGAAGTCAACCCAAAAAATGTTCTTTATAATGATAAGTTCTATGGCCCCATTAGTCTAAAATTAATATTGTGTTTGTTGAATATGAATTAAGCCGCAAAGTCCACCCGTTTTTATCCATCTCAGGGGGTGGCCATTTTGTCACCTTCTGTCCACTAAAAAACGACATCACAGTTGCTCAGGTAATGACAAATCACGGCTCAACTTGCAAACGTCATATGACCAAACAGAGAAAACATCTTGTTAAAATAATTTATTGAGATGACTTTCCTGTAATGTCGCTTAATGAGGAAAATCCCAAATACGGTTGCGATTGTTTTGATATTTTTACAAGTTGAAGTGAGGATGAGTAGAGATGTACATGTGAATTTGGGTGACGATTCATAGAAATTTCGTGACACTAAGCAATGTTAAGCTTGTTTCATTTCGACTGTGCCATTGCCAATACACTGGTACACAGTGCAGTGGTGGTGCCCTTTTTTTAAAGAGCTGCTGCTTGCAGGCCTTGGCCTGTGAAATGCAGCCACGATGTCTTCCATATCCAAGGACCTTCGGATCTCGCTTTTGATTGAAATCAGTGCCGGTCCAGTTAGCCTCTCCTAACACACGGACGTGTCATGGCACTATCTACGGAGTTTTCCACTCGTGCTGTTGATATGGACTAATATCAGTCATTTGTTTGGGGTCTCGTACTAGCCAGCAGTAACCGACAGCTAGGGTCAACACAACATGCTGTCTTTGCGGTGCCATATTTTTATCACTAATATGTTAGTTGGCTCTCGGGAGCGCCTTCAGCTTGGGGCCTGAGGCAATTGTCTCTCTTGCTCAGTAGACACTTGGTTAGTGAAGAAATGACAGATTGGTCATTGACACTGGCCACGGGCTATGTGGACACAGACATTTTGAGTGACAGTTGGTATGTGCTACACGCAGCACTAAAGAAACAAATCAAGCCAATGCCATAAAATCCAAGAGAGGTCCTAAAAGTCCATTTCACATGCATGGCCAGTCACATTAATCCATGATATATGGAATGCAAAGGCTGCAACCTCAGGGGGGAAAAAGGAGCATTCTCAGCTCAGATTTGTGATGTAACCAGCAGGGCATTTGAAGAGTGCAAATCTCTCTGCCAAGGTCCATGTAATAGCCTCACAGACATTAATGAAATTGTCCTGAAATGACCACAAAACACAATAGACACTCATGCTCCCCCCTCAGCACTTTTGGATACATCCCGGGAAACCAATGGAAATAAAAAGTGATCAACAGATCAACAGTTTTCATTTTCTACACGCTTGTGCTCAGCCTATCCCCGCTGACTTTGGTGGGAAACGGGGTACGACCTGGACTAGACGTCAACCAAGAGCAGCCACTGGAAAGTGACATTTTTGAATCCGTTAACTTTCAATGAAATTGTGTCCTCCTTTGGTGGCATTTTTGTTTGGTGGCCACGTCTGCAGGCAGCAGCACAGCTATAGACAAGGAGTTTCTATACTGTCAGGTTGAATGTGCCTTTAGCTTCACTCTTGCAGAAGACCTCAGCATTCAGATGTCTGACTTCTCTTCTGACTCTCTGCTAGGTCACATGATCGTTCCTTGACCTTTGTGGCTGGTGTCATGAAGATGCATGACAGCAAATCCATGCCGGTGACAAATGGACATGTTTTTGCTAGCTCATGATACCAGAAGGTGATTGAGCTTTCTGATATGGATCCGATTTTGGTCGCAGTGCAGATTTGTGGCCAACGTTTGTGTCTACCCGTTAAACCGTCAAAACTATTAGACAAAGGTTTTCAAAGACTTTCATTCTATGAAAGTGACCAAATACGAGCACTGCAAATATAGGGTACATTGAAAAAAATCTCATCATCACCAGCATAGCGTGTGCAGTATGCGAATGGCAAAGATAAATATGATAAATACTTGCGTACTTTGTATGCTTTTTATCTGACGTTGACCAATCAGATGCAACCCTAAAAGTGCATCGCCATCCAATAGGAGTACAGTATCTAGGTGCATTGCTCATCCGATTGCTCAGTTTGAATCAATCAATAAATTAATACGGAGAGAGACATTTTGTTAATTTCGTTCAGCCCCAATTTCAGGGGGCCCCCAAAAGACTGAGATCAGGTGACGGGTCCTCCTACATATCAAATGTAAAATTAAACAGCCAAGTAAATATTTTGTGATCTGTTCATTCCTGAAATAGTGTTTGCAAGCGATCTTTTCTGAATTTACAGAACTGCTCTCACACCGAGTTTCTCTTGGCAGCGGGGATGGGTGAAGATCCACTATTTTCAAGTGAGGGCCAGAGTCTTGTCGCAGGACTACATGAAAGCACGATTATATCAACACCAAAAGGTTGGCTATACTTAGTCGAGTTTTGTTGGATGCACAGATTAGCGTTTGCTAACAATGATAAGCGGCACATTTTTGATTGCTCAGTGAAGGTGTTGCCACAGTGGTGGTGTAGGAACGCAAACTATTACTATGCAAAACCAATTATTTGTTCAATATGTTGTTAGAGTATGAAATAATTAGAATCGACATAGGCATCCATCAAAATGTGCAAAAAACTGAACAAGCATCTTGTAATCGGAAAATAGTCGGTTTTATGTAACAGTAAGCTCATATTGTGAGACAAAATGGCTTTTCACCTCTTACATGTATACAACCTCGTAAAGTTGATTATGTAACGATGATCCAAAGTGCTAAAAGCTGAATAGGAAGCAACAACTGTGTTGAGGGCTGGTAAAATGTGAAATAACAAATTTGCTGAAATTACCTTCAGTCTTGTTTGGCGTTAAGATCAGGGGATCTGATTAATATTTGTCAACTGTGTGGGCTTGTGATGCCCGTTGAGACTGTTTTGTGATTAAAAGCGACACAAATACATTTGACTTGAGACGACTTAATAGCCTGTGTCATTGTTAATAGTGTAGTGGTATTCATCTTTCAGACAGACATTGCTCATGTTGATGAATTGTCAGAATAATTAGGAAACAGACAAATCAATAGCCGACACTATTTTCATAAATCTCTGCTAGTGTTCACATTTTTAAATGATCACTTCTAAAACGTTCCTTGGAAATCACAATTTCCTATGCACCATTTCCTATCACTGGTGAGCTCTTTTTACAGCAGCCCCCGGGGCTCCTCATGTGGTCCTCATGGGCCCATGGGCACCTCTTTGGAAGCCCCTGCTGTAACACGCCGCAAAGTGTAACTTATTCTAAGCTCTAACATAGGTGTGGAGTCTTTTTTTTAAACCAGTGAGCAATAAGAAAGCCTACACCACAGTGAGAGAAGGCGCTCCAGAGTAGTGGAGTGTCCTGGTACCAGAGCCCAAATTGTATGATGATGCAAGTTCGACTATAGCTAGTCCAAACTTCCCTGCCTCGCACACCAGCTTGGGCTCCTTCCCTGCCTGAGAGGTGACCATGCAGGTTCCTAGAGTGAGTTTCTGTAGCCGGGCATCGGACCGTCCAGCTCACAGGGCAGCTGACCCCTTTTCCCCTCTCATGGTGCGTGAATCTATTGGAAGAGGCACCCAAGTTGCCTTTTCGGGCTTGCCCAAGCAAGTCCCATGGCTGCAATCCTAGCCACCAGGTGCTCACCAGCAAGCCCCACCTCGTTAGTTAGTTCAGCCATAACCTTGGGCCCCTTGAAAGGTGATCTAAATATGTTATTATTATTATTATTATTATTATTATTTGTTGTTGTTGTTGTTGCTGTTATAGGCCTACTAGCAGTCTAGTGGTGACTAGTAGAAGTGGTTCTATTACACAATTCTCCGACTTAATGCTCCTATTCAAGGCGAGGTTATAGTCTACTAGCTAACTTTAGTGCCTGCCATATTGTTACACCAGAATGTATTTTTCAGTTTTTCTTTTGTGTGTTTATTGTTTTGGGCTGGTCTAAGAGAATTGTGAAGCTAGCTACCTAGCTGGTTTAAAGAAACCATATCAGCGACGCGATGTTGTCTTTAGTGTCCTAGATCACTAATCTATCAAAAGCCAGAGCGGAAATAAAGACCATTTGTGAGGAGGTAATTCATCTTGGAATAGTTGTACATTTGGTTACATTAGGTTAATTGCTTTCAATCCAATAACTAAAGGAATCAATACTACTGTCATGTCTGTACGCCTCATTATCAGGGTGGCGTGCCTCTGGGAGATGGATAGCTTTGCTCAGAATTGAGGCTATTCACTATTCAAGCTATCTGAATCTACTTCCACCTCTCAATCCTTCTAATTAACATTTTATATCCGATTTCTTTTCCTTCAGATGAGTTTACGGATGTGTCTTTCTTTGTTGATGCTGAAGGGGAAAATTAGACACGATGCATCTTGCTGTGAGGCAGAGAAATTATGAGCTCAAGTGGGGTATTTTATTTGATAAACAGTGCAGCTTAGTAGTGAGCCTTTAAGCTCAAACTGTGTATGAAACACTGTTCCATTGTGCAGTACGGTATTCCCATCCCCAAATTACCTCACATTATTTACATCAACAGTGAACTTCTTTTATGGCATCGGTCATATTTTTCTTTTTGACATTAAGTAGCATGTAGGTTGTTTATGATGAATCAAGTTTCATTTAGTGTAGAAAAACACACCACAATTGTGAGTTTGGCTTTATACCAGGTCTTGCATTAAAGAGGTAAAGGCTTACATTTCTTTGTATCTTGGGTGCGATGGGTATTATGTGTAGATCTGGATCATCTAAATTGAACTTTAAAAAAAAAAAAGAAGTGTATGTAAGAATGTAAAACTAAAAAGATCAAGACAGGATTTATGGTTTCAAATGGAAGCGCAGGAATTGCCAGGCAGTCAATGTGGCATACATAGAGCAAAGATTGTTAAAGCGTTACATGGCCATGCCGTATTGTACAGCCCACAATAATATTGGTAGTTTTTGTTACTTTATTACAAGATACAAAACGGAAAGTTTCCATATTGAGTACTTGCGTTCATGGAGCAGTGCCTCAGATGATAATGAGTTTGTTCTGAAAAGGGGAGCTACTGTTGAGTCTAAAAACTCGGTGGGGCGGGTCTGCAAAATTATTAGCAAAGTGGCATATCATTGCAAAACAAATGCATGTGAATAATTCTCACTCGTGTTAAACATGTTTGAGGCTTGTCACATGCAGCGCTCACCTGAGCTCCTCTTGCCAGCATAGTGAATCCAAATTTAAGTCAGTCACCTGTATTGTGTGTGATATGAGACTCAATGATAATTTGCCACAAATGTAAGAAGGCACGGTAGAAACACCACCGTTGTCTTTGTGCAATGTGGAGAAGCATCATTTTGCATTGCCATTTCTCATCGTTGTAATGAAAGAAAATTGATTTTTTTAATGTATTATTTCAAATTCTTTTTAATAAGTAGTTAGTTATTGAGCATATAGAAAGGAAATGAGAAATTATGAGAGGAGTCTTGGCTCAAGTTGTGAGGTGTAAAGAGACCCACACCTTCTGCTTTAGTTTGCATTCTGTAATATATTGAACTGACACTTTTTCCCTCCTTTGCATCTCGTACGGTATGTCTGTAGACATCTGCATCCGCCCTCCTTTGAAATCTAAGTGCAGAGAGCAGAAAATGTGATGCACTGCTGATCATGAATCCTGTGGGTGAGTCAAGAGATTGTCCCTGTGATTGCTGCACAACAGGAATTTGGGCGCATTGCTGATCAGGAATTTGGACTATCCAAGTGTGGCACAAGTCTCGGAATGAATGCCGACTGTTAGGAGCTGTCCTCTCTGTTTTCTATCCTGTAGTTGTGATGGGGCGTAGTATATGCCTTCCAAGTGGAAAATTCTGCTTTCCCAACTTCTAAATAAAGGCTGTGTAAATGGAAAGTTGGCGTCAAACTCAGGTAAGGATTCAAATTCACACGCCTATCGGGTTTCCTGAGAGTTGAGTGCCTTATCAACTCTGGCTTGATAATATTTATGCTGACCCGAGAGAGGCTTCACTCCTAATGCCGTTTGTTTTAGCAGCTTTCTGCTGTTGGCTGCATCATGTTGGAATTAGAGCTGCCAGGCAACAGCAAATAGGCTGGCACATTCCTGCTCTTAACATGGGTGGTAAGTGGCATTTTTTTGCAGTCCGCCTCCCCCACATGTGGTCTGCTCCATTACAGTCACTGTCAAGTGCTCACAGGTCACAAATGAATCTATGGATGAAGCATTTGTTTGATGAATGTTTTTTTTTTCCATGACTCACGGGAGGAAGGTGGTTTTATCAGAGTTCTACCAAAACGCTCCACTGGGATTTAGAATAGTGTCTGAGATGACTTTGATTTCATCTGGTTGTGTATGTTTGGCATTCGAACCTTGTCCCAGGCCCGGTAAGCTTGCTGGGGGAAAATATTTGGCACGCGAATGTGATGGCTAGACAAGTGATGAGCCGATGTGACACTTCCCACTTTGCTTGAAGCTTACAAAAATATTTGTGCTTCTTCACGTTAGTTTTTTTTTTTCTGTGTAATTTCACCTGTTGCTTCGTCTGAAATGAGTTCTGGTGATAATGACAATGCGCTGTCTGCAAATAATGAATTTAATTGATAACACTGAAAAAATTACATTGCTCAACACATTTTTTGAAATTTTTGCAATCAGAGATGTAATTCAACCTTTTTTTGTTTGCGTTAAATCAGAATTTGCCATTGTTTTCTTGTGTGTATATACTGTGTGTGTGTGTGTGTGTGTGTGTGTGTGTGTGTGTGTGTGTGTGTGTGTATATATAT
>NW_017806234.1:65541-80432 GCF_001891065.2 Hippocampus comes
TATATATATATATTCGTGTGTGTGTGTATGTACGTGTGTCACACAGCATATCTTGAGTAATTTTTATGAATTACGGGTTAGGTTCAGCAGCAGGTGGATTTTTCTTCCTGAAAAAGTTACTACACAATATCTGTATTCCCCAAGGTTTTGAAGTCAAACTTCAAAACAAAAAAAATTAATATCTCAAAAATTTGACGAGCTAAAAAAAAAAAAAAAGTAGACTTTTTTTTTTTTTTTAATCAGCATCCAAAATAGGTTAAGGGACACATATAAAGCTATCGCTGAATAAAATTTGCTGTTGACCAATGTTATGAATTAAATAATTAAAAAGTTTTTTTTGTTTGTTTGTTTGTTTATTTTTTGTTTTCGTTTTGTTTTTTTTGGAGCGCCTTTCCAAAAGCGATAATGCTTGACAGATATTAATTTCATAAAGTAACATGCCGAGTCTAATATTTTGGGTCCCTCAAAAGAGAGTCAGACATTAGGAACAGTTCTCAGTGTGACGCACTATTCTGTTCTTGGTTTAGACTAAGCAGAGGGGAAAAAAATGGAATCACTCAATTCAAAATGAAAACAGAAAAAACACCACAACAAAAGGAAGATTTCAACACACCACTGGTACTTTGTTGCACCACGTCAGAGGGCAGTCTCAGAGGCATGGACATCATGAGTGATCAACGGTACTCTTCATCAATCTGACTCCAACTTTAGCAGATTGCTTTTGCCAGATCAGGTTTGCACATTGGAGCAGGCTGCCACCTCCCCAGTGCCTGTCCCCGACATGCAGCCGCATATCATCAATGACTGTGGAAATTCTTCAGGCAGTCGTGTCCAAAAATTTCATTGGAACAGCACCAAACAAAAGTTCCAGCATTATCACCTTGCCCAGTGCAGATTCGCCATTTGTCACTGAATATGACTTTCTTCCAGTCATCCACAGCCCACAATTGCTTTTGTGTAGCCCATTGTAACGTCTTTTTTTTTTCTGTTGAGGTTGTTATGATGGCTTTCTTTGAGCTTTTCTGTACATAAAGCCCATTTCCTTTAGGGGCTTTCTCACAGATCGGTCACAGACGTTGACGATTTGTTTTGCTGTGCATTTTCTGTGTCAAGACATATTGCTCCAAGTTTTCTGTCTTGACGCTTTTGATGTCTTCCTTGGTCTCTCACTAAAATGCTTGCCTTTAACTGGCTCCACATGTGGTTTGGACTCGGTTAAGATTTTAGACACAGATGACTGTGAACAACCAACATCTTTTGCAGCATTGCGTGATGATTTCCCATCTTGAAGAAGTTTGGTAATCCTTTCCTTTCTTTCAATTCGTCATACATCTCTCGTGTTGGAGCCTCTTTCATCTCAGTCCACTTGGTGCAACTGCTCTCCAAGGTGAGATCACGCCTGCTTAACTGCAGAAAAACAAGTAGATCTAAATTTGATGCAGGTGATAGTTTTGGGAATGGAAATTTCCATTGTTTTTTTTCCTCAGAATTGAGTGATTCCATCATTGATTCCTTCTGCTTGGTCTAAAAATGTAACTGTAACCACATTTTTCCCCCCTTAATTTTGCTGAGTGTATCTTCACGCCAGAATGTTGCCTCTTGAAATTTAATTTTGTGTCACATCTGTGATAATTTTTTTTTCTCTACCAATTTAAACAACTGAATGAACATCCTCCGAGACTGGTGATTGCATCATTTTTGCCAGGGTTTGTAGTTCAGACAAAGCCAGGTTACGGCTTCAGCATGTTTTGGTCCCCCATGGTAGTGAAGGAGAGCATTAAGGAGAAGGCCCCTTCTTGTGTCCGGCAGCACACACTCATGATGTGCTGAACAATCAGTGCGTTAAAGCATATTTACGAGCCCATGAACTGCCTCTTGCCACCGGAGCCCCCGTTAATGAAATACTCCTGCTAGATTAATGTCTTCGCCGGGATGATTTGCATTCAGGCGCTACCAATAAATCTCAAGCAATGGGCAAATACAATTTTCAACTTACACTCCAAAACAACTGCAGGCGTCCTGTGGCTGCGCCGCTCCTCCTGAACTCTTCCTATTCTATTTGAGCCTATTAAGAGGCCGTCTGGTGGGTGTTCATTGATGTGGCCGGTCGTCTGAAGAGGATAGTCATGATTTTAATGAGCACCGTTATCCCCCCCTCTGATGGCTCTACTGGTAAAGGCCAGCACACTGAGGGAGGTCGGAAGGTACGCCACTGACCTCGTATTAGTTGATGTCACTGTACTCATTGTCTTTGTGTAACTTCTAATGAGAGGGAAGAGAAGAGGAGGGCTGCGTCACTAATTGTGGTGCCTCGGAAACCAGGGGACTTTAAAATTTGGCCTCTGTCCCCGGTTTCCTCCGCATAGCGTTTTCTTGTTGGGCACAGTGCTCCAATGATGTCCTTTCAAACTTTTTTCACAAGGCAAAGCAGGACTCGATTCACCTTATTGGAGAAATGGCCGAGGTAACTGAGCTCATCGGCCACTTGGGTTTGATTTCTTTGTCAAAACAAATTAATTTCAAAGTAGAGTGATTCCAAAGTGCCTTGCCACTGAAGGCTTAGTGATTCACATGCATCATTTTTGTGCAAACAGTGTGGGTCCAGTTCCCACTCAGTGAGGGTGAATGCTTGTCTGTTTTCACTGGATGTGTCCTGTGACTGACTGGCAACCAGTCCCAGGTAGAGGTGTGCAGCATCATTGCTCTCACACTTTCATTCGATTGTCAGTATCATGGCAACAATTGGATATTATGCTTGGTACTTGTATTATTTGAGTTTTATTTTCATCACAGTAAATATAAGCAGTTAGGTACAAACTTCCATCTGTCCACCCATCCATTTTCCAATCTGCTTATCCTCACAGGATTCCGCAGGCGTACTGCAGCCTATCCCATTTATTATTTAAAATAAGTGCAACAGAAAATTTGACCAAGGCGCAAAATCACAACAATAATGAATATGATAGGTCTCGGCTGCTTTTAGTGTAATCATGTTCAAGTTTCCAAAACAAAACATGCTGCTTTGCACTAGTCAATGAAATCTATAAAATAAGTACACTGGGCACTTCCTGAAATGAAAAACTGTTAAAAAAAGAAGTTGAGGGTCAAAACTAACAAAAACTGAATGACACACTTTGGCTCAAGAATGACTTTCTATAGTGATTAGGCCTGCAACGAACCATCGATTATACACCCTGTCTATTAATGTATGAATTGGATTAAAAAAAAAAATCCATCCTGATATTAAAAAAAAAAAAAAAGGACATTTTAAATTGACACCGGAGAAAATGCATAAACAAAGTGAATTATGGTTCAGATACTGGTTTGGTCCATGCCAGAAACAGAAACATGCCAGAACACAGACAAAGCTGTTGATCGTTTTACAAAAAGCAAAAGCAGATGTTTGTTTTATTTTTATTCAACACAAAGAGAAGTCTGCTTTCATGGAGGATCGACAGAAATCTGAGAATATTTACTGTTGAGAGGCTGATATTCTGAGCATTTTGACTATTTTCAACTAAACAAGATCTTTAAATGATCTTTATCCCAAAAATTTTTGATTCATCTGTTTAATCGATTACATTGCTGCACCTCTCATAGTGATGAGGGGTGTCACTATGAGATTTATTCACTTACCTCCCGATTTGACTGAAATCACAATACTTGTGTGACGCTTAGATTTATATCACGATTATAAATGATACTACGGTTTGCGATTCCATATCATGGGTATTGGTCTTTTTCTCCAACAAAACATTTTAAAATAATTCTAAACTGTATAACCCATCAGCAGTTTATACGTTGAACTTCAATCAATGCGGCCAGATGAAAGTCAGTCACTCTTTTTGACAGTTTGGTTTTTCTATTTGTTTTGCTCTGGCTGACTGGCTCAGGCACTGGCTCATTAAGATGATGTAGTGTGACTCTGCTGAATGCTTAAGTCGACTGACTCATTGCCAACAAATTTGCTCAGCGCTGCCAACTGCTGGAGGAAAGCGGTAGCTTCAACTTTTGCTTTTTGAAAAATCATGAAAATTAATTCTGAACTTTGACATCGATTCATTGACTCTTGGCATATAAAATCCTGATAGTTGAGTGAATCGATTTTCTTTTTTGCACCCCACTAATAGTAACCATACTTCTGGATTTTCTCCACTTGATGCTGAAAATCTGCTCTGGAAATTCTCTTGTGAAACATTCAAAATAAGAACTGTGCAAGTATTATTGTTCAAAATAAATAAAAAAAAACTTTGCAGAAACAATTGTGCTATTTGGCAGGATTGTTGACACATCAGGACTTGGCTGCGTTGGCTGTGCACTTCATGGTGGAAACGGTTCACGTGAGTCTTAAGGATGATGAGCTCTGAATTTAATTTTAGTGCAGCAGGCTTTAGGTGTTGCTGTCCTTTCAAAAATTGGGTTGCCAAATGTGTTCAAACATCGAACATTGTCTGGGGACCAGTCTAAGGTGAACCCCGCTTCTCAGCCAAAGTCAGCTGAGGGAGGCTGCAGCTCAAGAGCAACCCCGTCGGATAACCGCTGAAGAAAATGGATGGATCGATGATGTACGACTACTGCTTGCAAACTTTGTTGGCTCAAAGTTTATCTTTTAGCTTGTGGCCTAACATGGCCTGTATGTTCTGTCACGTAGGCGCCGAATGACATCACTCAGTTGAGACCAGAGCGACAATGCTAGATGACAGCCATTGACACGAGGGAATGACAGATTGGCTACAAAGAATTTTGATGCCGCAAGCTGAAAATCAAGCAGCAATGTCATTACTTCTTAATCAATTATGATCTGGCACGATGTCCATGCCGAATCTTTCATGTCCGGATGATCATTTTCTTCACCCACATTCCAGGGTGTATTCCGTCATTGGCCCAGAGTCAGCTGGTAGTCCAGCAAGCAATTGCGCAATTTTGAAAATGAGTGGACGCACTCAAGGGAAGTTGTTCAGTTTGTTGCTTTGCGCTCCGCTCTGAACTTTAAACTAAAAACAACCAAGCTAGTCAAGAACTTGATTGTTTATCTTAATGGCATCTATGCTTTATGCAGTACATGTTCCAGGTCATCCCTTTTCCGCCCACTGTTCATTTTGACCTCTAAATGAAAGAAGTGGAAAGGCAACTTGAAGTCACAACACAAAAGAACCGTTAAATCCAAAAGGATATATAACCTAACTGTTGTGGAAAGGATGTTAATGATTTTTTTTTCAAACTTTTTCATTTCTAACCTAAAGCCTGTTCTGTACTGTGCAATTTTGACCGTCCCAAATAACAGATGTACTGTCGTGGGGAAAAAGGCCCAGTGTGACTCACCTCCAGGTCCGTTTGTAACACAGACATCCGAAGTTGGCCCCTTTTCCTCAGTCAGGAACGTGACCCCACTTTTAGCTTCTCCTTCTGCTTCTTTTCTTTTTTAACCCAAAAAAACCCGCCACAAAATTCCAGCTCGGTTGTGTCAATGTGTTCGTCTTACTGCAAAGATGTTTGTGTCGAACAGGCTAAAAGCGGAACACTGGAAGGTCGGGGTCAGAAGGCTAAAGCTGCCTTTCATTATTTTGACTTCCTCCTTTTCCAATTATTCACCTCACATCTGGCAAAGTAAGAAGACTCTCAAGCCAAATTGGACACGATCTGTCACACGCTATCTACAGTGAGATTCTTGAAAAGCTGCCGCTTGTTGTCTGCCAGGTGGGAGTGCAGCGTGTTTATGTGGGCCACTGACGATGAGGCGGAGGCGGTCGACAGCTGAACACACAAACGCAGATGAGAAGCTTGTGGTCACACATCTTGGTCACCACAGACGGATGGCCAACAAACCTCGCCGTGAGCCAGCATGGCTCGCGACAACCAATGTTTGATGGGCTCGGCATTTTCCGAGATGCAGATTAACTGTGGGCGCTGGTTTGTTTTGTAAACATTTCACATAAGTGACTGGGATGAACTGAACGGCTGGTGGATTCTTCTTTTTCATATGCAGCAACCGCACATAAATGGAGAGTGCAGCTGCAGTTGCAGCGTATAGTTTGAGTTAAATGTTTGCAGACTGTGGTAATCGGCTGTCTGAGTTGATCTTATTTTAATTAAACTTGATTGAGATATCTGATTAAAAACTTGCTGTACATATGAAAATGCAAAATGTTGAATGAACAAAAACAGATTTTCCATATCTGCTTCTTAATTTCACTTTTTAAAAAAATGTTTTATTAGGAATCTGTAGGATTCAGCAGGCAGTACTGTACAAAAGCTTCTGGCCACCTCTAACTTGGTTTTAACTTCTCCACAGCAAAATCTTTGAAAACATGAAGAAAAAAATAAAGAGGCTCACAGCCTCAAATCCTCAGAGATGCAAATGATAAAAAGACATTTTTGTTTGCAGTGAGTCCTGGATTTCCGCGTGTGGGTGGGACGTCACCCTGGCCGAGGGGGAAAAAACATGCTGGGCTGCCAGAGATCCCTTCAACTTGTTCACTTGCGTATTCATACAAAGTGCACAAACAGTACTGTGAAAAAGTGTTTGCCCCCTTCTTGATTTATGTCTTGTTTGCATATTCATCACACACAAAGGTTTCAGTTCAGTTTTAGGAAAGCTGAGTTCAACAGGCAACACCCGAGCACCATATTTGTTGATTCAAGAAATCACATTAATTGAATCTGTCAGACAAAGTGAAGCAGGTTAAAAGATCTCAAGAAGCAAACACATTATGCCATGATCCAAAGAAATTCAAGAAGAAAAAAAAAAACCAAAAAAAACCCCACAATTGAAATCTATCAGTCTGGAGAAGGTTACAAAGCCATTTCCAAGACTGTGGGGCTTCAGGGAAACCACTGTCAGAGCCATTATCCACAAATAGAGGAAACTGGGAACAGTGTTAACCATTCCTTGGAATGGTCGACCAACTAAAATTACTCCAAGAGTGCGATGACGACTCCTCCAGGAGGTTGCGAAAGAACCTAGAACAATCTAAAGCACTGCAGACCTTGCTGGCCTCTTTTCAGGTCCTACACGACTCGAGCATAAGAAAGACATTGGCCAAAAATGGCATCCAAGGGAGAGTTCCCGGCGAAAACCATTGCTGTCCAAAAAGAACACAAAGGCTCATCTCAGGTTTGCCAAAAGACCTCGAAATAATCCTCAAGACTTTTGGTAAAACATTATGTGGACTAATGAGTCAAAAATGGGACTTTTTGGAAAATGTGCGGCCCCTTAAATCTGGTGTAGAAATCCACAGCATTTGATCGAAAAGAACATTATGCCCACAACGAAGCATGGTGGTGGCAGTGCGATGGTCTGGGGCTGCTTTGCTAACTCAGGTCCAGGACAACTTGCTGTAATAGGACAATTAATTCTGCTGTCTACCAGAAAATCCAGAAGGAGAACACCCGACCATTAGTTTGCACTCTCAAACTCACGTGCTCTTAGATCATGCAGCAGGACAACGGTCTGAAATAAACCGGCAAGTCCACCTCTGAATGGCTAAAAAAAAAAAAAATTAAGGTTTTGGAGTGGCCAAGTCAAAGTCTAGATTGGAATCCAATAGAGACGCTTTGGTGTGACCTTAAACGGGCAGCACATGCGAGAAAACCCTCCAATATGGTGCAGTAGAAGCAATTCTGCGAAGAAGGTTTGGAATTTTTTTGCGGGGGGGGGGCTTAATAAATTGAATTGGCATTTAGCAACCACATTTTGTATTTCCTTGGGTTGTTTCTGTGTGATATTAAAAATGGTTTGATGAACTGAAGCCTTTGTGTGTGTCAAAGAACGCAGAAATCAGGAAGTGTCAAATACATTTACACGGCACAGTATCCATATTGGTTGCTGCTGTGCATCGCGTCATGGGGTGTGCATCACCCTTGAAATTTTAGGATATCTAAAAATCTAAATCAGTGAATGGGTGCAGAGTCAACGAGAAGTTTCTTGATACAGTGTCTACCTTTCTTCAGCGATGAGCTGTCGGAGTCGAACTTTGATTAACAGATCTGCCAGTGTGAAGAAATGCCACAGGGAACTGTATTGTTCGGGACAACACTTTAAAGTGACTTTTAAAGTCCAACTTTTTTCTCGGTTAAAAAATGTCATTACCAATCAACTTTGCTGTCAGCTTTGCTGCGGCTTTGACAGAATTCCCGCTCATCATTTAGCTGTGTCACGTTCGCTGCACGCATTGTTTTGTTTTCAGTTTGCAGCAGGAAGCAGACACGGTGAGTAATCTGCTACTAAACACGGCCCCCTCATGCAGGAAATATCAAAGCAAAACAAAAACAAATGAGACAGACAGAGGAGTAGTGTTCCGGTGGCCAGATATCTGGCTTTAGCTAACGAGTCAGAGATAAAATCAAGTCACTCGGACTTGAGTGCAAAACAATGTGAGTGGGACGTCATAATTGTAGTTTGAAACTTGCGATTTGGTGAACACTGAACAAAAAAAAGGATTTCATTGAAGAAATGCTCAGTAAACAAGCAAGGCTAAAATTTAGACATAGTCACTGACCACACGGTGCGGTTCACTCGCATGACTTCCATGTGGGCAGCGTGAGTTGTCTGAATGGTTGTCTGTCTTTATCTGTGCCCTTTGAAGGACAAAAAAACGAGTCCACGGCGCGTGTCTGCCTTTCGTCCTACGTCAGCTGGAATAGGCTCGAGCTCACCTGTGACCTTGAGCAGGATAAGCCGTAGAGAAAATAGACGAATGGATAATTGTTGCACCTAAACCGTAACGGAGGACTTGACTAACTCATTAGAGCTGCTTAAGCGCACACATTTCTTCCTGTAATTAGAAGCTGATTAATAAAGTTCATTTACATCTCTGGAATGCGCCGAGAATCCTCACACATGATGGATGCACTCCATCGATGCACTGGGCCGAGAAACAGAGGCACATATGCGCGCGCCTCATCAAAGGCGAGGTGCAGACTACAGCCCTTTGGTTCGGATTAAATACAGACAATGAACATGAAATAGTCCCTGAGAGCGTTGCGCTTCAGATGATGCTGTCAGTGTGAGTGAGCTGTTGGAGTTGACCACAGCTTCAAGTCAGTGATTGTTTGGTGCCACTCTTGTGGAGGCAGGCACGAGGCACCAACGGTTTGGCTGAGATTTATTCTTTTCCATCACAGCTTGAAGCGTAAAGCATTTCATGGCTGTCACTCAGTGAAACTAAATGCCTTCCTGTTGGAGTCACTTTGAAAAGCATGCAGGAGGCTGACGTATTGATCCATAGTTAGCTGGCTACTGATTCCCTGCTGTAATGCGCACTGTAATACATTGAGAATGTACATATTTTCAGGTTTACCTGAAAACATAACACGCCGTCCATGCTCACATGGAGAGAGAGCAATATCATACGCAGTGATAACCCATGCAAGTAGAGCGGGAACATGCAAACTCATTACTGAAATGTCAGAGTTGAGAGATTTTTGCTCTTCTAGTGGGCTGGCCCTTCTTCCTATATTTTAGCAATATTGGCGCGTTGTCGGCCTGTCATGATAACTTTTATTTTGCACAATATATTTTCCCAGATGCTATCACGATAAACGATAGTAATTTTTTTAAGAGCAAAAGTGCAATCATCTTTCAATTTTCAAGGATACTGAAAATTTGCATCGAAATGTGGGAGAATAAAATATATTTGATTAAACAAATGTACATAAAAACCGCTCAGCCTCTGTTAAAAAAACGTGCATTTCAACAAATATTAACACAACACATACAACCACACTTGAAGTGTCAGTGGAGTAAAATGAGATGTCTTTTATCTCCTTGTATGTCCTCTTTCCCCTGCTTGTAAAAGTCTGCAATGGCTGTTCGGGAAATACACATTTCGTCGGACAATTTGTACTGCCTAGAAGGTCTACGGTTTGGTTAAAAATAAAGAATGATCACAGGAAGGACTGTCTATTCACATAATCATTATTATCGTCATTATTATTATTGTTGATTGTGTATTGTCGATCCAACCATTATTCCGAGCCGCTTAAACTTCACCAGGATGGCAGGTGTGCTGCAGCCTATCCCAGCAGTGTTTGGGCAGTTTAAAAAAATATATTTTGCTTCCATTGGACAGCAAAAAGTACAATCAGCCAGCTGTGTATCCAACTGTTGCCATTCATCCAACAAAATTAGACTTGGCTCCCTGCAAATATCTCAGCTTTGTGGCCAATTTAACAAACCCAGATTTCACACTGAGTAAGTGCATCCCTTCGAATTTTTTTTTTTTTTTTGATGCACCAGCAAGACTAGCATTAAAACACAGCAAAAACACCATATTCAGTGAGCATCAGTATGCCACTCTATGCTGGGTGGGGTTGGAATTGAGTTTTTTTTTTTTTTTGTCACAAAATTAGGAATCAAAATCATTATTTCTGTTTAAATAGTTTAATTATTTTGGTTTGGTGCTTACCTATGAGATTTTTCTTAAGTAAAATAGTTACCTTGGCTCAGTAGGCTGTTTGCCAACTGATCTAGTCATTACTCTCCTAAATTAAAGACTGAGTTTTAAAATAAGTCTCACATGATGAACATAGATTGACATTTTTATAATCATCATTTATAGAGAACTGCGGTTTGAAAAATGAACACGTGAATGGGCGTAATCTCTCAATGTACCAGAGAACTTGCATTGGAGAGATACGGATTCTCAGCATTGGTCTCGCTTGTCAATTCAGACAGTCGAAATGGTTGCCGGTCGTCAGTCTTTCAATTTGTGGCGCGCGTAGCGCATGCTTGTAGAATCGATAGCGCATAAACAAGCAATGAAATGGTATAAAAAAGAGGACCGTTGCGCTGGCTAGCATTAACACTACTTGGCTTTTTTTCGAGCTGCTGTACCCTGCTGCGCCTTGTTGATAAATGAGAAAAAGAGCTGCACGTGCCTCTAAAAGGACGCGCCACGCGCGAAGCGAACTGAAACTGTCGAACCGAACCGCTGGAGTCCTCGTGTGCATGCGTGCGTGTGAGTGTCATCACTCGCACACAGGCGAGCTGGAAGTAAAATGACTGACAGCAGAGGAAAGGAAGCAGCGCGACTGAATCTTCATGCAGTATGTAAACCAACACGCATGTAAATTTATTGTGGCTGACCCCCCTCCCCCCATCGCTCATTGAGTCAATATAGTAATTACCGTGATGGGCCCAGTTCTGATAAAACTGGAATGGCATCATTTCCTACTGCGGTATCATTTTTATGATACTGTGCGGCACCTTTATTAGCAGCACGCAAGTGTTTCAGCTCATTTAAACCACAGCCACCAAAGGATGCTTCAAAAATAGGCTTTGACAATCTAGTTTCCTCACAAAGTTCAATGACATTCGGCCCTGTGGTTTTATGTAATTGCCCTGACAAACAGATAAGACTCTTCTTCCAACTTAACTACATCGTATATAATTTCCGCTTAACTCGGCAGTGCAAATAACAGCAGATGCATTTCATTTAATGCCCCAGCTATCTGCCTTCCGCTTTATGCAAGAATAAGATGGAAAGTGGCTCCGCAAGACCCATCACTGCTCACAAACAGAAACAGCGGGTTTATAATTACAATGAAGCAGGTCTTCGCTGGTGATAAAAATGCTTATGGGGAAAGTGCCTGCGCCTTCAAGACCACTCAGTTGTTGCACAGTAGATGTTGTTCCAGTTTATTTGAAGCACGGTAGGCAGCTATGATTAAATGAGCAGCCCTGTGCATTATGGCACTTGTGTCCAGTTGCACTCAGTCTTGCAGATTGATAAACTCTGAGTCAGCATCTTTCAGGGGCTGGGAGTATTTCTTTGTCCGTTTCCTCCCCCCGACAACAGGAAACAGGCTGTCATCCCTGCAAGAGACTTGGGAAAGAGGCAGTTGCATCAATGTGTGCGCAACGAAACAGAGCTTGATATGTCACTAGAGATGTCGATGTAACATTTTTTTCAGAAAGCAGCTGAGATGCAGATGTGCCACAGATACGCTGTGTGCAAAACGGCGGGGGACCTTGAGTGGGCTTTGCTGTGGAGTGATACCTCCACTGGGATTTGGCATTTACTGCATGATTGAAATGGCTTTGGGAATGTGATAGATTTAAACCTCAGCAGCCCGTGCCTATTTCCAAAAGACCTCAAAAGTTGTTTGCACGTATCCATCATCTTATAGATAGATTCTGCTTGGATCAGGCCATGAAATATGAGAACCATTTATTTCACGCCTCGAC
Organism: Hippocampus comes; assembly: GCF_001891065.2. Classification (NCBI taxonomy): domain Eukaryota; kingdom Metazoa; phylum Chordata; class Actinopteri; order Syngnathiformes; family Syngnathidae; genus Hippocampus; species Hippocampus comes. Next base: position 77,729 of record NW_017806234.1, read on the forward strand.
AAATGAGCTTTGTCTGCTCTACAAGAATGCTTGATGAATGTGTGATACAGTTCAGGAGGAGCTTTTTCACTTTGCGACCATTGACAGCAACAAACTGTTGAGGTCAGGCGGGTCTATTGATTCAGCTTCGCACAAATGCAAACTGCATTTCAAGTGTTACGACTTCCGTGTTGTGGAGTAGAGGACAGATCCAAGTGACGCTGGGACAGAAAGGACATGAAATGATGACGGGTGATGCCACGGAAATTTGTCACAGTAGTTTGCATCTGGGGGGTGGAGCTGCCTCCTGAAACGTTTCAACATTGCCGAGTGAAAAAAACATTGCAAAAATGTTGACATGCATTGCTGTCCCAACATATGCGAGGAATGGTTTGGTCCAGTCTTTCATTCATTTCAGTGATGCATTGTATACACAGCAATCGATAGCTTCAGTAATTGGCTTTGGCTCTGGACTCTGGCTTGTGTGTCAATGAATCTCATTGCGTTCTATTGACCCAGCTCTAGTTTTCAGCCTCAGCCCCACTGCACCCTTGTGAACGGGCTTGCTCTGATGAGAACGCCAACGTCTGATGTACGCTTTTATGTCATAATTAGGACATCTTTGTTGATATTTGCTGAACAGACAATCACCAGTTGATCCTTTCCCGTTACAAAATTCTGGGTCGAGAGGAGGTTCACAAAGGCAGAAATAATACAGAATAACAAAGAAGAATTACAAAGGAAAAAAAAATCTTCACTGAAAGTTGTTTGTAGCTGTTGCTTGGTTGAAGTTTATTAAAGTGGGTGGTGGGGGGGGGGGGGATGAGAGGCGCCAGTCACTGAAGATCTTGAAGGCAGACCGTTAACAGTGAACATTGTGATGTTTCTTATCCGGATATTTTTCCCACATGCAACATGAGGTGGGTCATAGGATTCACTGCATATGTCTTCGGTTTCAAATCGATTAAAATATTTTGCCCTGGAAATGTTGCAGTCGTTTTAACGATACAGTAATATCAATCTGTATATCTTTGTTCGAGCTTACCCGTAGTAAGACAGAGGTGCAATTGTTTGAGCGGTGTAGCCTTTGTTCCACCACATCTGTTAATGGTGTCCATGTTAAATGTTGCTGCTGGGCCACTGAAGCCTGTGAGCCTTGTCAGCAGTTGCTATGGAGAAGAAGCAGGTCACTCGATGTTTGCACACAGCCAGTACGTTGTCTGCGGTCTCATCCTGGAATGTCTTCAGTCATGGGATGGTTTTTCACGCTTTTAAATGCCCAGCATTGATTAGCTTCTCTTTTCATCCACACTCATTATTGTAATGAGGCATGATTCTCATTCTGATATATATATATATATATATATATATATATATATATAGCACTAATGCCAATGCTGGCGATGGCAGAAACGACCCAGATTGTGGCGGCAGCATGCACGCATTATTCTCGAATGAAAGAGAGTTTCACATTTTGTAATTATAAAAATTTTAAAAAGATAAATGACTGGTTCAATAAAGATGATGTCCAATGTTAGGAATGGAGAGTGAGTGGTATTTTGATCCTGTGGTAAAAATGGACTTCCAACCAAACCAAACTGATATAAAAGTCAACACAAACAGCTCATTTGACAATTTGCACTTAGTCGCTGCAGTCTTTCTTTATTACCCTCAATATTCACGGGGGATAGTGACTTGGCCAGCCCATGAATTGCGAAAATCTGTGTATAATTGACGATCAATATAACATCGATTCATCCATCCATCCATCATCCAAGCCGCTTGTCCTCACGAAGGTCGCGGGTGTGCTGGTACTTATCACAGCAGCTGTCATCGGGTAGTAGGCCGAGTACTGTACACCCTCAACTGGTTGCCTTATACACCCCCCCCGCACCTGACGTGCCAATGAGTTTAACACCGTGAGGGCTACATTTGTATATATGTCTGAAAAACAACTCTTAAAATAAGTTGTGTCTTTGAGTCTGCATCAATCTTCTCCATAGAGCGCTGTCTTCTACCAATCGGCTACACCTGGCTGCTTGAGTAGAAAAGCGACTGATTTAAATGATGCGGTGAAGTAAGGCATTTCGTAATGCTGCATGCTTGTAGCTGCATTGCTGCGTCATCGGGATTTCCACATGCTCAACAGAAATCATTCAGCCACGCTTTTGTTTCTTCTCTTTCAGGTCTGATGGTGACGCATCCAGGATGGTCAGGTACACTTTGCACTTTCTTTTCATTTCCAAACAATCTATACATTTTAATTGAATTACGGCAGCATGATAAATCTTTATTGATATCAACTTTACTTTAACTTTTAACATAAAATCACAAAAACAATACAACAGAACACATAACATAAAACACAGACAATGCGATCCTAACAATTGTTCCTGCATACGCCTTGTTGTTCGAAGCAGTTACAGATGAAAAAGGAGGAAATTAGTCTCCTGTCAGAAGTGTAACGTGTGCTTAGTGCAAATCTGTCTTGCACATCCTACTTTTTAGATTTTTTTATTTAAAAAAAAAAAAAAACATCATAATGTATAAATTGAATTCCACAAAACGATTGTTTCCCACTTGATGTTAATTCTTCACGAAAATACAATGTTATATCCGTACCTGAAATGTGTCCAAAGATCAAAAAGTTCAAGGGGGGGGGGGGGGCTAATAGTTTTGCAAGCCACTGTCCTTCATTCATGGAAAGGAAGTTATTTCCTGAATT
>NW_017806234.1:80574-100911 GCF_001891065.2 Hippocampus comes
TGTGTTTGTGTGTGTGTGTGTGTGTGTGTGTGTGTGTGTTCGCGAGCAGGGGGCGGGGGCGTGTGTGCTTTTCTTTGACATGCTTGGCATCAGACCACAGTAACAAAAAAACAAAAATAAAAAAAACGTACGTACCTGACCGGCAGTGTCGTACAGTCCCAACAAGTACTGCTTTCCTCCAACATTAACACTCACTGTGAGGAAATAACAAAAGAGCAGTTAGAAAGAGGAAGCCTTGTGGGTGACAAGGTATGGGTGAGTGCATAAAACGGAGGGGAGAGTGGGGGGGGGGGGGGGGGGGGCTAATAGTTTTGCAAGACACTGTCCTTCATTCATGGAAAGGAAGTTATTGACTGAATTTATTCTGCCCAACTTAAGCACCCCGTTTCACACTTAAATTTGACTCAAGTGTCAACAAAATGAGAACGTTTCTAGGGTCACACAAATGATGTATCATCGAGATGCGTCGTATTCTCTACATGAATGAATATTTTCACCTGTATTCCACTTCACGCCACACTTCCCAATGGACAGTGAAATCCATTTGCATATCCCTGCTGCTTTCGCGTGCTATTCCTCAGCTTTGAGTGCGAGCGTTTCCGAGGAAAGACGGCGGCACCGCTTCCAAGTGGAAGTGCAGACATTTTCAAGTCGCCGCAATGTGAATTTCTCAATATACGGCTTGCCTTTCTGTTTTTGTCGCCTTTCATCACAGCTCAAAGCTGAAATCACTGCAGCAGATAAACAGTGCTCTGCGCACAGCAGACCTGTTGTCATGACATCCATCACCCTGCTCATACGCCACGTTGTGACACAAGTCGGACCGCCTGGTTTAGCGTTTTCTGTTTTACATGCCCCTGCTAGCTTTCCTGATCATTAATAATGAAGAAGCCACTGAACTTGGCACAGGCCCCATGAAAAAAAAAAAAACAAAAAAAGAACACTGCTCTCCAAAGAGTCGTGGTGAGCAGGTTTTGTTGAAGTGTGCATGTCGGGAGAGCGAGAAGGCCATGGCCTATAATGGCAGATTATTCTCATGCACACGCTTTGGCTAATGATAGAGGAATAACAACAAGGCGGTGTTTAATTGGTGTGCTGTTTTGTAATCAGGATGGATGGCTTCATTTAGATGTGATTAGAACCAAGGCGAGGGTGGCAGGGAGGCTCTTGACAGCCTCGCTGACCCGCTTGTATTGGATTGTTCTTCAGAGACCGTCGAGCAATAAAGACGCTCATCTTTTTTTAGTGGGTCATTCACAAAGTCCGAAAAGGTGACCGATCACTATGACACTGATGAGAATTGACACACTTCACATTTATACCTGTTTACTGTCCTGTCCTGAGCTTGTGCATAACTTTTAGGTGGCAGCTTTATTTGTGTGTGACAGCTGAGCGGATAGTTAAAATTTCCACTTGGTTGAGATGATTTATGAATGATCGTGGTTCTTCCGAGCGGTGCAAATTTCATAATTCTTCAAAAACGTTTTTTAGCCCCCTCAAAATTCCTGCTGACAGTTGTGGAAAGAAGCACTCGGCCCTAGATTTTCTTGAAGGAAAGCAGAGAGATGAATAAATCCTTCCTTTTAAGGGCCAAAACCCCTTCCAGCCTTCCTCCAAAGAACAGAAGGCAACACGTTATTCAATTAAAACAATTACGGGCTAACTTGCTGATGTACTCAATGCAAAATTACAAACAGGGTTAGACCAGAGATGTTCAAATTGAATGAGTCTTTGCTTCCAACTGGTCGTATTTGCTGAAAACAAACTTACACACACACACACACACACACACACACACACACACACACACACACACACACACACACACACACACACACACACAAAGCTAAATAAAGCTTGTCCGATTTTGTCAACAGTTAAGCTCTGCCAGCCTGACTTGAAAACTGATTTCGACTTTGCAACTGTTGTGGCAACCTGAAAGCAGAAGTCAAACATCCCAATTGCTGCATGATTGGCGGTCAGTCTATTTGCGGTCCAGTGACAGTCACATGTGACGGCCATGCCTGCAGAGACCAGACGTGACTGTTGTGTACGTATGTCAATGTCTGTCAAGTGCCGCCTCCCTCTCTTTTCTCCTTAGCCCTCGGTTGCCATAGAGAGCAGTGCTCCTCTTCGCAGATGTGGGAGACTGAGCCTTCCAGCTTGTCTTGTTTTCGTTCCCTTTGACCCACTGAAATGGATTTCAAGTCGCTCTAATCAGGCATTACTCTATAGACGCTCTGCAGAGATTAAACAATGCAGCGTATGAGTGTTAAGCAAAAAGAGAGAACAATAGAATCTCCTGGTGCTGGGACATCATTGTTAATTGTAAACAAGGACTGAGTGTCTCACTCTGCTGGCCTTGGCTGATGTCATACTGATGTCGTTGATTGAGCTCCTAAAGAGTGACTTGGTCTAATGCAACCATTTCGATTGAATTAAGTGACGTTTTCAGCAGAGCCCACTTTAGTGCCTACATCTGATGCGTGCGTGTGCTTGTGTGTGTGTTTCAGTGCCGTAATAGTCCAAGATGATTGGTGGTAGCTGTAGAAATGACAGTTGCGTTTGATTTTAAAAAACTAAAAAGGGGGAGGGGTGGCCCATTAAATTTGAATTACTATTTGTGTGTGTGTGTGTGCGCGTGCGCGTGCAGCTTTGCGTGTGTGTGTGTGGCCTAAAAACACCCATTACAAAAACAAAACAAAAAAATGTTTAACAAATAATAAAATAAACATTTGTACTGTTTTTGTGGCCTAAAAATGGCCTGTGGAATAAAAAATTATTGTCGCTAATTATATTAAAAAAAAAAAAAAAAAGCTTGAAACTGAAAAGTTTTCAGCTTTATCCTGATTTTTCTTGCTCGTCCTTCAGGGGATGGGGTAATAGCAGGCTGCTGATCACGTTCCCAAGCCACGATGTTAGCACGCTTCCATTTTTTTTTTAACCTTGGATGCTAAGGCTCAGGGCTTGACAAGAAAAAAAACTGTATACTGTAACAAAGAACATCCCGTGTGAAAGTGCCTTAGCATGAATTAAAAATGACTCCCAACCCACACTCCATCACTAGCCCACGAGAACACAGTCCCGCATAGCAGAGCTGAAGCTATTGAATGAAAAACACTGAAACCATTTATTTCCATTCTAAAAATATGAATGCTAGAGAGATCAAACCATTCATAAAAGACCTCAAAGGAATATCAAAGGAACATGTGAATGAGACAGATCATGAAAAGTTACGGTGTTTAAAAGTAGGTATTATTTTTGTTATTTTATGTTAACTGTTCTATAAAGTGTTTTGTTACAGCTGCAGCTGTTGTAAAAGCGCTATATAAATAAAGATGTATTGTATAAATAGAATAAGCAGGTATTAGTGAGAAGCTAACTGAAAAAGTTCGGTTTTGTTGTGAAAAACTGTTGTTAAAAACTCAAATGATATGAACAGGTAGACGTGACACGCTCTTTTTGAACTGCGTGCCTCCGGTGATGCCAAAAGCTAACGTTTGTGCTTTCCATTGCATTTTCTGGAACTGTTGCCCCTGCCAACATGACTGTCACATCTGTCCGCGCATTGCCTTTGATGGGAATGTTGCCCTAGCCAACATAGCAAGAATTTGGGCTTCAGCTACCGAATATTTTTGTATTTGGTTATGCCACTGATAATTTTCTAGACTAATCACGTATACGGATAAAATTAAATATATATTTTCTTGGTTATAAGTATGGAAGACAAAAAATAAATTTCCACTGAAAAAAAAAAGAAAACTGGATGTATGTTCTTTATTCAGTATTCACGATTTTGTAGTCAAATTAAAGCAGCATATTGTTTTCCTCTCAAGACAATATTCCTTAGATTTTAGACAAATCTCTCATCATGAGATGAAGTGACGTCAGAACCTCATTGAGATTTTAAAACAACACACTTGAGTAAGCCTGGTTTCTTCAAAAATGATCTGGTGGAACCGTAACTGTGTCGGGCTAGCGCTTGCAGGCGCTGGAGCTGCCACGAAACACTGGCAACAGGCACCATACAGTACCCTGTCAGCGTAATTAAGTTGGTTTTTTTGAAGGCTCTTAATTAGCGATTGAATGTTATTTCAAGGGGCGGCACGGTGTCGACTGGTTCGCACGTCCGTCTCACAGTGCAGATTCCGGCTCCGGCCTTCCTGTGTGGAGTTTGCATGTTCTCCTCGTGCCTGCGTGGGTTTTCTCCGGGTACTCCAGTTTCCTCCAACATTCCAAAAACATGCGAGGCAGGTTAATGGAACTCTCTCAATTGTCCCCAGGTGTGAGTGTGAGCGCGGATGGTTGTTGGTCTATGTGTGCCGTGCGATTGGCTGGCAACCAGTTCAGGTTATATGCCTACTGCCCGAAGACACCCACAATAGGCTCCAGCACACTCGCAACCCTTGTGAGGAGAAGCCGATTGTAAAATGAACGGATGGATGTTATTTCAGGACGTCGTCGTGTTGAAGTCGGTCGGAACATTTTGATGGCGAACGGTTCCAGAATCTGGAACATGGGTCAAGTCAGCCGTTACGCCGTGACATGCTTCTAGGGAACAACTTCAAAATAAAAGCTTACCCTAGAAATTGATGTCCCGATATGGTAAGGTATGGTTTATTTTGAAATTGGCCTTCTTAATGCATTGGTGGCATGTTACTGTCATGCACAGTATGAACAATGTTGCTGCGGTTGTTCCTCGAGCATTTTTTTTAATTGAATTACTCGAGGACTCATTTCAGCTTTCGTTAGAATCCTCAGTGGTTGGCGGGTCTGAGCCAGAGCCCAATTCTATGCAGCCCTATCACTTTGTGGAAATCAGAATAAAGCTCGAAACACCAGGTAAAAACAAAAAAAAAAACAAAAGCCAATGCAGCAAATATGTGGATCAACAAGCAATGTCCTCTTCAGTGGCTGCAGCCCTGTGTTGGAAAAGCAGGTCTCATTGAAACGTCTTGTTCATTTGGTACATTCACTCTGGTTCACTCACTTGCTGGTACTTTTCTCAGTTTTTTTGCAGCAGAATGCCATTCATTGAAAATGAGGGGGGGAAAAATAACTCTTACTGTAATTAATGCAAGGCAGGAAACTACTTCAAGCTCCTTGCATTGTAGCTGAGAGCAGACATTTGCAGTTCGGAAATGAATTATTCATGATACCAAAACAACAGCAAACGCCGGCAGCTGTGGCATACTGAACTCAATGATATGACTCAGTGCCTCAGTGCAGCATTCATCAAATAGTAGCTGATTACAGCATGAGCTGCACGAAAGAAACCTCTGCCGATTGCTCATTGGCTCGTGGAAGCTTGGCAAAGCAACAAACCAAATCTTGGAAACAAAAAGCCACCGTTGTGATTCGTGTGCTGTGCTGGGCTGGCGACTTGTCCAGGGTTGCCCGAAGTCACCTGGCGTAGACTCCAGCTCACTCGCAAACCATAATGACGACAAAGCAGGAATGAAAATGGAAGGATGGGCGATTGGATATTTGAATTACCATGCCATGTGAGCTTTCTTTTGTTTTTATAAAGACGTAACTCCTTCGAGAGAAGCTGGGAGACCGTAGGAGTGTGAGTGCGCGTTGACAGTTGGAGAAACATGCCTGCTTCGTGTCTGATGGGGGCACGGCTCAGTTGTGTCTCTGGGGAAATAGAGTCCAGTGAAAGAAAGAAGATGACAAATGTCACAGCTGTGATCAGGGGAGGACAAAACTGCTCATGATGCATCACGTTGAACATCAACTATCGTCGCAAAGAGTGTTTTTGTCGCCGCTGTTGTATTTCTACAATGTCTTTAGTTTGACGTGAACGCATAAACATGAACACGCATGACAAAATGGGTTGAATGGAGGATGGAAAGAAGTGCGGTTGCAAAAGAGGATTGCTGGTCCGGTCGGTGTGTGGTGTTTGTGTGTGTTCAGCAGTTTAAATTGACTTCACAACAGTACGGCGTTCATTGTTATTCATCGTGCGGCGCCGTTTTGCAACAAACCCTCCCTTGAGGCAGACATTTCGATTCAGTCTGCACAAGTTTAACATTAGAGTTGATTTAACGTTGTCATTTTAGAGGTTAATCATGGCACCTCCTTTGCAAACTACTCCAGTATTCCGTGTTGCGAAGGCTTGTCAAATGTGCTTACACAAACGGAATTCAAGCACCTTGCAGTGTAACTTGGAATGTTTTACTTTCCGTATGCGATTCAAAATAAATAGAACGGATACAACAACTTACCACAAACGTGCCTTACGCAGCTTCAAAATCTTGTTGCCGGTGCACTGGATTGCCACGAGGAGAGCAGTTTCTCTGCCGTTGCCATGGCAACCCCAAATCAAACACTTGAATGGCCTTAATGTTGGCCGACCAGCCAGTACGCCACTCGCGTTGCATGCACCAGCTTACGTGGGAGCATCACTTCTCAGACAAGAGTCGGAGTCTGAATGCAAATCTGTACAAACAAACAAGTGGTGGTGGTACAAAGGAAAAAAAGGACTAAAGGAATGATGTGAATGAAGCATTTTAAACACAATGTCGTGGCCGCATCTCCTTCCTGTGAAGGAGGGCTTTTCACTTATTTCCTGAGGGTGTTCAGACTTTTCGGCTTCTTTTCGAGCCCGGAGCACTGGGTTCTTCCAGGATGAAATGCATAGAAAGAGCACCGTTTTGTTTTCTTATTTACATCCACAAGAAATCTGCCTGGACTCATTCCTTATCAATGCATGCCTTGCTATCGGACTCCAAACTGCAACCTAATGCTGCACAGTCCGGCATTATAGTCCTATTCACAGCTACCCCACAAGCAACTCGGGCCTATTCTCCCAGTGCAACCAATTGCAATTCAAAGGTGGTCCCCAGGCCAGGTTTGAGACACTGAAGGGCAGACAGTGATTTAGATAGCGTTACACCATATATTCACTTCTTTACAACCTGTAAAATATATTGGAACTCCATTGTGCGAAATAATTTGGAAGTTTTTGTTAAAAAAAAAAAAAGTACTGTTATCACCACGAGGTTTGTTAAAAAATATTCAAATCATCCTCTAACGGTGATGGCAAAATTATGCTGAGGGTCTTTTTGCATTAACTATTTTTGCATGAACTATTTTGGAAAATCATAGAAATGTCATTAGCATCATTATTTGGAGCACATAAAAGTGCAAACGGACTTAAAGGATCACATTTGCCTTGTTTCCTCAAAGGGAAAACGAATGATGCGTGAATGAGGCGGAATCACATTGTTGGCCTTTTTGTAGCGGCCCTTCCACGCCGACTGTAGAGTGATTCTTTCCTGTGACCTTTGTACCCGTAACCTGTTGTAACCTGTTCTCCTACAGGCGACACGCCTCCCTGCCTGTCCAAGTCACCGAGCCTCCTGGAAGCATCGTGTCTGTGGGCAGCCGAGGAGTCGTCCCATGTCGCAAGTGGAAGTCTGCTTCCTTTGGGTACAGTACCATTTGACTTGTTTGTCGCCGCGTGGCCACAGCAGCATGGCACAGCAGCGCATTCCCCACTGTTGTGTTGTTAACTTCTCAAAGTCACCCCCCCCCACGCTCTGGTGATCAGCCCGAGTGTGGCCGATGCGTCACTTTGTTGTGTGGTAACGTCCCAAGTCATCACCAGCTGTTCCTCAGCCTTTTATGACCCAAAGCCGCATCGCGACTTGTGTGATCAAATGCGCAGCGAGCAGAGCTTACTAAGCTTGGTCTTAATGAAATATGACGTTCATGGCTACTGGATGTGCCCGGGGCTCTCCTCGCCCATTCGCCCGAGCCGAGCTGCGAGAGAGTCTTGCGGCAAATGCTGACATGTAAGCGCAGGCGGCGCCATCAGTGGGGACAGACTTAGGGGGGCTTCAAAAGGTTGGTGATGGTTTTCAAAAGACGCCTCCCAAGGCTGCGTGCTTCGTCATCAAACAGCCAGCGACTAATCCATAACCCACTTTTGGCTCGTGCACAGCACAGCCCACAAATAAATCCCAGTGTATAATAGGAGCTTGTTCTATTTTTAAACAGCGGCGTTCAGAAGTTTCTGACGCGTCAGATCATGGGTGGTTTGTTTTTGGTAACGCAGCAGCAATGAGGCCTGCTATTTCTGGCGCATACCTCGCTCGTATGTCTTCCTTCCATTTGATGAGCTTCTATTTGTGATTGTTTCCAAGGAGCTCAGTTTAAGCACGTCAATGGTTTACAACGTTCGAAGACATAGACTGTCATTTGATTTGATTTGATTTGTTGTTGTGTTTTTTTTATTCTTCTGCAGCTAACTATCACGCTTTGCTAATGGAGGCAATCAATCCTCCAACAAAGAAAAAGAGGCTTCACCCCAAGAACAAAGCTTTTGAAAACATTTGATCATGGATTGGGGTCTTCCCTCGAACATGATCTCTCTCTCTCTTTCTCTCTCTCTCTCTCTCTCTCTCTCTCTCTCTCTCTCTCTCTCCCCCCCCCCAGAATAACACTCCACCCCGTTCATCTGGTATTTTTTTCCCCTTTTAACAAAATCTAGTTCATATGATTAAATCCATACTCTGCATTTGATGCAAAGTTATGAAGATTTAACACCCCCGCCCCACCACCCTCAAAAACACAAACTTGCCTCTTATACAGATTTTTCAACAGATAAAAATTGCTAAAATTTGCTGATTCACAGAGCTAATTTGACTGAACTAAACTCCCTGGCGGCACTTTGGGCGATTGGTTAGCACGTCCGCCTCACAGTGCAGAGGTGCGGGGTTCGATTCTGGCTGCGGTCTTCCTGTGTGGAGTTTGTATTTTGATGCCTGTTATGTGCTTGTTCACAACAGAGGTGAACTTGTGGCATATTTGAATGTGGAATGTTAGCATGGCTTCTGTTGTAGGCTGGACAAAGCAAAAGAAAACTCAGTGATGAAGGAAAGTGAATTAAATGATGTCTGTTGGCAGATTGTCGCACAATTTACAGTATGAGGTTGGATCTTGGGAACTGCTGCGAAGCCTAAAACGGAGCATGTGTGTGTACTGATTTATATAGTTTTCATCACGCTATTACTCAAGCCTTCCGTTGCCTCGTGTGCTGTCAAGGAAATGCTGAAGACGCGTTTTGCAAAATTGGAAAGCAATGAGTGAATGTGGTAAATATTGCAGTCCTACAGATGGCGGTAATGCGCGTTATACTGTAAAGAGCCTGAAATTGTTCAAACAATTCGAAGAAAACCTCTACCTTCTCTCTGGGATTGACATTTTCACAACTATGAAAGAAAAAAAGTGCTACCCACAGTACTTAGTAGTTTCTACCTTGGCCCCAAAGTTTATGCAAATCCGCAAAGAAATTTTTGCGTGATGCTGTAAACAAACAAAAAAAATAATCTTAGCTTGGTGCTGGAGAGACGCGAGATGGCTTCTGAGGACATAGAGGCACCCTTGGCAAGACAGCCAACGCCTTCCTGTTTTTTATTTCTCTGTACAGAAAGGTTAGCTGGACCAAATGCCCGAAAATACCAATTTATGCTGGCAGTGTAGAAGGTATGAGTCTTCAAGTGCATGCAGGAGAGGTGCAGACAGTTTGGGACAGGCCCCTGCCGTTTCCTTCGCTCTGAGAGATTTGGTTTCAAAATGATAGAACGTAGTAGAACCAAATGCTGTAACATCGGCGTGCTGTTCAGACTCGATGCAATCTCTAGGGGCCGCCTATCACATTCATCGCTAGCCGCGCAGCTGCAAAACTGAAATAGTCAAACATTTCCCACAGGGCTGACTTAAATCTGTACCTCTGTTCTTTTCTTGTCTGCCTCCATGCTTTCTCACTGAGTTTTTCTTTTCACTGTCTACCTTTCGCCTCCCCTGTACTCTAATAGTTGCATTTGAAGAGCAATTGCTGCATGATCACCGTCGTAGCCTCACTGTGCCCAATGATTTATTTATTTATTTTTTTACGCCCAAGTCTGTTTATTAGAGTGGAGTGAAGTTTGCCAGCGGAATTGTTTAGCCAGTGATCCTGCTGATGTTAACCCCCCTGATAAATTTGGATTCTTCTAGAGCTCAAAATTCTATCCACTATTTACGCACTCACCTGGAGAGCGAAAACAAAAATGCTACACAAAGTCCAGATTGATCCTGTTTCCTGCCGTGAGCATGAAGCAATCAGCACCAACCCTACTCGTAAATAATAAGCATCTTTTCTGCGTTGATCTGATTGGGGGTGGGAGGGGGGCATTTAACTACCGCTTGCCAAATTAAGAGCATAAATCCTGCATCCGTGTGCCTCTCTCAAATGAAAACTGCATGTGACCTGCTGTAGCCCGTGCAAGCGTAACATTATTAGCTGAGGCCATTGTGTTGACCCAGCACCGGTAGAGCTGAAAGCACCGCAAGATTAACGTCAAAGACAATTACCTAATAATCCAGTACGGCCCTAGTGCCGATGTGAAATAGGGAGTGGTTACAGTTTCTTTAAAAGATTATTTCCATACTGCTACTCTGATCAATAGATGGAATGTATTTTTGGGGTTTATAGCTCAGTTGCCTAACTTAATATTGGAAGACTTTTTATCCTCCAGACCTGAAAACACAAAAACTGTCAACTGGTGAAAGAAATGAAAATGATTCTTTTAAACAAGTCCTAACATCCCCCCCCCCCCCACGAAACAGAGCAAACTATTTTAAGAAAATTTTGTACGGATTTGAGTCTTGTTGCCGTTAAGTATGTCATTTAATTGGCTTTGGCTCGTTAGTCCCGTTGGTGGAATAAAACACTTAACAGCTGTAAGGGGAGGACACAGGCACAAAACATATTGAGATTAAGTGATGTCATTCTTCTCATCTGTTTATTAATGATATCATTTGCTCCTTTTCCTTTTTGGCTCTTCTTAACCATGCTGTGGAATTGTCAGCTTTGGCTGTGCATTTCCAATAATTGGGGTGCTCATTTCCAGCAAATTCATCTTAGCTGTCGTCAAAACCAGGTTCAATGTGGAGCGGCCGACTAACCGTTGAATACGTGCTCTCGCTTCTTCTTTTTTTCTTCTTTCACAACCCTGTTTCTGTCTGTGATCTCACTCACGGATATCTGTGAAATGATTAATCACTACATTTCGTGGGATTGACAGAGAGCATTTACGTTCACCTCTGAAAGTCCCTGTGCTGGCACCAAAAGGTCATAAAGCCGCTAATATCGAGCCGCCCTGTTTATTTGTGTTCAGGGCTCCTGATTTTGCCAATGGCCAATAGGTTGAATCGAAAGAAGAATCTCGAATTTAAATTCACAAGCTTTATGGTGCTCATTATGGAGAGTGTGTGCATCAGAACCTTTGATGATCTCCATGTGGTTTATTAAGACTGCAAAGCCTATTAATTGCATGGAGCAGAACCCGCAAGCGTGCCCTCTGCGCCAGACTCAAGGAGGCAAAAAGGCAGCAATTATATAGAGAATATGTCAACAAAATAATAATTAATAACTCCAATGAAGTTGTGATGAAGTTAACTTTGTGTTCAGCTTCGCACATTCCGCTGCAGTGCATTAGTTGATGGCCATGAGGTCCAGGGGTTGTCAGGTTGTTTTTTTAAATTTTTTTTTTTTTTTCTAACTGGTTCCTGTTTTTTTACCGTTTTGCCATTAATTCCATGTCGCAACAAATACTCTGTCCTGCGGATGGCTGAAAAAGGAAACGATAGAAGGCCTTTGTTTTGTTTGAATTCAGTTTTTATCCTTCTCTTTTTACTGACTGCTCTTACCTATTTGTAATGTTTTGACTCCTCTAGATAAGAACTCGCAAATGTTTTAACAGAGCAGTAAAAGAGAGGCTTCACTGCCAAAATGTTTTGGAGTGTCGTTAAAAGCCTCCAGTTGTCTTTGCAGCTTCTGTTTCATCATTCTTTTCGAGTTAATTACAGGGCCCGCTGGAACGCAGTTTTGATTGCAGAGTAAAAGCGGTGGTGTGGCTCATGAGAAGTTGCTTTGGCTTCGTAAAGCAGAAGAACGTGGCTCTCTCTGTGCCCTTCCTTATGCTGAGTTCTGTTGCCGATCCTTTGGCTAAGAGACAAAGGGAGGGATGTGTATATTTCCTGTCTGCTCTTCCTGTGCCTCCATTGTTTTTCATTCAGAATGCTGCGCTGCACATTAAGGCTCATGATGTCACACTGTAATGATGCTCGGGTACACATTTGTTGGCTTCATTTGGATTTTATAACTCAGTTTGAAACAATTATGTTAGTAAAAGGGCAATTATGTAAATATAGTGGGTCACCCCCCAAAAAACGTTTGGTTTTCTAAAACAGTGTTGTCATGTTTGATGCCTTTGAAAACTGTTTAGGAGGATAAAAACACACAATTTAATGCATTCACAACAGACATCTTTGTGTGTGTGTGTATATATGTATATTATATATATATATATCCCCTTCACAAGAGCTGTAGCATTTAGAAACAGTTTTTGACCACTTGACACACACAAAAAAAAAAGCCAAAAAACAAAAAACATTCTTATACTGTTACTGCTCCTCCTCCTGTTTCTCATATCCAAAATGCCTCTTGCATTTTTTTGGAGAGGTTTCTTGGCAGTCCGAGGGACGGACGAGAATCGCTTCCATCGGCACTTATTCTGTCAGTGTTTCAAAGTTACCGTCAGTTGTTAGACATTGAACAATCCTGAAGTGGCCTTCTGTGAGACTTGATCGAAACCCTTTTGAGTATCTGGGGAAGGAGATGAAACATGATGAGTGGAAAAAGCTCCCTTCAAACCTGGGTCCAACTGGGCAGTTAACTCTCAAAGAGGAGACCATAACACCTGTTGAGAGGTGCACAAGTCTGACTGAAAATCACATAAATTGTTTGATTGCAGTAATTCCCCCAAAATAGTTGTGAACCAAAATGTTAAGTTTGGGTCACGTCCTGGTCTTTTTTTATGAGTTTTTTTTTTTTTTTTTTATAATAACTTCAAAAGCAATAACTTGCATGTTGCTAGTGTTGGGAGGGGTGGGGAGAAGCGGTGGATCCTTTCACCGTCCTCCATGTCCTCCGCGTGTTCATTTGAATTCGGGTTGAGTTAATGTGTGAAATCAGAGGCTGGAAATGGAGAAGTTGTTTCATGAAGATTTTAAGATTTAATAAAGTGTGCGTTTAAAAAAAAAAAACAACACCACAGCTCTCCTTTTTTCGGACCTGCAACAAAAACTTATTTAATAAAGCAGGGACACAGTTCACTGAACCAACAGCAAGTTATAACATTATAAGCATGACTCCAGCAAGGAGCCATCTTGGGGTCGACGTATTGCCGTAATGACCATACACAAGGCCCACCGGATTTTAAGGCGCGCTGTGAGCTTTTAAGAAAATGGAAGGCTTTTAGGTGCGCCTTTTAGTGCGGAAAATATGGTAACATTTGTTGTCAAATGTTACTTTCTCATTCATGCATCTCTTTGATTATAAAATACGGTGGAACCTCGATTTAACAGACCCAAAACCAACGGACTCTGGATTTAACAGATGGAACAAAATGTCGATGGCCGCCAATTCAGCCACAGCAACAGTCCCAGAAAAGGCAACGGAAAGCGTGGACATTCGCTTGGCATCGCTGTATGCACGCAGCTCAAGAGGAGCACATCCTGTATGCCTTATCCAGTCTATGGCTGCATGCTAGAGTGAATTCTCATTATGGAGCACTGCACGTCTCTCCAACATCTGTTGTTTTTGTCAAGCCTTTCTCAATGGCATCCACTTGTAACGGAGGTGAAAAAAAAGCAAGCGCAGTTTTACTAAAGCTAACTAGTGAAGCCATTATTTAGCTATGTGCATTATCAGCTTGATGACATATTACGAACAGACATACTTTGACTATGGCGTGACCTCGCTTTGAACTGCCTTAGCAACGACACTATTTTTGACAACTTTGCAGATGAATACCAGACAACGCTGTGCATGCATCCTCTTTACTGACTTGTGGTTTCACACCCAAGGTCTTATTCGAACCTGCTAGAGACGAAAGTGCCTCAACGGTTATGTTATTCGTAAATGAAAGTATTGGAACAGTTTTTGGAGAAACGAAAGTGCTGCAACAGTTATGTTATTCGTAAATGAAAGTATTGGAACAGTTTTTGGAGAAACGAAAGTGCTGCAACAGTTATGTTATTCGTAAATGAAAGTATTGGAACAGTTTTTGGAGAAACGAAAGTGCTGCAACAGTCATCGGGAAAACGAAAGTGAAGTATTGATTGAAAGCTACGCCTCGTTTAGAGTATATAAGATTTGCCTTGAGATATTGCTTTTGCGCATTTGTGCTGTGATCACAACCATTTTTTGTATCACACTTAATGGGTTTCACAGTCTCAACAAATACAGGTATGTCTTTGTCTGTCTCCGTGCCTTCTCTTCTGCCATTCGACTCGAGAGGCGTTCATGACCGCCTCCGAAAAACGTAAATTAAGGATTCCTTCAATGAAACTACGAAAATTGAAAATAATGCATCAAAACAGAAAATCAAGCGAGGAAATCACAAAATAAATTCTATATACCCCCTACAGAATTTATTTCGCGATTTCCTCGTTTGTGACTACACAACAAAGGAATAAATAACAAACACTTTTGAGACAGTCCAGTCTCCTACATTTTACTGATCGTTCTGTTGGCATTTCCAAGAGCCTAGCTCCATCTAGTGGATGCATTTTAGATTGCGTTTTATAATGCGGTGCTTTTAATATATGAAAAACATTACAAAATAGGCCATTCACTGAAGGCGCGCCTCAAAATCCAGTGCGCCTTTTCGTGTGGAAAATACGGTATTCATCATTGCCAAAAAAACCCCAAAACAAAACAGTGTTGTGTATTCACGCGATTGGCAAAAACACTAGTGTAACAGTGTTTTAAATTAAGCTAATAGTGATGAAGATTTGAATTAGGTTGTTTACACAACAAAGTGTTTACACAACACTCGCCGAAATAATAGAGAGATCACACTCCATACGTTTGCGTTCATATTTCAAAAATCTCAGGGCTTTGCTCTGTGATTTAATGTCATTGATGTGTAAGGTGGTCGCCTTCCTCACAGGTGCCCTATAATGTCGGCATCTTTTCTAGTTTTTCATCTCGTAATACGGTTGACAGACGTGTTCGTTGTGCTTGCGAGAGGAACTGCGAGGAGGCGGTCAAGACACGAGTGATTTACGTGGCTCGTCACGTCACAGCAAAACCAAATTAATCCACAAATTTTAGCCCGAGTGAATGTGACGTCAAACCCGTACAACTCCCTTGGGAACAAAAAAAAACGTTTGAAGAGACAACGCAAAAAAACAACAGAGATCATGAATATTTATCAACACGGCCACATGAGCAGTTATAAGATGGTGCACGCAGGCCCTTGGGCAACACATTATCACTTTTGTTGCACAATATGTCGCAATAAGCGTTGAGCGAGTGCGCAATGCGTACTGAAAACAGGCTGCCGGTACCAGTCACTGGTGCCGCCTTCTGGCCATTTTGCTCAAAACAAGTAAATGGCATGAATGGCAGACTGAACGTTTTACAAAGTGGTAACATATGTATAAGGTTTATATCAATGCTTTGGGTCTATTGTTAGTGTTTTGCTTCAAAATCTACTGTATACGTGTATTTGTGAACTCAATTTCCACGTGGCTGACATAAATTGTTCAAATGCTTAGTTTCCATCTTTGCTGTGTCACACTTAACTAACATTTGAACCTGTATGATTTTGTGCAAAGATTTTCAACATAGACTAAACAAGATATCTTTCTTTAAAATTATTTGACATCGCTTTAGTAGAAATGTTACACTGTTTTTATATTAGAAAGTACGAGTGGCATCGGTCTGGAAAAAAAAGTGGTATCGATCCTCTCTTATTGTGGGTGCGTGTTTTGCTTTTTCTTTAGATTATGGTGAAAAAGATTTAAACACCCTTATGACGCATGATGTCAACTGAGACCTCTTCTGCCGAAAGCACAAGCAGCCTCAACAAGAAGTGGTCAGGCAGGGAAGAACGTGGCAAACGGGGAATTGCGTTGCGTAAATTGTTGGATTCCGAAAGCGGCATGCGTGCAAGCACAACATCTTAGCTTGACAATGTCCGAAGTCAAATGAGATTAAAATAATGAGCGCTTAAAAGATGAGCTACTACTTTTGCTTGCACTGACCAAGCTTTACGACTGTGCAGCACACCGGAGTTGCATCGCAAATCAGCCAAAAGGGCACTTTGCGAGCACGATGTATGATGTGGTCAACAGTCAAGATGCTACACAATCCCAATCTTCTGTTTGCTCTTCCATGCCAAGGTTGAAGTTGACGTTTGTTTCTGTCGCAGTTGGACAAGCGCAAAGTCCCTTTCGCAACGTCCTCCCTCCAACAGTAATGCAAGGTCCAAAGATTTGTGGCAGCGGAACACAGGTGTTACATTTCCACACAAAATCATGTGTGATATCAGTGTGACGCTTGAGCCTCCACTTGTTACAAGCTCTGCCCATCCTTCGGAAACCTGTCGAGGCATCCTATTCTCTCGCAACCTGCGTTTTGCTTTCACTCTTGTTATGCGTTGCCACTTTTCCGGGTAAATTAGGTGTAGAGAGAGATTAGTGATACTGTGTGACTCTTTGCACATTTTATCCTTTCATCAGCTCCCTGCCCCTGTAATAACAGGAAAACGGGCCTTGGAGCACTTCAAATCTATCTCCCTGTCTGATAGGCTGCATTTGCAATTCCATAGCTCCGCATCAAGCCTCAGATCAAGCCGGGGGTGGAGTGACGGGTGGGGGTGTGGGGGGGGCGTCTGCCTTTTGGGGAGCTGAGAGGTGATGGAGGAAGGATTTGTGTGCATTTCTCTGGGCAGGAAAAAAGACTGGGGAGTATGATGGCTTGTTCTCAACTGCTTTATACCACTCGAGTGGAGGATTTTGGCTGTGTATGCCGGCGATGATCCACTTGCGTGTGCAGGAGAACCATGCAAATCTGCAATAATTGTCAGATTATGGGACAACTGGGATTAGATGGAGATAATAGAATGGGACCTAATTTGGAAGATATAGCCGTGCATTTATTCCATCATTTCCAATCAAATCACTCTCTCATTCAACTTTGACGCTTGTGGAGGCTCTCAGTCGTACAGGAAAGTTCCATCGTAGAAAGGGTTCTAACCATCCCCACCCAGTCCTCAAATAGGCCACGCTCAGCTTTTTAGCGCAGAGCAATTTCCCAGAGTCTTCACGGAGACTTCAGGGTTGTCTGCCGCTGACGAAGCTTCTGTGAGAGAAGCGAAACGTCCTTTTTTGTTTTTTACCCACAAGTACAGATGACGACTGACAGAACCCTTTCTACGATTCAACTTTGACCTAAAATGTACTTAAGCTGTGTAGAGAAATTGAACGAGTTTGCAAATGCTGAAGGTTCTTCCCAGTATCATCAGCAAAAAACACATAATTCAAGATATTGGAAACATAAGTCATATATATATATATATATATATATATATTTAAATATGATTTTTTTACAGATCTCAAAATGTTTTTGTGGATTTGGCAATCCTTAAATATTTGGCAAGGCTTGATTGGGAACTGCGCAACAGGTGCACCTGCTGGAGGGAAACGCCCTTCACTCCAGCTGGAGCTGAAACACAAGCAAAACAGAACTTGACAAAGGCAGATGACTGCATTGATTGCTTTTGTTGTTTTTTATTTTTTTTTCTGCATCATAATGTTCTACTCATTTATCCAAAGCCAGTGGTCTGGATGAAAATCCATATTTTCTAGTCGACTAATTTTTCACTTTCAGAAACTGATTGTCGCTGTGACAGCTGTCAAAAATTTCTGTCAAAAAAACCAAAAAAAACACACAATCCTCAACTATTTTTGTCCTTTTTTGTTGTCTATGCCCAACAAAACAGTCCTTCAGCTCGTAACCTTTCTATGCAAGGACACGTACACAAACGGGTCATTTGATTTTGCAGTTTTGTGCTCTTTCCTGTCCTCTCAGGGCCTCAGCCTCACCTTTGTCCTGACCTCCTGCTTAGTTTTGTCTGCACTGCAGATGAAGATGCCCTCTCGGAATAGACAGTTTTGGTGCTGCTGATTTAAAGGACAAAATGCACTGTTGCCTGACAGCTTCCTTGTACCCTCCTTCCTGTTTTCTTTTGTTTGTAGTTTAGGGGAATAACTGAGGGGTGAGAGAGTGACATTTGTCCATCAATAAACAAGGTTTAAAGGTGTGAAAAATCATTTTCTAGCCGCAGGGTTTTAAAAAATTAGGGCCTCAAAGAAATCCTTTTCGATAAAATCATGCATGTCGACAAAATTCCTTGGCTTCCAGCAATTGGGCAACCAATTGTCAACCCATTAAATAATTATGTTGTACAATATCACTTTTTTTTTTTTTTAATCCGTTAAACTATAGTAACACTCAAGGAAGACGTAGATTACATAAGGTAATTACGTGGGCGAGAATAAAGACGGAAAATGATCACATATATTCTTTTTTCATCCACTGGTATATGAAATTATAAATATGGTATTGTAAGTATTGTGAAAAAAATGTTTTAAAACTATATATATATATATATATATATATATTAGTATAAATCATTGAGTTCCCTGAATTGACCCTTGTGGTACCCCACATGTGATATCTGCAAGTGTGGATTTAAATATTAAATTTAATTGAATGAAATATGGCCAGATTCCTTTCTGATTAACATATCGCAACGTTCCAAAAAATAAATAATTCCCTTGGTATTTAGTGGGTGCATAAGTCAGTTATGTTGAGTTGGAGTTTGTCCCGTAAGGATTCCCTGGAGGCACAAGTTTGCAAACCTCATGTCTTGAAGTAATGAAGACACTAATTGGCAGAGATGCCGAGGAAACGTAAAGAATTTCTTGCTGTTAAAATGCTTGTGTTTCTCAAGAAGAATCTGTCGGCAGCACTTTTCTTGTGTTGTTTATTACATTTTGTGCATTTCAGTTGCGAAGGTGTTTAGCCCAAAGTTGATCTGCCTCTCTGTCTGCCATTGCCAGCTGCTGTTTCACTCGAATGCCCTAATTTCCCCCTTCCAAATGCCACAGTGGCGCTTAAGAGAAGAAAGTAAAATCGTTGAAATCCACGATAGATTATCCCTTATGGACGCTGCTAACAAGAGGATGGCGATGGTGTGTCAGTGTCGGTGATCACTGTGGAAAGTTGCAATCAGTCGTGATGATGACAAATCACACAAACACACACGCTCACTCCTAAGACCTCTGAGCTGATGTTGTCGAGGCCCACAGGTCAGAGTTCCTTTAAACCCTGCATGGATGCCGTTTTCAAAAAGCTGCTGAAAATAGTGACTGGCAGAACACGTGTCTCTGTAACCTTGTCAGATTGTTTTTATATTCCGATCCCTGGTAGTTTGCAGTCATTTGAAAATTGAGACCAGGGGAAACATGAAAATAATCCTTGATTGGCTATTACTTGATGGGGATGACAGTAACACAGGTGCATGCTGCGTGTGAGTGTGCGAATCGTGTGTGTGTTGGCTTCTCTTTATCGAAAAGTCTTATCTTTTGCAATCAAGTCTCAGCACAAGCCTGAGGGGGCCCAAGATATGGTTCTTTCTCTCCGTGACAGTTAGTAGCTATGAGACAGCTCTTTGTGTGGGCTCCTTTGAATGTCTCGTCTGTCTTTTCTCGCATGTTCGACGGCTCGAGGCCAAATCGACATTAGCAGGTAACCTTCGCACTGTGCCCTCTATGCATCAATGTTCAGAGTTGTGCAGCATGACGTTTTTACAAAGAATATTACTGTACGAAGACAGCAAAACTTCTCGCAATTTATTTCAATTGAGGTTTCCTAGCTGGTGTGACTATAACACACATCAACAATGTTGTTGAACAATGGCGCTGTGGACAGATGTAAATGGACCAAGACACTTCTACACTTCTTTACATCAACTAGAAGTGACGATAGGAAAAAAAAAAAAATATATATATATATATCTCAGCTAACTCAACAATCGATATGAACTTGCAACGAGTGAGAAGTAAACAACTGTCAATTATCACACAGGATCTGCAAAGTATTTCTTGGTTTAAAAAAAGCATTGGTTAATGTTTATTTACTGTCTGCAAACTGAAACGGATTAACAATTACAGTGATTGTGGAGAGGTGATGCACTGCCACCTTGTGGAATCTCACAGCACACCACCAAACAAAAATATCACAAAAGCGAGTGTGAAAACTGGGCATGTTCAATTGAACACAAAGCTGATTAACCTGCTGGAAATCATGACTTATTCTCTTTGATGAATAACACAAGTGGATGCGCATCTTGTGGAAGAGCATTTTGTTGTTCTGCCTGGCTGTAGCATAGATAAGATACATTGGCAATGAAACTATTCCCCCCC
>NW_017806234.1:100938-133841 GCF_001891065.2 Hippocampus comes
TGATAACCTATTCCACTAGGGTGCAACACCACTCTGTTGGAGAAATCACTGTTTTTTCCTGAGCGTGTGGCTGCCCCCAACAACACACACACACACACACACACACACACACACACACACACACACACACACACACACACACACACACGAAGCAGCCTGGGAGAAAAAAAGGGGTGCGAGTCAGATTATTGCAGCAGGACTCTTGTTCATATGCACTGAGCAGAGGTATGATTGTCACACTGCAGCGTCTCGTCTCGGCTTGATAAGAAAGAGCCCAAACAAGAACAAGGACACTTGTTCTGTTTGGGGGTGTCAGATTGTCCAGAACTTGCTCTTTGGTGGCCAATCGAACGTGTGAAATCAATTCAAAAGAGGCTGAGCCACTTTACACCACTGCACATCCTGTTCAGGGTCACTGCTTGTTCTTGGTGACACCCGGCAAAAGGTAGAAAAGTACATCATGGACTAGTCGGCAGTCAATCACAGAGTGATGAGCTGGAAATGAGTGAGAATTCATCATCCGACAGCAGCTGGCGAAAAATTATGTGAACCGCTTCCGTGCTGAGATCATTATTGTCATTCTGAATTTGAAAGGCCTTCATGAATTTGCTCTCAACATTTAAACCGTCAGTTTCAATGTTTAAAACAGTATATGAGGCTCATAAGAATATGAAAGAAAATAATAGTGAGAGGTGTGAAGTTCTGCCATCTAAACATAGAGACAAAAGTTATTATATGTATTCAAAAAGCTTATTACATCAAAGATATTAAATTATTATCATTTTATAAAAGAGTTTTTTTTTTTTAAAGATTGATCATGTATCAAGAGAGACTAGACGGAAGTATGAATGTGAAATTTATTTGATCTAAAAAGAGATTTATTCTCCCCTCTGCTCGTTTTCATTTGAATTAGGATAATGGGTGGATATGTTGCTTTTCTTTTGTAATGAATTAAATTTAAAAAAAACAACTGTGAAAACAGACTGAATTGGAGGCTTGCAGCATTTCTGCTGGCCGGACTGCCCATGTGTGACGTGCTGCATTCAGGCCTTCTTTTTATTTCTTAATTTTTGTCTTTTTAATAATGTACTTGATTCAGGCATTTGACTACAAGCCGGCTTTCAGTGAAACTTATATGAGCATATCAGCTTGGAACTCATTTGCAGTTTGAGGTCTGCACTGGTGCTTGTGTGTTTGGCACAATATGTACAGTCGAGGAGACACACAATGTATTCGTTGCCGTACAAACAGATGTGCAGCCTGTCGGCCCAGATCTTACGTGGCCGGTGGGATTCAAGCAAGCATATGGTGACTAAGGACTGTGCACAGGAGGCCAATGTATGTGATACTTGGATGTAAAAAAGGTCACCTCGCTGCATGTCCAGGTGGGTAGGGCCAGAGTTGGGCAGAAAATGTGCTGAGATAATGAATTTAACCACATAAGTGTGTTCTGTACACACGTGCGCACTCATGGATGCCTCGGAGCTTGAGCTTTAGTGTGGAAAGGTGTTTCAGTTAAACCGTGAATGTACGGCTCTTTTGTCAATTCGAAACAGCATTTGAGCCTCACTGCTCCTCCGTGTGTGCCCTGACTGCTAACTCATCCAGGTCACGGTGCCTTGTGGGAGCCCCTCCCACTTCAGACTTCTACCGGGGAGAAACACAGCACCTAGCTGGACAGCTTATGTGACATGCAACGTTTCACAAAGGTTGTGAAAAAGGAACCTGCATGTAAGATATATTGACAGCTGGAGATGGCCATTTTGCTGCATTTACTTGGTTGTTTACACTGGTTGACAAATGTATGTAAATTTGTAAAAACCTTTCTCAATACAGTATATGTATTTTTTTCATTTCGAATCGGCGCTATTTATTCGAGCACAT
Source organism: Hippocampus comes (assembly GCF_001891065.2). Lineage (NCBI taxonomy): Eukaryota > Metazoa > Chordata > Actinopteri > Syngnathiformes > Syngnathidae > Hippocampus > Hippocampus comes. The sequence goes on from NW_017806234.1 coordinate 102,823, forward strand.
CGGGTGATCGTAATAATCATGATAGTAAAATAACAATAATATATCGAATACAGTCACAGGGTTTTTTTTCTGGCTCAAATTGAGGCAGAGGTGGGACCATCCTGGCCATGCGCCATGACGTGCACGAATTCTGTAAAATTCAACGGACTCACTTTCTTTTACAGGAAACATACTTTCAATTGAGGGTGCCAATAAGAATATGACTATCATCGTGTTTAAGCATTCATTTATTAAAACTTGCTTCGAAGAATGATGGGCTCATAGCTTGTGTGGTGGGGCCACCTTTGTTTGAGACACTTGTGCCGGTATATTATTTTGAACCTTGAGTGCTTGAGTCTTCAAGCACACTGTGGTCCATGTCCACCTGTGCCGTATGAGCACACAGTGTCCTCCATTTAAAAAAAAAGGAGAGAGAGAGAGAGAGAGAGAGAGAGAGAGAGACACACACACACACACACACACACACACACACACACACTTTAGTTTTTGTAACTTTTATTAGTTGAGTGTTTTTAGGTACTACCTTTAGGTACTCCTTCTCTTCTGCTGCTTTGTGAATTGCCGCCAGCTCATTTCTTTTTAATGTGTCCAGCCTGCAGCTGGCTGATGGCTGTCTCACAAGGGAGGTAGCGATTGCGTGCTGTGTTGAGGTGCAGTGCTTTTGGCATCAATAACAGTGCATGCATTCCTCAGTATGCCTGAGCCAGGCAAATTGATTTCGCCACTGCTTGTCAAAGCCACTGGCTCATGTGTTTTTGAGAAGATATGGAAAGAGGAATTAAAAAAAAAAAAAATCATGTTCCAATCACGTACATGTTGGCTTCGTGTTGTTATGATCCTAATTGGAAACGGATTTATGTAGCCTCGCCGACTCATCCTGTTCCGCATTCTGACCCTCGCTTTCACCAGTGAGTGAATTCTTACATCTTAACTGCTTGTTGCGTTGATTTCACCTGGACCCTTGACTTTCCTTCTCGTGAGGTCGCGTTTTAAAAAAGGGTGATTTTCCCTGCCATATCTGCAACGCTAAAAATCGTAAGCATCACTTTGATGTGAAGGAAGCTTTTCTTTAGTCAAAGCGACATGCTTTAATGGGGGGGGGGGGCAGGCAATATTTACCTGTTTGTACATTTGGCCAGGGAAAATCAGGACTACGATATAGCACCGACTAGCGGCGAAAAAATACTTGACTTTTTTTCTGTTTCTTCTTCGGCAGTCGCTTTAGTTCTTTCCGGTGCACTCCTGTTGCTGTAGTGCCTCCATAGTGGCGCAACGCTGCATCTGCAGTTAAAATACGTTTCTGCCGCAGAGGGACATTATTCTCTCAATCAGCACAACTGGCACTTTACGCTGTGTTGAGCGATATCAATCGGTCTGGCTGGGGGCAGGACAAAATTAGCTGGAGGTACCCACAACGCAATTATGAACGCAGGAAAAACCCTGAAAAGAGATCTAATAAAGTAATTTAGTTTGTAACATTCATGAATGAAGGTTTGAATTCAGCAACAGGTGGATTTTTTTTTAAACGTCCTAATTGTCTGTATATTTCGATACAAAATAAGAGGTTAAAACAACTATGAAAAAGTCAAATTAAATGGTCAATATAAAGAATAAATAAACATCTTATTAAACATGAACGTTTTTTTAGTTGAGCTGAGCGTACATATTTCATATGTCTATCGATAATTATTGCTTTTTTCTCTATTTCAAATGAGAAACACAATTACATTAATTAAAGATAAAAATGTTAAACATTTACAATGATGAAAAGGTACCAATTAAACAAAAATAGCAATAGAATACAATACAATACAATTGTGGGACAAATCTAACGTCATCATGTCGCCTCTGCCTATAGTGCGCAGAATGTCGGGGTCGATATGGGTGCAATTTCTATTGATTGTGATCAAGTTTCTCTCGTGCTACATATTGGTTGTGAATTATTTTTCAGCCCTAATATCTAATTATGTTTCACCAACTATTGACTTGTGAATGGGCCGAATGAAAGAAGTCAACGGCTGTGAAAATAAGACCCGCTGGTCTTGCTCTGCCTAATTCTAGTCTGAGGTGCCCGAAGCCGGCTGCCGCTTCTATAGTCCCATAAAAAGCAGGTTTCGCTGATAAAAACTTTTTTTTTCATTTGAAATGTTTACGTGGCCGTAAGCTTCTGACCAGGTAGCGTTTCTCCCAGCTCGTAACCAACGTTGCAAAATAAAACTAAATGCTCACACGCAACCTACTAGCAATGTGTTGCCTTTCTGTCACACAGGAAGTCACCACGGGTTACAATCACACGACAAAGAATGATTTTCTCATGCTAATTTGACTTGTGTGCATCAGTTGCGCAAAATTATGACCTCCACTAGTAATCATTGGCTCAAGACATTGTTTATGATGCCACCATTTTTTCTCCATTCTTGTCTTTATTCGTCAAAGGAACAATTGTGTTGCATTTATCCTGTGAGAGAAAACAATCACAATGTCAGTGTTTCATCCCACACCTAATATGTAAGGGAGGTGACACATTGCCACTGATAGGGAGCTGTCGTATCAAGATAATCTGCCAACAATTAGCTCAGAGATGAAGAGAGGTGTGTGGATGCATTGTTTTGTATCAAAGAGCGATGTAATATATGCATACAACGCACGCATGCAGATTTGTTCAAATGCGCACGCGCAGCTCATCAGAGCATGTCAGAGCTGGAGGGATCAACACTCTTCCTTGATAATTAGGAGTACAAGCGGTGTAATTGCGCTGCGATGACATACGCGTACAATTTGCCACTTGCAGGTTCATTAAGAAAACAGCAAAGGTCTGAAAGCACGAGTTGTCGTCTCGGTTTCAACTCTGACAAAGCAGAAAGACTGTGAGCCTGATGAAACGCATCCTTCTGAGACCGTTTATGTGTTTGTAGAAGTGACCCTTACAAGGTTGTTCTCCATGGGGCCGTTTGTCTGCCTGCCACGCTGCAAATAGGATACTGGTGTCAAAACTAAAATGCAAAGATTAGATGCATTCCAGACATATTTGGCATTTTGAAGACTCTTACCTTAAATATTTCGAACTTGAAATTCTAGTATCGCGATACCTTGTGTGAGATACAATAGCCGTGTTGTATTGCACTGAAATCTTATCTCTCATGGTTTCCAGCTTTTTTTTTCCACAAATATCTTTTGTTGCTGCATATTCATTGTTGCTCTGCAGACATCATCAACTGTGTCCATGGAGCATCTTTGCAATCGTCCTGAATGGTTTGGACAGCCTTGTCTGTTTTGAATTGACACCACAGAGAAGGTGCATTGATTTGCGGAATGACATGGGGGGGGGGGGTAGTCTCTGCAAGGAGATGAGGAATGGGCAAAGAGAAAGAGGAGTGAAAACAAAATAGGATGGTGAGGAGAGAAAAGGCATCATGATGAGCCCTACCTCTGACACATCCTCCTGTTTCTATGGAGACCAAGGAACCAATCCAGTGGCCTTGAAGAGGACTGTACTACTAAGTGGAAGAAGAGGGTGGAATGGGGCGTACGCTGATGCGTGCAGAGCCAAATACATCTTTCTGTAGTTGTCGTGGCAGTTTCAAGAAGCTGCGTCCCTGGCCACCGTCTCGCATCACCCGACATCCTTTAAAGCTGCACTCTCATAAGGCGTTGAAAGTCGACAACACACCCTTCCTACGGCAGCATCACGAGATCCTTACCCCCGCCCACCCCCAGGCAGCTTGGCTGCTCCTCGTTACATCACACACACTGCTCCCTGGCAGCCTGTGTTTGTGACCGGACGAGTGAGAGGGGAGAGTGAACGTGAGCGAGCCTCGTGTGCGCACGCCGTCCCACCGTCACCGAGTCTCATTGACCAGCACGCAGGCAGGATGGACAAACCAAGCGTGTGGCGAGCCGTGGTGAGCAGCACGGATCCTCGTCGGATGAGAGAGCCCGGATCCCACCCCAGCAGACCAGGCTCCGCCATCGGATACCGGCTGTATGACATGTGAGTAGCGTACTCAGTGGTCCGCATGGCCAGACGGTTCCCGCCGCATGGCGTGGCGCTGGCTCATTCATGGAGGTGCCAGGCGGGTGGGTAGAGGTGGAAGCCGTCCTCTGTGTGTGGTGTCAGTGCTGAGTCACGTATGGCATCCGGACTCTGTTCTGTCCTCTCACGTTCCCTCTCGGTGCTTGGTAAACAACGTTGCTTTTCCTGGGGAGGGGCAGCAAGGTGGAATATATGGAAGTGAGACAATATATGGAAGTGAGACGGAAGGATTGAAGAATTCATGACACCACATGTGGTGACATTAATGTTTTTTGTTGTCATGACAGCTGTTATGAGGGTCATGCAGGTGATTGTTGCTTAAATATCGGGTTGCCGCGGAAAATGTCGATGGATGCTTCTTGCACCTTTTGTATTAATGCGTGCGCACACACACACACACACACACACACACACACACACACACACACACATAAGTTATAACCCTACCACCTAGAAATGCCACCAGGTTCTTCTCTGGGCCCAAGTTCATCAAAGATGGGCTGGCGCAAAATGCAAAACCGTGCTGTGGTCTGATGAGTCCACATTCCAAATTGTTTTTGGAAATTGGGGATCTAGTTTCCTCTAGTCTAGGCCAAAGACAAAAAGGAACATTTGGACCGGTATCATTGCAAAGCCAGTGCCCATGGCATGGAGATCTGTGAAGCACGATTAACATGGGATTTACAGATTGACAGGTTTTGGAGCAATGTATGCTGCCATCCAAGCAATATCTTTCTCAGAGATGTCCCTGCTTATTTTAGCAAGCCAATGCAAAGTCACATTCTGCACATGTACAACAATGTGGCTTCATAGTAAAAGAGTGTGAGTGCTAGACCGGTCTGCCAGCAGCCCAGACCTGTCCTTCATTGAAAATGTGTAGTACAATATAAAGTCCAAAATATGACAACGGAAACCCCGGGCTCTTGAGCAACTGAAGTTGTACATCGAGCACGAATAGAAAAGAATATATATGTATATATATAGATACATCCTTATTTTGTTATTGTTTCTGTATGTACCTTTTCCAGCTGACTGGCGTGTGTGTGCCCCAGTGTCTGGTGCCCACATCTGGATCCAAATTGTAATAGAGATGGAGTGAGTCCCATTGACTGGAAAACAGCCACAGTCAAAAATCTTGTGTTCACAATTGTGAGGCTTTAAGAGTTTGGCGAGGTGTGATGTTTAACAAAAATCTTTGAAGAAATCATCCATATTAGCCGGATGAAGCGCTCTGCTACCTTATTTGCCTTCATAGAAATTTCTTGACATGCAGTGTGCCACTCACGACTGTGTGGACCGCCTGATTCCTCAACAACCATGTAGTATCTATGTGCAATTATTGATAAATGTTCACGCTCATACTTAACAGCTTGTGCATCATGTGGAGCTAGATTACCCTCCCATGTCTCAATCTACAAGTAATAGCATATAGTAGATGGCCTTCAGCCATCTAAATGAAAATGAGACCTTCACGGGTCTCCACAGCCCTTCACAGTGAATGTTATTTGCTGGTTTAAATCTCCTGTGTTTCCATGCATGCAATCATGCGGATGGTCAAGTTCCCTCAGCGATTAGACTTTAATTATAGGCTTGATTAGAAATACAGTACCATTCCTTTTTTTTTTTTTTTTAATTTCCACAAATCATGATAGAGCAACTTGTATTTTCTTCTGCACTTGAATATGTTCGTCATTAGCATAACTCACAAACTAATGTTGTCCATTGAAACATTGTGGAGAGGGTGAGAAAAAAGACAGTTACATTTTGGTGCAAATCAATTTGTTGATAACTTCCTCCAAGCATGAAAGCATGAAGCAATAGCCTTAATCCATTTGGCACATGATTTCAAAAGGGATGGAAATGAAAAAAGAAATCATGACTAAACTTGATTTTCACTGTCGTCAGTCCAGCAGTCCACCCTGAGACAAAAAAAAAAACAGCAATCCCCTTTCATCCATCCATTTCCGCTTTTCCTCACAAGGGTCGCGGGGGGTGCTGGAGCTTATCGCAGCTGTCTTCGGGCAGTAAGCGGGGGACACCCTGAACCGGTTGCCAGCCACAGGGCACACAGAGACAAACAACCATTCGCGCTCACACTCACACCTAGGGACAATTTGGAGTGTTCAATCAGCCTGCCACACATGTTTTTGGAATGTGGGAGGAAACCGGAGTACCTGGGGAAAACCCACGCAGGCCCGGGGAGAACATGCAAACTCCACACAGGAAGGCCGGAGCTGGAATTGAACCCGATACCCACTTTCAATTGTACCATTTTTGTGTCGACTTGCAATCAACCAGGAAGTAGCTTCCTAAATAATATTCAGCTTTGGTGTGGCATTTTGTTTATTAGTGTGAAAACTCAACCAAACACAACAATTTTTTTGTCTTTCAATTTCAGTGATATCAACCTCTTTTGCATTGGGCTCCCCACCTACGGGACTGGATGGGAATAATCTTGAATCCATTTACGACTTTTCAGTTGTCCAACCAGGTGGGACTTGTTTGACTCTGGCACTGGTTAGTGCTCTTGTGAGTGCTTTTTAGTTGGATTTGGTTCCGCTGCACCCCAAAAAGAATAGTAACATGTCTGCCCAGGCAGAATTCAGCAATGTGCAAATTGATGATTTTGTGTCTTCTCCTGTTAAAGGACAAGGGACATATGCTGCGAATGTGTTGGTTTCGCTACCAGTCAAAGTGACTGCGGGGCTCTCTGTGTCTGGCCAATGGTCCTTTAATGAGGAACAGAATCAAGAGGAGCCCGATCTGTTCTAAATGTCATTTCATGTTCATTGGCGGGCTCCTGGGAAATTCCAATGCTTGGCCTACAGCACTGCCAGGATAAGACCAGGTGTCTATGACTTGTCTGAAGGCCGTCTATGCCTTCAAGCACGCTTCAGTCGTCCATTCTGTAGGGAGGCAGACATTTTGGCTTGGCTTGAAACCTGTAAATTATGATGGCGTGAGAGTATATTTCGAAACACCGTTGTGTATAATTTGTTGCGCTGCAAATGAACGTGTGATGTGCAAAGTTAGGTGTACAAACCTTTGCAAAAAGTAACCACACCGGGTGCGCAAGTCAGAAAATTGATTCAGTCACATAGATATTCAAAATAGATGGGGTTTGATCGTTAATAGAGGGCCTATTTTGCTCTTGACATTTTACCAAGTTATGAGGCTATAGTTTGAAGATAACAGAGCAGACTTGAGGAATAGAATTTTCTTTGTGATGAGTATCCGTAAAGTTTTTCATTCCGCGTGCCGAGGGCCTTCATCTTTGAGGTGAGATCTTACCTTTTCTTTCTGTGGCTAACTTTCACAGTTTGAAACGGGAATAATGGAACAAGGAACACCAATACAATTACACTGTCAGTGGGATTCTTCTGTGTAGGTCACCACACATTTCCCCCTCCAATAGTAAACACAACGGATATTCCAATTCATTTAACATAAGGCGTGTGTATGTGCCCTGTTATTGGCTGGCAACCAGTTCACGGTGTGCCGCCGTCTTTTGCCCACAGTCTGGGATAGGTTCCAGCTCACCTGTGACCCAAGTGAGAAGAAGCAGTACGAGAAAATTGATGGATTCAATCAATTCATTTTTCTGTTCATTTCTTTTCAAGTTTCCCAAAGTTAGCTGGGACAGGCTCTCGCACGCAGCGGAATCGGCACAGGATGAGAAGTATTGAAAATGATGGATGGAAACCGATTGTAATGCCAGTTGTTGATGAACACACGCCACAGCTTGATGGCTTGAGTGTCATGGCTGTGACATTGCCGTCAAGGAGGCTTCATCATTGTGCGCACAAAGCCTCAAATGAAGGTTACTTTTCATACTCACGGTGCCAAGTGAACACCGTCGAGCTTTATTGACATTCCGAGAGCGTGTTCATGTCAAGAAGCTGCGACAACAGGAATGCCCATGTCCCATGATTAGCTGAGAGGGTCTTTGTACGCCGCTCAGGCTCAAATGATGCCAGCGCTGACGAAATAGTCAGTGCGTCACCACAGCTGACTGAACATTCTCCTTTTCAATCCCTGAGCCTTTTCAGAGGAAGAGCAATGCACATTGACTGTAAAGCTCCCACAGTGCTTCGTGCGCTTGCGTGAGGCAACGTCTGCATTGCATCGCCAGCACATGGGCTGGCACAGAGCCTGCTGTCAGCACACATGGCGTCAGTGCATGTGGGCAAAATGCTGCAGAGCTGGAAGTGAATCATTTGTTGAAGCACCGAAACAGGCAGTGTGTATGTACAGCCGTGTCATCGCGTTAGCCTTTTTGATCCTCCCCCCCCCTCTCCGTCTGGCAATTGCTCTGACAGTGCAATGCCAAACGTGACTACAGCTGACATTGCTGCTGACATTTTAGAGTCATTATTATTCAGCGTCAAAATTCACAGGTTGCATCGAGAAACTTTATCTATGACTTTACATGGATGATGTGATTTCTTTTTTCACGTTCACACATCTGAATTTGCTGCACACTTGTTTAAATTCAAGTTGTGCGTTCATAATTCATTCAGTATACAAGACGCTTTTGGTTCATTTTGCTGAAGCTTTAGTATATAATCAGCTTTGTTTATTTGTCCACTGTTAGCTGCTGAATTTCTTTGCACATTTTAATCTACTTTGGATTGGTCGGAAATCGTGCAATGTGGATTGAAGGCTTCAAGGGTGATGTACATTTGATGTTGACACATCTGTATTGTGACCATTTTCAAGCCGACATTGGATGAATTCATCCCAATCACTAGAATTTAACACTCCTTTTTACGATTATTACTCAGAGCTAATTTATTTTTATTGACTTTGAGAAATTAGCAGCCATTCAAGCGTCAGTATTTAACCTGAAAAGCTCCAACAGAACAAATTAAGGGGAAAGAAACAACACCCCGTAGAACATATGTCTATTTTCTGCAATGCTCATCGTATTGAGGCTTGCGAGGAAGGAGTGTGCCCCACCTGATTTAGGGGGAGAGGTGGGATGGACAGATCACCTGTTAATCACAGGACCGACACGAAAAGTAGACAGCAGCCATTAACACGCACATTGACACACGTGGCCAATTTAGAGTAGGAGAATATGCAAAGGCAAGACTTGCTAACCGCTGGGCTGTTGTGCTGCCCTTCAGTAAGCAGGTTAGAGAGGATCACGCAAGGCTTTCTGTTGCCATATAAAGCTAGCGTCACCCAATCGAGCAAGCGCTAGTCCCTCCCCCCCGCGTACAAACGTGACAGTAGCTTTTTGGCGTTGGCAAACAGAGGTCAGTCAAGCTTTGGCGGAGGCTTTCCTCAGTTCACGCAGCTTGTCGCTGAAACATCAACAGCTGGACATTTGTGACGTTTCCCTGAGCGTTGGCTCCTGAGCCTTGCCGTCATTTTCAAAGACCATCAAGCCGGCTGGATGCGCCGTGCTCTCGGCTGCACGTCTCAGTGAGTTAAAGTTTCCTCGGGGGACCTGCTAGTGCTGATGCATCAGAGGCTTGAAACAGACCATAATAAGGCGCTGCCTTTGCCGACAGCAGATGCACAGAGGAGAGCTTCAGAAACAGATGCACCTCCAGAACATTCTGTTCCCCCGGCAGAAGAAGTGGATATGTTTATCAGGACGGATGTTGTGTCACTTGCAGTACGACGACACACTATCTTGTAACGTCGGGCGCATTGTTTTCTTACGTGTGCTGAATTTGCTTATTCCACACTAGACGTGCTGATTCCTCCCACAGATTTGAATCTGTGAGCCACACCGGGATGGGAAGTAAAAGACGGTGAAGTGTCCATAAGGTTCTGTGTTACCGGCGGTCATTGACAGGGATCTCATCACTCTCCCTCAGTTGTATTGCTTTTAGCCTCAAGGTATGAAAGGCCTTCAAAAATCAAACAAAACGCTTTGCAGAGGCTCCATGGCATGGTACCCACCTCAAGCCAGCCAGTGGAACGTAATACCCGCTTGATAGTTGTAACTCAGCTTGCATGTGGTTTTTGATTATACACAAAGCCTCAACCTGGAAGAGTTTAGAATTGACCTCTGCATCCTTAGTCCACCCACCTTTTTTGCTTTTCTATCTTTTCTTTCACTTCACCTTCCTTCTGCGTGGCTGCTCTCAGGCTGGCGGCGAAACAGCTGTACTCTACCATGTGGGTGACATATTAGTACATAAAATGGAGCCCTGCCTTCCGTGCCGGATTATCTCCTCATTGCTCCTCTCTGGGCGGACATGAAATTCTATTATCTGCTCTCTAGTCTATTCCAGCAAGCTACTCCACACATCTGAACAAAGCCAGGAGTCCTTACAAGGGTTTGATCGGGGAAAAAAAATACTTAAGATGACATTTGACCGATCCAGCAAACATAATCCTTGTTTAGCTGTGCTTTTGTACGACGTGAATGTTTGATAAATTAAAAAGAAAATGTGGGTTACATTCTGCTGAATTCCCCATCCTGTCCGCCCTGAGTGTGGGCGATACTCCACTTTGCCACCAGGGGGAGAACTTTCCCATGGCATCCTTTCAGGTCTGGCCTTCATCCACGTTTAATTATGACTTCATGTTTAAATGGCTTTATCAAGGATTTCGGTGGGTGTGTGTTTCGGTGGGAGTCGGGGGTGGGGGGCACATCACTCACATAAATTTTGGTGACGATCATTGACCTAATGGTCTTTCTCTTCGATTCAATTAGGAGAGGCAATGATACAATGTGAATAATACAGTGTCCTTTCACCAGTGGATCAGAGACGTCATGCTCAAAATGTGCAGCTTCTTTCTGTTCTTGTTTGTCTCTGGGGGATTCAACACAACATAAAATTTCATTGGGGGGGAAAAAGTGGAAGGAAATGAAAAACACTCTGACTGTCATGTTTCTCGACTCCGTTCCATCTTGCCTTTTCACTCTGCTCAGAGTATCGGCCTGCTGTCAGCTCGCTGTGAGGGAGAGCTGTCTGCAGTGAGTGGAGACCCAACTTCCAATCACCCGTCAGTATTGAAATCATCCAGTGTCAGGTTTCTAAAGTTTGCAGCTTTAAACTGCAAATGCGAAGCAACTGAGCTTTGTGAAACTCATTCATAGTGTTGTGTCATGACATACCTAATTCCGAATAACATAATAAAAACAAAAGTTAAAATTTTTCTTGAAAGTCTTTATTTGTTCAGTCAACAACAACAACCAAAACCCTGAAACCAAATTCTTCTAGGAGATAAACTGTTGCCTATTTTCCTCGAACAGGGTGTGTGGTCGCATCCAAGTGAGTGAATTTGTCAGTTAGACATGTTAACGTGCTGGAACACAATGCCCCCTCAAGGTTTGTGGCTGCCCCCTCATACATGCCTGTCTAGATCCGGCCTTGGCGTGCTATCTAAATTATGGGACTACTTGACGACACTTGCGGCATTTTTAGAACACAATAGTCCAGGAAACAAATCCAGAGGGAACAGTCTCGTTCGTGCACAGCACGGAACACGTCGCACGGATTATGTCAACTGCTCAAAAATGTCCAGTATGGCCGCATGAGGGCTATTTCATTATTTTGAAACCTAATCAGCCTGAACTTTATTCATGGAATCAGATACCATCAAGATTTGTACTTTTATTCTTGGTACAGACTGACTAATCCAACGCTGGGCAAGAAATTGAGCGGTGTGTTGCTTTAAGAGGCAACACAGGTGTAGCAAATACAATGCAAACAGCAGTGACCCCAAAACTGAACCCTGTGGAAAAACGTACAACAGTGGGACTAAGACCAACCGAGGCTTAAACAAAATGTCCTGCCTGCCAAGTGGGATCCAAACCACTCTAGAGCGCTACCACTAATGGCCACCTGGTGCTGCAAATGAGCCAATAGACTACTGTGATCTACCATATGAAATGCTTCAGTCAGGTCCAACAAAACAACACACAGTCTCTCGTGTTATTAGCCAAGAGGATGAAATTAAAAACTCATAACAAGGCCGATTCCGTGTACCAAACAGCTGCAAACAACATGTTCAGACATCAGGGTGTCCGTATTTGCACTTGGCACATGGGCACCCGAGGCTGCATTTTGATGATCGACTTTGGGGTCGTTTCATCAGACATGTGGTTTGTCTTGGACAATTGGGTGATGAGAGGGGTTGAGCTGTGAACCGTACACCGCCTGTTGGTGGGGAAAGATGCCGGTCCGACCTGGTAGACCCAAACGTCTTGTCAGGGTGTGCAGAGTCGGTGGTTGGCACCTGTTGTGGCGAGTCCGACCTGGTAGACCCAAACGTCTTGGTAGACACCCTGAGGTGTGCAGAGTCGGTGGTTGGCACCTGTTGTGGCGACAATCCCTAATCCCGATGGTGGACACGGGTGCTATGGGGATGCTGAAAAGGCCTGAAAAAAAAAAAAAAACTAGGTACCAGATGGCCAAGCGAAACACGACTGAGGCGCTGGAGACGAGAGGCCATCAGGAAGCTGAATCTCAGCTGAAAGAGGAGCGGTGTGGCTTTCGTCCTATACAGGGTATTCGAGGGTGCATGGGATTTCGCCCAACCAGTCTACATGTGCTTTTATGGACTTGGCGTTCGACAGGAGTTCTGTCCCTCGGGGAGTTCTGTGCAGCGTGATTCGGGAGTACCAAACCTCCCGATGCAGCATTTTCTGTCCCTGTACAACCGATGTCTTGGTTTGGTTCGCATTGCCAGCAGTAAATTCGATTAGTTTCCAGTGACGGTTGGAGGCTGCCATTTATCACCGATTCTGTTTCGAACTATGATGGACAGAGTTTCTAGGCGCCGCCACGGGATTGACTGGGTCCGGTTTAGATGGCCTCAGTATTGTATTTCTGCTTTTTTTCCGTGGTCCTCAGTCGGAAAAGGGTGGAGTGCTCTCTCCGCGTCGGGATTTAAGTACTGCAACCTAATCATTTTCTGTCGGAATGAAAATGAAAAAAATGTATTGTGACCACACTTGTCGTTGGTACGTTTGTGTATGTGTTTATCTAGGCGGGATTTGTTTCTCTTTTACTTGGTGGTTTCGCTCTCTCACAAATTGACTTGTCAAAGCTGGTGTTTAATTAATTTACTGAGTAGTCATGTTGAATTAAGGACCCGTTTATAATCTCCTTGCTGTGTCATAAACATTGGCATGCTTGCGCCGACCCTCGTCTTATCATCCCTGCGGCACGCAACCTCCTCGTGCTCCTTGAGGTCGAGCAATGGCAAAGATGATTCTCTGCAGCTGGCCAATTTCTACTCAAGTATTTATGGACTGCACATGACTGAGGGAAGGTCATGGCGAGATCCTTGAGGGCACTTTATCAGTGATTGACTGGGTCAGTCCCAGCGAGTAGTGGGGTCCCCGCGCTGCAATGCTCTATATCAGCCGGTGTTAGAGTGCTGCAGTTTAATGCTGCTCCGCTCGCATTGAGGCCAGAAGAACCTGTCAAAAGGCTCTTCAGATGAGCTCATTTAATTGCAGGGCTGCAGGGCCGAAGCCTTTTTATGGACCTTAGATTTATGCTACATTTAGGCCGGTATTGATTAACACCATATTAGGCAAGAGAGATTTTGATCTTACGATTGTATTGTTGTCAATGTTTTATGTGATGTGTTCTGTTGTTTTATGTGTTTTCTTGTCTTATTGTTATTATTGTTATTGGAAAGTGCTTTTACACAGCTGTTGCAGCAGTTCTGAAAGCACTATAGAAATAACGCTGTATCAAAGTCTTTGACCTGCAGATGATGCATGGTCAACGAACACAGCATGACTCAATCTAACTTCAATATGTTTTGTAAGTGATATATATATATATATATATATATATATATATATGATCCCAGGAGCTAAGTTGTCTGGGACTTGATGCCCCTGGCAGGGTCACGCATGGCAAACAAGTCCGAGGTGAGGGACCAGACAAAGCAGGGCTCAAGAACACGCTGTGAAGGGTATGGCAAAAATTGAACTTTGCGTACAACTTTTCGAGATACGTCTGTTGGCGTATCGACTACAACAGTACTGTACCCAAGGGGCGGCGCTAGACTCCAAGCACCGTTATCTGTCCACATCCACTGACTAACTTCTTTCACGATACCTTTACTGACATTCTCCTGCTCCCTTCCCCAATTCTTAAGAGCATTTGCGTTTCCTGACTGGAGCAAGAATGTTAATTTTCTTATGTACTTAATTATTTACTTTTGGCTGGGACAGAAAAATCTTTCTCTGAAGGTTGTGAACGTCTGCTTGGATGCCTGCCAGTCATATTGAGCAGATTGATGCCGTCCAAGGGAGGAGTTCTCTACAGCAGAGGTCTGTGTTGATAAATAGTCAAAGAAGCAAAGAATACTGTGTTCAGGCTAATGCAAGTACTGTGCTAGAATGTAGCAGTAAGCGTTGTGATCATAGGCGTCAAGCAATTTATTTATTTTTTTTACCAACTGGCCACTCCAGTGGACATGTATGCCAACTGAATCATCTTTTATGGTACTGTGTGTTCTTTACTGTGTGTTCTTTTCCTTTGCCCTGCCCTGTAGACTCTAAACTTAATTAAAGCCCCGTCATTTATGTTTGAGAGCCATTTGCATTTCATGCCACCTAATGCTGCACTAATCGCTCTTCCTGACAGGCTCTTTTGCGTTCTGAACAAAAACTGTTTCCACCCACACTTTGCCACTGAATGTCATGTTCCATTAATCCAAAAGAAGGAAGTCGCTTGAAAGCTTCTTTTTAATGGGGTGCATGCTTGTGTCTCTGTTTATTATTGACGACAAAACGTCAATAAGTGTGATATTTCCGGGACCAAAGAAGCCTATGGGGAACCGCGGTGTAGAAAATAGCTTGTTTGCTGTGAGGCTCATGAAAATGAGGAGGTGTGAATTGTGAGAAAAAGGCTGATGAATGGTGTGTAGATTAATTCATTCCTTTGTGTCCCTCGTTGCCATTCAGGCTTTCTGTGCATCCTTTGTTGACACCCAAGCTCCTTCTATATTTTGCGAAGGGCTGATCCGGTGCCAGGAGGTTCCGAAAAAGAAACGTCACGTGGAGAGCTGTTGACGGATGAAACAGATCAAACCACATTTCGCATGTTGATCAGTACATATTCGTGTTTATTTGCCTTTTGTGATTTGAGCCCAAAGGCCCATTTGTTTGTGTAACTATGCATCATTCTCATTGTTTGTTTGCTTGACCCGACTTGGGCTGAATATTGATGAGAGGTCCGGGTTGAACGGCTGCAGAGAAACAACAACACTGCCTTTGTGTTCAATGGCAAACAATTGGCCAGAAGATGCTTTGATTGGCATTCAGTTTTGGATCGCTCGGCCAAACACTACAGCACTAAATTGAATCCCAAAATGCTTTCATTTCTTCCAGGTTTATGATGTTCCTATATGCCTGACCTCAGTTTTTCTTCTGACATCCTTACGTGACCCCACTATTAAAGTGATTTCATGAATCCCTTATTTGTCAAATGTCTTCCTGCTTGACACATGCGTGAACACATGTGGTCACACAGCATTGCCGCAGTCCCGCCCATCCGCTAAAACAGCCAATCAAAGCCGTTGCTGCTCTGCTTCCTTTTGAAGCTTCTCGAGTACGCTAGTGTTGCCCGGCAACCGCATTCGGCACATTTCTGGGAGGTTCTCTGCAGATGGCAGTGCCTGTCTGAGGGAGACTGATAGGGCAAGAGCGAGACGATGAGGAGAAGCGAGGAAAATTTGGCTGGATAGGACACAGCGCTGGAAAGTTTGAGCTCGACTGGGAACAGCAAGATTCTTCCTCCCGGCCCCGGGCATTCCTCCACATTCCGGTACCTGTGCCGGCTGGAGCTGGAGCCGCGGCCATGAAGTCTCCGAGGATTCTGGGCTGACGCGCTGTGTGGAGCCAGCCTTCAGAGAGGACACACTGACTGACCTGAATTGCTGCGAAACACAGCCAGCACAGCTAATACTGGACTTCTTTGGGGGCCTGGATCTTAAGCATAAATTATTGGTTCAAACATGTCCAAAAGGGGTTCCCAGTCCGCCTGCTGTTGTGGGCTCATGTTGACAGAGACGGCTCCAGGAGTGGTGTGGTGGTTACTGGCAGGTTAGAGCAGCTCCGGCTGTCATCCAGTCGCTGAGGTTGCGCTCCAGTAGGAGGATAAATCCGATTTCCATGCCATGAATTCGTTGGCTGAATACATGAGCAAGGTCCTGCTTATTTGCTGCCATGTTGATGTTTAATGTCGTTGGATTCCGTGTTGCCGCTTGATTGTCCGTGCCCAGGATGTGGAAGTTTAAAGCCTTTTGCATGGACTACTGGCACGTGCTGTGCTTGCACCCCAACAACTTTTACAAAAGGTAGGTCTGAAGACATCCACAAGCGTGCTTCTTCACGTCTGTCCAGTTGTGAGGGAACGTGTGTATGAGGCGAGCGTTAGTTTGGTGAATTGCGAGCTGGCTGAACTATTGTTCATTTCTCCGAGAAATCCTGATCTTGTCCATCATTTAACACAATCAGCCATTTTATTGACTTTGTAATGGTTTTGTTTATGTGTGTTCAGCGTTGACTGAAAAGCAGGCGATGACTCAATGTATCCCATCTGGGTCCCACTGGGGAAACTGCTCTGTTCACCTCTCACCTCCTGCATAATCTCTCCCTCATTAGTGGCCCGTTCATTTTAGCAGGTCACATAAAGCATAGCGAGGGAATCCACAATTTATGAGTCTTTCAAACGCTTCAGGATTTCTCCGCCTTTCACACAAACACGGCAGTCGTGTCCTCAGATGAGATTAAAAATCCTTTTTGAGGAAAGTGGAAAAGGGAGAGCAGTCTGGCACACTCCAACATGTTGTCTTGTTCTTTGATTACCAGATATCAGATTATTTTAACCACTGCTCTCTGTGTGTGTGTGTGTGTGTGTGTGTGTGTGTGTGTGTGTGTGTGTGTGTGTGTGTGTGCGTGTGCGTGTTTGCGTGCGTGCGTGTGTGTGTGTGATATGCATGTCTGTGCGCCCACGCGGGGCAGGTTCCAAGTTTATCAAAACGGTTTTGCGTGCCCTGTGTCATGTTGTATAAATTACAGAGCCCATCCCCCTGCTGCTGTGTTGGGACCATAAAGGCGGCCACATGTCATTCACAGCCTATAATGACAGAGGCCTCAGATGCTCCTTATACCGAACAATCAAACTCCAGCTGCTGAAAAACTGAAATGCAGCTGAGACAATTAATGCAAAGCCACCCCTGTCAGTATGTCCTAATGAAGCTTTGTCTCCAACACAGGGGCCGGGCAGCAAGATTATCACATTGGCCTCACAGTACTGTGGTTGCGGATTAGAATCCAGACTACGGCCTTCCGAGAATGAGGAAGAAAATCTGTGAAAAAATGGGAAAAATCCAAAAATGAAACAAAACAAAATCTCCAAATATGCAAAGACACACGTGTGGGCCAGCAAATATGCAAGGCTCAATTTTAATTTGAAGTTATAATATCAGCAATCACCACTAGATGGCAGACATGACTTTCTTGCGCTTACTTACTTCAACGTTAGTAGGCCTAATATTGTTTTGCGGATTTGGAATGATATACAAGTTAAACATGGACCTCAATAACATAATTTTGAGTTCATTTTATTGAAAAATGGACAAAATGAGTTCTTGCACTTAATTTTGGTTTGCTGTTCAGCGGTTTTGTGCCATCCTTGAATGGTACTTTTTTTCTTTTTTTTTTTTAATGCAAGAGTGCCCTTTGTAATGGTGAAGAAAAAAAATGTGCATTTGTTGTTTGTGTCAAGCCCATTGTTGTTGGGTTAGGATAGTGATTTAGACCTTTTGTACATGCATTGAAAAATGTATGACCAAAAATGGACTCTGACCTCCACCCACATTCCAAAAATATGTGTGTTGGCTGCTTTATCTTCTTTTTCCTCATATGAGGTCACCCTGTAGTTCCCAGTAGTAACTTACAACGTCAATTATTCGGATCTGTGTCAGATTAGAGTTGACAGACATAAACAGCTGTTTAGTCCAGGTCTGATAGTCCAAGACAAAATGAGTTTCACAAATAAATAAATAAATTGCAAATTTTCTGAGGTGAGGTCGCAACACTTGCTATTGTGTAGGATAGGGGGAATTAATGGGATACTTTGGATTCGGGGTACAGTATGTATGATTTAGTATGAATGGGAGTTGTTTTTTGTGACATTTGGAAATGCAAAAACAATCCGTTTCCGCTTTTGTTACTTTGAATGTAATATCCATCTATATATGCTCCTTCATTTTGTGGGGCTAATATATCACAAAATCCCTGTCGAACGACCATGATTTCTGTTTTTAGTGGAAAAACTGTCCTGTTTCCCTTACACTCAGCGCAACATTTTTGTGCCCTGAACACAGGACATGCTTTTTATTTTGAATTGCCATTCCAAGGTTAGTTAACAGTTTAATTTGAGCTCGCCTTATTCTTACAACCTGATTGCTTTATTGCTTCAGCAATACCATTATAGCCTGGGAAAACGACATTTGGGTTGTCTACGCCAAGGATGAAGGAATGTATGATCTACTTTATACAAATGCAATAAGTGCCTGTCTGGACGACCTTCGGGGGGGGGGGGGTCACATGTCTACAAGATTATGAATTGAACATTCTTTCAGCGGCTTATGTAAACATCCACCATGAAAATACTTAATTACTTCAGTGGCCTGGTGATTGCTGTCTTTTTTAACTTTGCCTCAGTCTGGAATAGATCTGGTTGTTGGCTAGAGCATGGATGGGCAGATTCGCTTGAAGAAGTCTCTTCACAACTGCGTAGGGCTGACGTGTGTGTCATTCAGTGCTATTATTTTCCTGCGTGCTCCAAAAACATCTGAGTGTCTGAATTCATTGGAATATTCCGATCATGGGGGTGTAACTCATTACATCTCCTGAACCTCACTTGCATGTCGTCATATTTTATCCAAGCCTTTTTCCCCCAAACAGCCCCTCCCAACTGCTGAACTGGCCTTCACCCTCTCCTGAGTGCGGCCTTCCCTTCGAGAGCTGTGTGATTGTTGGACACGAGCCCACCTATTACTTGGGCCGTATCTCTATCTCTCTGTTTCCCTCTCTTTCTCTGGTTGAAACTCACAGCATAGACCCTCCCCATCACGGTCAGGGGGCATGCATGGGAGAGCCGCAGGAGGAGAAGTTGCTTAGAAGGAACAAAAAAGAAGCGGAGTTGCACAGGGCTGAAAAAGTTGTGGTGGGTGGAGAGCTTTTGTTCAGAAGAGGCATCATTTGTCTTGCGTTCTACATACTGGGCCTTTCCCTTACTTGGTCATCTGGCATCAGCTGGTAAGGGCAGCAACTTGAAGTGGGACTGCAGCTTCAAGACTTGAAGCACAGATGGAATGAATCTCTCTGTGGGATTTTGCATGGAAAGTGAAGGATGAGGCCTGCAATTTGCGGTGCCAGGGAGTGAACGCGGAAGATATTTCCGCTGGTCACTTCTTTTAGTAGCCAGTTTTTCGAAACGCCGGGCCGTGCACATTTTTTTCGGGCATGTCTGAGGTCTCCGCTGATGTCACTACCGTGTGGAATGCGATGTGGAAGTACTGCATCTCCAGCCGGACTATAAGGTAGGGGGGACCATCTGCTGTAAGGGCCCGTGTGGTTGCTCTACATCAGGAGTGCTGGTTGTTTTCTGACTGACCACAGCAGTCTGGACAGACACTTCTCAAGTGACAGAGCGAAGTGGCATGTCCTGTGCATCGCTCAAAACATTTTGCTTTCCTATGCAGGAATATATTATCACAGCGTGTAAAGATATACAGTAATTATTATAGACATTATCTTGGTCTTTTGACAGTTTCCCCTAATCAAAAACATCAAAAATGATTTACCATGAGCTTAAAGTCTGTTTATTTGTTGCTGTTGTTGTTAACCTTGAGCTTTGCTTCACATTGTGTAGCATGAATACATTCTGGTCTTCAAATATCTCTGACTGAACAAAATATAACTTCATCCCCAAAAACAGAAATGATTTCAAATCAGTGTCCAATTTATCAACTGTAACATATTAAGTACAATTCCTTGTTTCTTTTTTCTGCTACATTCAAATGTCTTCTTATCAATGAATTTGTAGGGAAATGCTCATTTTAGTTGTTTGGGCTAATCCGACCTTATTATTTTTGTTTATACATGGACATTAAGTTCCCAGTGTTGCATAATAATTCAGCGTCAATAATGGTACTGTACACCGTATCATGGTCAAGGTCTTTAATTTACCATATAAGGTGGTGGTGACAGAGGAGGTCAATGATTTTGCGATCATGATCTCTCTGGATCATGAAGCCTTCCTAACATGAACAATAATTAAAACTATTCAATACAGAAGAACAATCATGCACAATGTCTCCACCAATCACAGTTGCTGCCGTCGTCGCACAGGATTGTGGGTAGGGTGGTGCTTTTAAATTGCACAACAGTTTTGGCAAGGATATCGTTTAAAAGGAGTGTACGTTGAGCAGAAACAATCAAAAGTTGGCCCACACTTTTTCATGCGACTGAAGGAGAAAATGTGTTTCTGAGGTGTTCGCCTTCTGACAGTGTTTTAAGCTCCCTTGCTAAAAATAAGCCGGTGTTAACTTTTGACCCAGACGGGACTCCATAGAAACCGGGCTGCATCTGATACCAGTCTTATTTCTAGTATGTCAGTAAGCATTACTTATTTATTGTGCGGCTCTCGAGCAGGCGGCACCGGTGCCACCTTATCCCACGGTGAACGTGTCAGGGGACAGAGGAGTAAAGCAGCATGTTAAGTAAAGTCTCTTGTGAAGGGCCTGGAATGCTAAACTGACCTGTCAGCACTGCTTCATCGGTAAATGGCTTACAAGAAAGACCTCCAGGGACGCTAATACCGGAGAGTAGTTGATCAATGAGAGCAGGCGGCAAGGTTGTTGATCTTTTGCTTTGTTGCTCTGACTCGAACAGGCTTTTTGAGAAAGGGGAAGGGGGCGAGGAGGGTATGAAGAGGAACTACTTGTAATGGAAATGCGGTGATCTGCCAAAGCGAGCCTCCGGTTCCGCTGTGGTGAGTGAAAAATAGTCTCTGCGGTGGAAAAGATTCGACATGTCTCGGATGGAAGCCGTATCCTGGTCAGAAATGTCAGCTGGATTCTGACGTGAAGCGGCCGCAATGGCGGTTCTTGATTTGCCTTTGCATTGCGCTTGTGGAATTGGTGTGAATTCAAATTTATAGTCATGTTTCTGTCAAATGATAGTGTTTATGTGTTGAGGAAACCACAGTGGTTCGAAATCCTGCGTTGGTATCTCGAGAGGAACATTTGTTACTTGTACGATCTGATGCACTCATGCATATACTTATCTGGTGGAAAATAGGTCTACACTGAGGATCCGCTGGCTGTTTCCTTATGCACCTTTTTCCTTTCCTACAACATTTTAATGTGCGTCTTATTTTTCAGCCAATGTCTGAAAATATTTGTATGATTAATCAGCATAGCCAAGCATAACTATTATGGCGTAACAATGCAGTCCAAACTAATAGTAGCTAGTTTGTTGTGCATGTGCAAAGTGTTTGCCACTTGCAATTGCCAGTTTTTTTTTTTTCTTGAAAAGTGATAATGACTACATTTGGCCAGCTTGTGAACCAACAGCCGGTCTCCGACTGCTGCAGGCTTTCTTTCTTCTGGATCCCTGCTGCAGTATCTACACTGTTCTCGTTAGTCTTGACACTGTTTGAAATGGTCATTATGGAAGGGTGCCGGTTTGGTTACTCTCATGCACAAGAATGATGCCCCATAGAGACATCGCTTTTTATGTTGACTTTGATTATGGTGGGGAAGAACAGGCACACTGCCTGGGGTGGTCCTGGCTTCAGTGGCACCATGTGCGAGGACAGCCTTGTCATGTCATTTCACATTGCCATTTTTAAAATGTAAATTCGGGTTACGTTGTGACGCCCAAAGCAGCCCGCAGGTATTGCACATGCCAGAAACCACTGCAAGTCGCAATCTCAGTCATAGCTCCAAGATTTCCAAATATGCTGTTTTTGTTGTTGTTGTTTTTTTGGGGGTGGGGGGGTTAGCACGTGACGAAAAACTGGGAATCTCAAACCAGGGTTTCTTTTCGTGCCTCTTTGGGCTCTCATTTGACTTTTAATGGCATCCTGTATTCCCTCGCATCTCCTCACAGCGCCCGCCTGCAGAATAATGAGGGTGTGTGCTGCATTAACTTATGTAATGGTGAGCAAGGGGAGGAGAGGGATTAGGGGGTTAGTGTGATGGTGGTGGTGGGGGGATTACAGATCCAGTGCGGGAGAAGAGTGATGAGCTCATTCTACTGCACTGCAGCTCTTCTCTGTGCAATGCTGCCCCCTGTGGTCTCGCTGATACCATGCAGCGCCTTACACACTAATTGATGAATAATTTACACTCAGATGAGCTATTTCCAACTCACTCTGTGGCTGCGTGTATGTTAGGATGGCGTATTTACCCGTTGAAACAAAGCGGTCCTTCATGGGAGACCTTCATCATCCTGTGATGATGGAGTTGAATGCAGTGATACAATACTGGTGTGTCATGCAAGTATACAATCAGCTGTATAATGGATCATTACAGTGACAAAAAGCATTCTGTGTGATAATTTGGTTGTACACGTAGCTTTGTGAAAAGCCTGATGGAGAGAAGTGGAAGGTGGCATGAGTAAGCAGTCATTAGACTTCAATTTTTATTCTGATCTTGCTAATTGCAGTGTGCAGGCTTGTGTGTTTGCCTGCATCCACACATCCATATCTTTTCATGTATTGCTTTTTTGTGCCTCTTTTTGACCTGCCGTAGCTGTTGCCTTGACAACCGGCTTCTGAGGTCTGTGCACGTGCGTGCAATTGCGATAAATCTCGCTTTCAATATCAGCTGGGCTGTCCACGGAGACACACCTAATGCCTGTATCACTCAGCTGTCCTCCATCTGGAATTGATTTTCTTATTATGTCATTCACCAATGCTCGTCGTGTAATGTCTCCTGATTATTCTTTTTTTTCCCTGAGAATTAATACATTGCCACAGAGGATGAATCAGAAGTTCACACAGCTTTTGGCTGTGTGAACAACAGGCTTTAGGTGACAGGGATTTTTACACTATCAAAGTAAGAGCCAGTCAAAGCTGAAACGGGCATTTAGTGACAAAGGAGCCAACGCTCCTCAGTTGGACTCAAACGCGTCTGCCTGAAGTTTAAATGAGTTCCCAGAGAAGCTGTCCCTGGCCAGTGGTAATCCTTTATTCCTTGCTGTTATTAAACAATAACCTCCCGACTGCTTTTCTGCTTTACATGCACCTGTTTGCACATCCCTCATGAAAAAGAATTGTTTTGAGCTTGGTCGAATAGTGCTGCATTGACTGTGCACCAGCACCATCTGTTGGTGGATTCAGGGCAGAGAACAGTCTCAAGGGATGAAAATCTCCCGAGCCTGCCTTTTGGTTGACGTTCGATGTTAATGTCCTTCCCATCGCGCGAGCAATCTGCCATTCTCGTCAAAGAGATTCGAAAGTTAGTCGTCCAACTTGTCTTAACTGCTAATGGCCACCCACTCGGTCAAATGATTTCAAGGTTTGCACCGTGAGGAAGTCAAGGGCAGAGAGCGAAGAAATGAAACAACCGCATAAATGAACACGACTGTGCGAAAAGACAAATTGAGGCAGATAGGGAGTTCCCAAGAGCGATGCTCAGGAACCCCTGCAGCTTTCTCAAAGCCAATTTTAGACATTCAAGGTTCGTATAATGATTCTGATGCAAAACCGCGACACCTGAGAGTGACCTTGCTTTAAGTGTATATTTGTGCTCTCGCACAGAAAGGCGGCTCTTGACAATTCAGAGAACAGCTCGTTTTGTTTATCAGATAGGAATCTGATATCAAACTCAGACACGATTCTTCCTTTCATTCGAGAAACGGCTTTAGTATGAAATGCCATGATTACATCCACGTTATTCGCTTCGCATTCTGAAGCTTTGATGTTATCCGACCACATCTAGTGTTGCTCTCCGTCTGTCTTTATATGGGTTCTGGTCGAGAGCTCAGATTTCTCCCCCCTTGGCACCCCGTGTCCTGAAGAGCGTGGAAAAATAACACGCACACACTCACGCTCACAATTGTTGACCTTGCAGAGCTGCGACTGCTACATGCAGCCTCTGTGTGGACGTGTACAACGCTGAAGCACATAAATCAAGGCAGCAGCTGAATAAATGAACGGGAAGCTGCAAAGAATGGAAATGAAGGTCGGAGAGACATAGCTGAGCCACAATGAAGAGTGAGAGCTCTGTATAAGGGGTGGGGGGGGGGTGCACTCCTCTTTCATTGACGTTTTCATAGGAAAATGTGCTGATTAGCGCAATACGAACCAGTCCAACACTGCTGCTTGCTGATGGGGCACAGTGTGTATGTGTGTAGCTCTCCTGTAACCGCGGTCACCTTGGTCTCGTCTCGGACTGGTGACTATTTGTCATCAAGGCCCAGATCAGGTTGCACCGCTGTCTGGTTCAACCAGGAGACAGCCTAGTGGAGGTAGGTTGCGTGTGTGGGTCTGCGTGCGCGTGTTCTTTGCAGGTAGGGGGAAGTAGTTCATCGTGTTGTCTGATTGCTGGGCATGCATAATCGGCAAGTTCATTTCTCTCTTCACGTCATTGTGAAGCTACTATGGTGAAATAGATTTTTGCGTTTGACTTTCCTGCATGCTAACAGTTTTAATTGTCTGATGATAATAGCTTTACATTTTACAACAGCATCCGGTTACTGTTCCTCTACATACATTTTCTCTTAGCATATATGTGTATGTAGCCGAAACCTTTCTACCGGCGCCTAATTGTTGGGCTTTTCGAGCCTCGTTCAGTCCCTACTACACAATCATGTACAGTAAATTTGTCTGTGATTTCACTCTGCAAATCCCCCGCCCACCATTTGAAAGACCCACTGCGCCATGGGTATGGTGTCAAGATTTGCAACTCCAATACTGTTCAAGCAACAGTAAAGTACAGACAGAAGTCTTGAAACAGGAATCCCCGTTCGATGCTAATTCATTAACGTCATGGTCTTTAATGATACAAAATACATGATAAAATAAGAGATGTGTTTATGTACGCATGCAAGATAATTTTTGCACTTGAGCAATGTGTTCGACTTCACGAATAATAATGTGCAACACAATGAGATATTGTAAGGCAGTTTTGCAAATCATTCACTGTATTTGAGAAGCGACTCTCTAATTTAATGCAAAATTTGGCCTGCAACTTGGGCTTTGAAACATCTTATTTGAAGCCTTGCATTATCACTGAACTCTTTGTAAAGATTTTTTTCCCCCCTAGTCCTACTTTGCCCCGGGACATTCCTGCTGATTGTTCCTGTTGACATATTTACAGTGAAAACTGTAGCATGATGACCACAGATCCGTTTGCGGCAATTGTTTACTGAAATCTTGGTCCAACTGGACCTGCTCTGATTAGACTTGAACGGAGGGCCCAGCGAGGCCGTCATTAGAGCCAATTAGAAGTAAAAAAGCGTGAGAGGGACTGTACCGCATGCATGCATGCCCTCCCCTTTGGCTTATCTCTTTTTTTGTGTGTGTTGACATCACATTCAACTCAGTCCAATTGTACTTTAGCGATTTCAACATGCCCGTTCTGCGGGGCTTGCACCAAATCGAAGTCTTGTAACGCAGTGCATCGAGTTTTAGGGATGCGCAACTCCGTGAAATAAATACTGAATTGGTTCTACCGTTAAATGCAAAGACGAGCTTCTCCGTAGGATCTCGTGAACACATTCTGTAAGGGCAAATAGCTCATCCTGTCAGGAAGATGTAAATAAGTTGCTGACTCACTATGTTCCGTGTGAACTGGCTGACACAACATGTACAGTATGAGTACTGGTTGATTTTACTGGTGAAAAAGTTCAAGTCAGACAACCGACGGGATAGAAACGTTAATCGAGAATTGCTTCCAGTAACGATTGAGAATGGCCACAAGTGTGAATTGTTC
This sequence comes from Hippocampus comes, assembly GCF_001891065.2. Classification (NCBI taxonomy): domain Eukaryota; kingdom Metazoa; phylum Chordata; class Actinopteri; order Syngnathiformes; family Syngnathidae; genus Hippocampus; species Hippocampus comes. Next base: position 128,807 of record NW_017806234.1, read on the forward strand.
TGACCAAGCCAACGTGTTTTAGGCACGTTTTCTGCACAGGGGCAAACCAACTTAATCAAAGTATAACTTCAACAATGTTGAGGCAAGATGACATCGAAAGGATTTTCATAGCCTGACCACACGGTTGCCGTCATACAAGAATTTGCAAGTGCAGGATTCTTGACTCAAACTTACTTACGACTCAAACGTAGTTAGAATCCAAGCAGTCAGTTCAGACATTGGGGGAAATGGATGGCACTAAGAAAGAAAAGCTTCGCCCCTGTTATGGATGGCCACATGTGTGCGAAAACATTTTGACTGACAGCTGGTGTGTTTCGGACACCAGCTGTCCGAAACACACGTGTGCAGGACGCACGTGTCCTGCACACTAGAGTTTTGTGAAGGTGGGAGAAACATCCTGTCACATATTTCCACATCTGATCCATATTTCATCTGAGAATAACCAACTCTCCCCTTACACCACTAATAAATTGTTCATCTTTGTTACAATTGATGTTAAAAATTCAGTTCTAATACAATGAGCACATTCCCTGAGGAACAGTCGTGCGGGCTGAGAGAGAACGGACGCTCTAATCAGTAACTGAAGGCTCTGCAGATCGATGGCGCGGCACAGGCCAGGGCTGCGCTTCCAGTCAATGATACGGAAAGCGTTGCCGGGGCAAGCAGAGTGTTGGCCCGTTCCAGGCCGGCTAGCTCACGTGCATCTTCGATGTGGAGGACTGATTGCCGAGCTTGCTCCAAGTGAGATGCAGGTCATTACTGACATAGTCATACAACTTCTGTCAATCGATGTGTTTGAACCGTTTGATCAGCCCGACAGCTGATCAAATAAATAAGGGGCTGTGTTGACCCCCTCATCAACGGGCTTACAGTATATTCGCAAAATTAGTCCTCCGCCGTTCTGTAGAGTTCACCGTCACATCCTTCCTGGTTGCACATGTTGAAATCGAAGAGTTGCTGACTTGCACCAACCGGCGCTTGTGGAAATGTGGAATGAATGGAACTTGCACACTCAGGATATCTCCTTTGACTGGAATCATTTCTCAGCACTCAACTCATGACCTGCGCAGGAGGAGGGGTTCCTCCTCTTCCTGCTTTGTTCCTGTTCAAGAAGGTGGAGTGGGATTAGTGCTTTATCTTTCAGATTTTTGCTCTCTAAGAAATTAAAAGAACTCCTGCCTAGAAGGGAACTTCTTTCCTCCTCTTATTCCAAACTCTGCCCTTCACTGGGGATGATTTAGTGTGGAGCCGGTTCACTTCCTTCGCACTGCAGAGGTGCCCCTGAGCAAGACATTGAGAGTTCAGGGGCGAAACACGGTTGCACAGGCTCCTCATTTAAACATATCTCCAGAGATTGGTCCCTTGGGGATCAACAGATTTCTAATGAATCAATCTCCCTCCCAAGTGTCCATTTTGGGAGCACATCATCAGGAGAGCCGCGAATCAGAAAATGATTTCCTTATTAATTTAGCTCGCTTTGTCAAGGAGCCGTCAACCGCAGCTTTCAATGTGTATGTCCAAACAGCTGATTAATTCTCTATTGTAGCAGTTGACATCAAACTTGTTTCTTTGCCAGTGATGAGGTCTGATGTGAAAGAAATCACACAGCAGCAAATGAAATGAAATGACCAACCAATAATTATGAACATGTGTTGTTACCGTTTTATTTAAATCATATTTTGCGTTTACAACAACAACAAGTAAAGGTCATTCAAAGACAGTTAACTGTTTACTTTGAGCTGATCTTGTCTTGTAACTTTCATAGTACATTTACAAATACGGGGAAGTGTGTCCGAAATGTGTGAATAGAGAAAATTGTGCATGTCCTAACGCATCTCACATGAGACTATTTTTTTGACATTATGGATGGATAATAACGGCTAGAAAGGACACAAGAGAAGAGGCAAAACAATGCAAATTAGTTTTACAAACAGTCATGAAAAATAGTTCAATGTATTGTTTTGCAGTTCGGAAAGAAATTAGATGTCTGATTTGAGAGCACAATTTTGAGGAAACGATTGAGTACAATATGCTACAATATTTTCGAGACTGTATTTATTTACATTTCAAGCAGGGATTTCAGATTGATGTGCTGTCGTACATCATATCCGCGTTTTTCATTGGCCCACTGTTAAGGTGGGTTTTAGTTTGGTTCATCAATTGGTGTGCCAGCTACCATACATAAGTATGCATATTTTAGTACTGAAGTTTTTTTTGTTTTTTTTTTGGGGGGGGGGGGGGGGGGGGGGATTTTATCAGCTATAAATTCTGAAACATTGGATTTCTTTTCTGGGAATGGAGATTTAGAATTCACCCACACCCCACCCCCACCCAATTAATGAATAATATAATATAATATCAATGTTTCATTTCTGTCCTGTGCTCTTTTAATAGTAACATGTTGTCTAGTTAGCTGAAACTGCTGCCACGGCAGCATCGGTGGAAAAAGTGGAGGCCGCCATTCGTGACTGGCTTTGAATCATCTGATCCCATCCCCTAAACTGCCACATAGTTTTTCCACACAGATTAAATAGCAATGAATTCCTGCAGGTTCTTCAATGTGGGACTTGGTGGCAATCGCGCTGACAATTTACAACCTTTTCACTTTGTGTGCAACCCCTTCAAATTAAAGCCTCTTTTTTATACTTGCTGATTTCATTCTTGTCATCTGAATGAGGTCATTAGGATGGAATTCATGGTGTGCTTTCAATTTTAGAGGAGCAGAAGCTGAAAGTAAAGTCTCTTTGTGATGCCCGAATCACGCAGCAACAGGCCAAGAGTGATGACAGCCATTTGTGCCTTCTGCCCAGATAGTAAATCTGACATGTTTTCCGTTCTCTTGTGTCAGCCCCACTTTCTCCCCCGGTGCACGTGTTCCACCTGATCAAGGACTGAAAAGACGCGTTGGTGCCGCCGTGAGAAAGACTTGCCTTTATTTGCTGCGCCGACACAAACAATGACTTCTGCCAGTGTGGACAACGGAGCTCGGAGGTTCTTGAGATGTTTGCCTTGTGGGCTTCTGATGCCACCAAAGCACTGGTGGCTTTGCCAGAAAAAAAAAAAAAGCAAGACTGAAGGAACAGTTGAGAGCAGCTATACTGTCGCGCGTCGGGGAAGTTACTGGTGCAATGTCTCAGCAGCATTATTTTCTCTCTCCTACGGCTGTGCGTTCGCTCGGTGACAAATTTGTCATTAGACGACAAGCATTTAAAAACGTTCCGTGATCATGTCACGTGTGCGTCTCGCATTTGTGCTGCAGTCAGCGCTCAACACTTATTCATACTTGGCTGCTCATGAAATGTTGTGAGGGATTCACATTGAATGAGCGGCAACAAGACATTTCTCGTCATCTGCTGTTTATCTGATTCCCGTTGCAGCCGCTAGTGAATGCAATTGGAGCGGAACAGCAATTATTCTCCTTATAAGCCTTACAGTCAGTCGCTTGCTCATTGACTGAGCACTGAGTTGGTCCTGGATTGATTGCATTGCCGAGCGGTCACACACTCTCGCGCACAAAAGATGTCATTTCGACACACTGGAGATACAGTATGTTTATTTCTGACTGGGATTCTGCTGACAAGCCACATTGGCTTGATCGTCATTTGGGGAGGGATCAGTTGGTTGGTTGGCCACCACAGAGCTATTAGTTTTGGGGAGCAGATGGTGGGTTTTTTTGAGGGTTTTTTTTTTTTTTTTGGGGGGAGGGGGTTGTTTTGTTTTTTTGTGCTTGAAGATCCTCACAGGACATTAGAACAACTGACAAAGGATCATGATATTTGAATCTTTCCGACATTGTGTGTATTGCTATCCTTTCGCTATATTTGTTCTGCTGGCTCTGCACAATGTGGATACTCTTGCTAAATATTTCCACAGATTGTGTGTACGTACCAGTGTTGTGTCCAAGGACCGGCAACCCGAGGCCAAGGCCAAGGCCAAGGACTTGCCTCCGAGGCCAAGGCCAAGGCCAAGGACTGATTTTGAAACTGAGGCCTAGCCAAGGACATGAGAAATTTTCCGAGGCCAAGGCCAAGGACCAAGGACTTGCTTCCGAGGCCAAGGCCAAGGACCAAGGACTGATTTTGAAACTGAGGCCTAGCCAAGGACATGTATAAAACAATGCTATCATAACACTTGGCAGGTCCTCATGATTTGCAACACCCCTCCATCATAACCCTTTGCATCGCTCCCTAACGCTTGAATGAAGTGTTTTTATTCAGAGTAGAACAGTCAGGGTACGTGTTATTTATACTGAGAAAAAGAAATAAAATCATATGATATACATTTATGAATGAATGTTTTAGTGCAGTAGTTTCTTAATATGAAGTAAATCAACACTCAACAGGCATCACATGGCACGGAACACAAGTTGAGAAATGACTTTGCATAGAAGTCAATCACTGACTGCAGAAAAAGCGGAAATCTCTCAGTGATCATTTTACAGTTTACCTGCAGCGAGTCCAAGGGACTCACTGATCAGAAAAGTATGAATCCCATTATGCATTGAGAGAGTCCCAAATTTCAAATTCCGAAATGGTCTACTTATTCAATTGAATATGATAATAACACAAACAACATATACATACAATTATAAACAAATGCTGCAAAAATTTAAATAATTCAGGAGCAGGCCTGAGGATTTCGGAAATTCATGGTAACCGTTTTTCGGTTCAGTCGGATTACCCAATGGGAAACCACGACAACTAATGTTGGGTTCCGTAAACGTTCATCATGGGAACCCATTTTTCTATTTTGACTGATATTGATAATCAAGAATTCTGAAACTCAAAAGTATAATGTTTCAAGGGTAAATGTTTGAAAACCATGCATAAAGAAAGAACATTACATCAGCAGCTGTGTACTCCAGGTTTATTCCAAAAAATAAATGGATCAAAAACTGGTGTACTCATGTGGAGGGCATCATCAGAGTATTTTTTCCAATCTCACACTGCAAAGATTAATTGACTGGTAATAATTAATACAGGTAAGTGTTGATGTGGCTTGACATCCTCTTCCCAAGACGATGCATGTGTAATCT
>NW_017806234.1:134201-152263 GCF_001891065.2 Hippocampus comes
AAGAAACACACTCACATACCACACCACATCACAAACACATACAGGCGCAGTGAAATCGCGTTGATCACACAGTCAACTCGTGTGCGGTGACTTTTATAGTTAAACTTTTTTTCGGTACCGTGAAAATGACGCCACGGAAACGACACGCTACCGGTAACGATTGTTACTGTGAAATCCTCAGGCTTGCCGTAGTTTTTTTTTTTTTTTTGTTTGTTTGTTTTGACTGAGAAATTTCCTTGCGTCCCAAAAACGCACATTGTTTGGAACTGTGCGTCCTGTGGGTTAATTTTGCGCAGAGGTAACGAGATGGCTGATCTCTAAACATTCTCTGAGTATTACCACAACCACTAATACTACATTAATTAATTTAATACCTTCAACTTCACAATAATAATAAAAAATAATTAAATCAACCATGATTTTAAACTATGTATTATCAATATTCATTATTCCAAACATGAGAAAGCATTCAGCAACCATGACTGGAATCGAGCAAAAGGACTCCAAATCCCAACGGCCAAACCCAGAAACGAAGTGCCGTACTTGGTTCAAACAAACATTCTAGTGCCACCGCACAAACGTGACGACTGTGCAAAAATAACTACATAAAAGACACCACTGTTACAGAAAGACTTTACACGCTATTTAAACTGCCGATTGCGAACGGAACAAACCGTGATTGAAACTAACTGTGATGCCGCTCTTTATTCGTTGCGCTAACTGTTACCTGTCAGTGGCAGACCCGCCCCTTTTAAAGCGCCAGCTCAATCTATCAATATTGGTTTCCCTGGATGGAATTTATTTGATTCCTTCGTGATTTTTGCGGTACGCGGACCCACTTTATATCTGTGGACAAGGGATTCGAGGCTCTAATCCAGGGGTGTCAAACTCAAGTCCTGGAGGGCCGCTGTCCTGCATGTTTTCCAAGTCTCCCTGTTGCAACACACCTGATAACAAGGACCGACCTTCGGTCCTCGAGCCGGTCCTCGAGGCCAAAGACCGGCTCGAGGAACACATCACTGGTACGTATACACAGAAAAAGACCTAATTGCAGTTTAGATTGGAATTGATTGATGGATTTTTTTGGGGGGACCAATGGATAGGGTTGGATTTGTGCCTAAAATCAAATGTATTATTTTTATATTTTTATTAAAATGGTGAGTGCCAGTCTGCCTTGTTCCCAAACAGAACACCAGGAAATATGTTACTTCCCCCCCCCCCCCCCACAAAAAAAAAAAAAAAAAAAACATAAAATGTCCCATGATGCTTTTTTCATTACCAGAGTGAGCATTTTGGGTCAAAGTGCCGTGACACAGAGAAAATGGTGGCTTCTGTCTTTCTCAAGGGCAGTGCTCTGGAAGTGATCTGGTTTCTAAGCAACTGGTCCTTATTTGCATATTTTTGAGTACCGTAGTAGTAATCATTCAACCTGCAACCCACTGGCCCCAAGCCAAATGGACTGCAAAACGGAGTAATTCCTGCCTTGTAGGATGACAAATTGAAACCTCACCCCAATATACCCTTTCTGAGCTCGGGGCCGCAGCCCGGGTGTTGTAACCGAAACCGACTCATTTCAAAATCGTGAGCAAACGAAGAGTTGTGGTTCCTCCCTGCTGGTTTGAGTGTGTTTGAATGGGGATCCACGAGTTTATGCAAAAGTCTACTTCCTGTGATGTGGTATTTTCATGTATGGTGTGTTGTGGCATTTGTTTGAACAGACTTTTGTTTTCTCAAAAGCACAAAACACAAACAAAGGTTTTGTAATAATTTGAAACAGCTAAAACGTGTTAGTGTTGTGGAATTCCCGGCCCATCAAGGGCCTGCACTTTGAGCGTGCACGTGCTGCTCAATCGGCTGATTCTTTCATGGGCCGATGACCCACTTTCCCGCCCCGACACACATTCAATAGGATCAGCTGATCCCAAGTTGTCTTCATTGGCAAATATCACTGAGGGTGTCTCATTTCAACTGCCGCCCACTTTCTGCGCACGCTACATTGCACAAAACATCAGCTCCCTTGACTTTTCTTTGTTAAACAATGTCAGCCAGTATGCTTGCGTTGATTGGTGCTTATTTTGTTAATGCTGCGCTCCTCAGCTTGGATGTAAAATTCCAGAACAGCCGCACGTCTGAATAAATTGGCTACAGATGGCATAACTTTTTTTTGGGGGGTGGGGGGGAAATAGTGGTCTTGACTGAATCGTTACTGCGCCACATGTTCTATATCAAGGGTAGGCGGACAACTCATGTCCTCAAGAGCCGCTATCCTGTATGTTTTGGATTTCTCCCTCCTCTAACACACCGTATTCAAATGATCAGCTCATCAGCAAGCTCTGCAGGAGCCTCGAAAACAATCCCCATCATTTGAATCAGGCGTGCTGGAGGAGAGAAACATCTAAAAATATGCAGGATAGCGGCTCAAAGTGAAACAGGTCTGATGCTCTCACTGCAACTTAAATAGACGCACCCAGGCCCACACCTTGACCAATCCCATCTCCCCAGCCGAACCCAGCTTGTCATTTTACATCCCGCCTCTTTGAATAAACCAGCCACCGTCCCCGCCCACAGCTATTATAAACACGCCTGACCGCAATGCTCCCAAATGACATCATTGCACATTTCTTCCTCCCCCTGGACCTATTGTGTGCCTTCAGAGTTACTTGCCGTGTCACTTTCTGACCAACGAGTGGCACTGTTACTCCTGAAGGCCCCTCCGATGACTGCTTCCCATGGTCCGTTTTGTCTGCCGGCAGTGGCAGGGCCTGGCTCTTATACCCGCCTCAGTTATTTATACCCACTGTGGTGTTTATCACATTTACAGACAAAGCCACTCTGAGCGAAAACCACAAGAGATGCTTGGATTGTGACCGTAAAGACAAGACAAGAACATGCTGATTTGATAAAATTGCACTCGTAAATTGACATCAGCAGTTTCCCGTGAACGCTTTTTCTCACTGCTCATCACTGCATTGTTAATGTCACTCACAGAGTGTTTACCACATTGGGTCACCTCACGTGGGCATATTTTTAGATCAGACGAGTGTGCTGTAGTGTATTTCTGTATCGGAGGCCGGGCTTTGGACAATAAGCTTCAGAGTAATTTGTTGGCCGGCCAGCAAGCAAACTAAGCGGAAATAGTTTCAAAAGGACAAACGGTTCCGGCGCCTAATAATGGTAACAGTACACCATACATGACCTCCATATGTCTTTTATGTAGTGAGGCAGATCACATATGCATGCAATCAAGGAACCAGCTTTGCCAGAGTTCCCGTAAAAAACAAGTTTACTGGATTGCGAGAACTAGAACGCAAACGTGGTTAGGTTGTAATAGTGAAACTCTGCTTGGTTCGCTTTGTGTGCACCCAAGAAGATCCAGACAAGACAGGTCAGCAGATGTGTGAATACCGTCCATGTCCTCCAAGCGATTCCATGCCTTCACCCCACCTGACGGGCATATGTGTTTGGAATGTGAGAGGAAACCAGAACAAACTTGCTCAATCTCCAAATGAACATGCATAAAAGTCAAGAGTGGATGGTGTTTCGGAGCCATTCAGATGGCATTTCATCAATCTTGATGGTTGGCTGAAATGATACTGGTGTAATGTCAGTGGACTAATACAATACACCTTTATTTATATTGCGCTTTCACAACAGCTGCAGCTGTAACAAAGTGATTTACGCAACATTGAAGGAGGACAAGGCAAAAAAAAAGTAAAGAACTCAAAAAGACACAAGCTAAAGAAGTTCATAGATTGCACTTGAGCAGTGTTCGAAACCACATCACAATCGATCGATGAGCTTTGAGCAGTCCTTCAGGCAGCTCATCTGCACAAGCTTTGCTGACAAAACATGCGAGGCAGAGGTGACACATCCTTGAATTACTTTTTTTTCAGGGCCAAATTAAAATCCATATTTGCAACCAGATGCTTTTTGGGCAAAGAAACGATTTGTTCCCAAGCAAAAGAATCATCCCCCCCCCCCCCTTCTAGACAAAGTCGTCTGTATATGCTTTTGTATCAAACTATGACATCAGTCTGTTCTAATTGTTTCCAGACCAGGCAAGGGCTGAGTTTTCCCTTTTATTTTTCGTTTCTTAGCCCAGAAAATGCCGATGATGTTAAACTGTGTATGATGTCAACATAGACTGCGGGCGACATACCAAAATCTTGTGACCCAAGTTTCCAGGAAGCGATCCGTTTCCTCCATCATTTCGTTTGCTCTCCTTCTGTCCTGTTGTCTTTTGCAAATCTTTGCAGTGCACGGGAAAATCTTTGTCTTTCTTTCTCTTGATAGGGCGACATCTGTTTGTGTATTGCTGACCGCCGTGTGACTCTTTGACCTTCTGCAATGTGTCATGCGTCCAGCTCGGAAAAGAAAGGAGGACTTTAGAACTCGGGGAGGGTGATGGAGTAGGAGCAGAAAAGCAGAGCGACCATATGTATTGAGTTGAAGAAATGGTGTTTTATGAGCAGCGAGAGGGCCTCTGCTTGGAATTTTCAATGACATCATTCCACAGCAGAGAAGCATGCGGGCTGAACACAGGAGATGGAGTGGGCCTTCACCAGACAGGATGACTAGACGGCATCGTGACACAAGAGATCTGGAGGCAGCCAGAGGATTCCACTGGATTGGCTCCTAGAGTTGTCATTATCAATGGAACACAGCACTTTTACCTTGGATTTCAGAACTATCAGAGCCTCAAAATGAGGCTCTGATAGTTCTTATCTCCTTCCCACACAAATAAGCGTTGCTGCTTCTCTGATCCCGCTGGTCTTTTAGGATTGCAACATTCGCACTGAGACCACTATCATCGCGCAGATATTGGAAAAATCATTATGAGATAACTCCTTCTAGCAAAGCGTCATCTTAAATATATTTTGTTCCCTAATGGCTCTGTTTTGTTTCCCGGCACTCAGGAGGAAAGAGATTTTTGTTGTGCGAGTGGCTCGGTTGCAACTAGAATCTGTAAGTTGACTCTCGGGAGCTTTAGCATTAGCAGCTGTAGGCACTCGTGAGCAGGGCCGGGATTCCAAACCAAAATAGATCAGTCGTCCAGTCGCGCCCATGGTCATCCTTCATAATTGTGACTCCTTTGACGAACCTGCTCTGTCGGCCTCTAATGAAAGGACACCGGCATCTTTTGGTATGGACTGTTCCGATAAACGTCTCCTTCCAGTTTCCTGTGTCTGTTGTCATTAGAGAGAAAATACCTCGAACGGAGAGCGGTTTTACCCCAACCCCCCTCTCTCAGAGGGGTTATTAGTCTTCAACTCTGTCTGCAAAACAGACTCGGTTGAAGGGTCAATGCAAGCGTGAAGCTGGATGGGAATGAAACTGGGAGCTTGTCGGCGGAAAATATCATCTAGAAAATTGGTCAGAGGGAAAAAAAAAAGTCAAGAAAAAGAAATGTTGAAGATGCTACCATGTGTTTTATTTATTTAGTATTTTACAGATGAAGACACTGAATCCCCTGTAGTTCTTTTCTTAGTTCACGTCACTCCACGATCTTGAGAGGCTCTATGAATAGAAGTGCTCTCTTTCGTCTCGACTCACTTAAAGATCAGCTAACAGAACATTTGTCGCAGCCTCTCTTCATTCTATTCCTTTCCTGTTTATGTACTGCACTCATTTGTTCCTAAGTAACTGTCCCAGCTCCAACTCTAGTCTTTCTTTTTTTTTTTTTTTTTAATTTTCGATTCGCTGATAACACTCCGGAACAATGTGATTTTCTTACATCCTTTGCCTCGGGGTCATTTTCGTGTCCCTTCCCTGCAGCATGAGTGTTTTTTTTTTTCCATCCTCTTCTTTCTGGTTCTACCCAGCTACACTAAATCTCCTCCTCCTCCTCCCCCACCGCCCCCCTCGCCACAGCCCGCCCTCTTCCACAGTGCTCAGGGTCTGGCAAAAACCCACACTCCCCAGTGTCCAAGCCTCCGCCCCCCTCACACTCTTTGCAGCCCGGCACAACTAGAACACAGAGGAAGAAAGAGCTAACCAAAAACGCTCCACTTGTCTGTCAGAGATTATTACAGCCTGCCACTTAGCGCTGACCATGTCCGCCTACCTTCCACTGAGCGCATTTTTTGGCAGACCAAGTGATGCAACTGACTGCACGGCGCGTGGCGATACAACCAACAATCACAGATGGCGCTTTGGGGATGACTTTGTCCATTAGAGAACGCTTCTAGGCATCCATAAAGACAGTGGAGACTGGCGGGACCGCTGATGTTGGGTGGCATGTCTTGCTAGTTGGTGGCCAGCATGTGGTGTTTGCAATGTAACTCCGAGAAGACTCAGTCCCTGCTGGAGCTGGAGCTGAATGGCTGGTAAGAGTCAGAGGAGAGTTTCAAATGGGAGCGTGTTTGTTTTGGGTCTGCTTGTGTATGTGTGTGTGTGGGGGGGATGTGGTGAATGCATGTATGTTTTGTCAATGGATGAGGTTGAGCTCATAAAGCTCTGTTTATTAAACAGCAGAGAGACGCCTTGTGTGTGGTGTCCCCTCATGTTCTGCACTTATTTGCCCATAATCTACATCATAGTTTACCAGTCTGCGGCTTATGTTGAAATAGAGTGCCAGTGCACTTTAAATGGTCTCTCTGAGTCACTTCATGTCATCATGGTGTATTACTTCCCACTGAACAAACTATCAGTGAGTTGTGGATTGTTTCCCCACCTTTTGAAGGGCATTCCTGTGGTGTGTCGCGGCCCTCCCGCTTCCTGGACATGACTGTGTGCTCTTTTTTTTTTTTGTTGTTGTTGTTAATTATTTTTAAAAAGCCGGATCCTCAAGGGCAGGTGTTGAGTGCACATCGGAGGGTGGTTGAATCAGTCTGCACTGGAAGACAATGACATCGACTCGATTGCTGTTGTTATGGTGTTTTGTTGTTGAGACTTGACAGCAGAGAGGAGGCGGGCCGCCTTGATTCAGACAGAATGAGGTCTGGAAATATACAAGGGAGCCATATTGATTTGCGATGACTTTTAGTCCTGCAAGCACAGCCCACTTTGCACACTCAGTCACATTTTCTGCACAGTGGTTTTGTTTCAAGCAGCATTGAAATACCCCAAAATCAAAACCATCCATGGCCAATTGTAGGTTTCGTCAACCAGTCCAGTAGACCTCTGCAAATATTCACCGTCCGGCATTCTCCAATTCACCTATTTGTGGATTTTTTGGGTGAACATATCGTCCATTATTCATGGGGGGAAAAAACACACCTATTTGCAATTTTCTGTCATGTGTCGTTGGAACAAACATGCCGTATGGATGTGCAGTCTTGTATTTATTAAAACTGAACTGCCCTGGAAGATAAAAAGTCTGCACTTTACCGTCAGCCCCTCACTGTCCGCCGAGCAGTATTTCTCCATCACCTGAACATCTGCACACAAACTCTGTAGCTGGATGGCTGAAACTGGCGTGTCTCCATAGCTATAACCTTTAGCTTAGCATGTTAACCGCCTTTAATTTATACTTTTCGAACTTTTTTCTCATTACAACTTGATGTTGCCTTGTGCAAACCTGTTGTGGGCTGTTTGTAGCACTTTTGAGCGAGGCATTCATTGGAGGAGATTATCAGCGCTTGCTGTTTAGCGGCAGCATATTTGCAACATCAATGTTTTTATTGAGCGGAGAATGTCAATGTTGTTGGATAGTCGCGATGGTATGGCTTAGCGGAGCTGGGGTGAGAAGACATCCTCGAAGGAAATTTGGACATGGATGAAAGTCAGTGCGAAAAAGGATGGGGGGCGGGGGAGGTAAAAATATAAATGGGCCATATTTAACCATTCTTTCACACAGGCGAAAAATCTATTTTCGGGTTATCAGTGAGCAAGACACAGCCACCGACCATATGTCACCATCCGATAGAAATGCACTTCACATATTGTTTTACAGTAATATTTAACCATATTTAGAATTTCATATGTATGAGTCGATGAAAGAGCAAAATTTAAAGTCAAAAAATATGTACATATTGCGCCAGTTATGTCCACATTAAGAGCACTTCTCTGTAGAATGTTATCTTTGATTGTTTGGTGCACTTTTACTTTTAAAGCCTGACTTTTCCCAGCTGCAGGAAGTTTTTGCACCGATGATGCCCAAGTGTTGCCGACGAGACCCGCTGGGTCTTGTTGCCTTGTGTTGTGAATAAAAGTTACACCATAGGCTGCGTCATATCATTATCTGTTAAGTTGGTGTTGTGTGAAATATTCAGAAATAATTATTTGGTGGATTGAACACGGAAGAATCCTCTGTATGTGTTTTTGGAAACAGAGTGGGAGGTTAACACAATACGTGGTCAGATTTGGAATAAGTTGAAGAGGCATATTTTTCTGCCTCTGGGACATTCAACTTTCGAGATTCCAGTGTAGATAGCTCTGCTAATTACAGAAAACTTGCAGACATACAGTAGGCCAATGTAGAAGCCTTTCTAATTTAATTTGGGCAGATTGGTCGGGAAAAGTTGCTGGTCATATGGTTTGAAACACAGTGTTTGTCCTTTCATGTTAAACATCTGCTCATGCCCCTAGTCAAGTACATTGCACTTATTAAAGCCAGGCTAGTGTGTATGGGTTTTCCAGTTGTACAGTTTACAATAAGATGAAACGGTCCTTCAAAGCGTTTGATGTGGGGGACAGTCGCATGCAGACGCATACAAGCGGCGAGGCTTGAAGACAGTTTGTGATTTGTGGAGAATCCAACCCCCACAGCTTTTGAACCCAAATGTTTTATGATACTCTTGTCAACTTTGTAACAAGCGCACACTGAGCGACTGTCAGGCTGTTGGATGGAGCAGCATCCCAGTTTGCAGCCATGCCAAACGGCAACTTGCGCATCTTCGAGCGTTTGGTGTCAAAAGATTCCATGAACGCAAACGGTTGACAGGCCGGCCATTTGGCTACCACACGACCAGCTCCGGCAGCTAGCATGTTGCTGTGTGGTCCTCCAACCTTCTACCTGAGGAATTCATTCCCCTGAATGTGTGCTTGTGAGGGCTGCTGTTTGCATCTGTATTTATGAGCCCTCTGCAGAGCGAGAACATCTGCTTTTGTTGTCTTTGAAACACATGTCGTCTGTGCGTGTGCGTCGAGGGCTGTGATATTGAGGTGTTGCCAAATATTATGGAAAAATGTCTTGGGTGAGCAGACAGATGAAGAAGGCAGCGGGGCTGTATTACACTGGGATACTGTCTGCTGCTTTTGGGTTCTTACTCATAGTCTGCTTTAAACCTGAGTCAATTTGTGCCCCCTCCAGGAAAGCATGATGCACTTCCTTAGCAACCCAGACTGCCGCCAACGAAATTTGCCGTTTTTGCGTGCATGCCATTTGACAAGCTGGAAATCGCAATGCTTGGCCATTTACACTATTTTCTTGACTCTTTAAATTGTGAGGGAGGGGAAAAAAAAGACTGATAGGAGAGTTCATTTTCCAGAATGCAATTAGTGCTGTAAATGAATACCAATCAACTAGTCGACATTTGATCAGACTGCATATTAAAATATATTTAGACAAGTATTCGAGTGGGAAGTCCAGCTGATTCAACCCTCTGCTTCTTCATTTGAGAGGCAGCACCTCACGGCAGTCTGCTCTTCATTAACCTTCCTCTATTCCCAGACCTCCTATAGATGTGACTCTGCTTTTCCGGGATGGAGGAATGTTTCTCCCTCAGGTCCGACTGGGGGAATAGACTGAGGGCTGTGCAAGGTTTTTTTTTGGAGGAGGTGGGGGCAAAACTGTCCTCCAGATCCCTCAATCCCGTTGCTGCAAATCACTGCCAGCTGAGCTGCTTATCCATGCCAACGTTGGCGCTGGAGCTCCCGGTGGATAAAAGCGAGCAGAGAGTCGCACGGCACTGGGTGGATATCTTTTGCCACTTTTTGGCGGACGGAGACTACACATTTCTCTCATATTTTGATGTTGGTTTATGTGTTTCGATAGTTTCCCGAAGTATAAGAGCAAGATAGTCTCTGGAATAGTTTACTGCGAGTTCCCACCCTCTTTCCCTCTCAACATCCATTTCACTCCCGTGCAGGCTCTTGGCATGCTGCAAGCGTTTCCCTTTTTTCCTCCACTTTTCGCCACTCTGAGCTACTGACCTCATAGACTGTGCTTTACCCCCCACCCCCAGCACAAAATGGAAGGAAAGATGCTTGTTGCCCACAGAAAACACAAATGAACAAACAGTTTTCAATGTTCTCAATCTCTAATGTCCTATTTTTTTAAATGATTAACAAAAGCCACCAGCTCCCATCAAGATTGCTCCGCTAAATGTTTAAAATTGAAGTCACAATGCTTTCTGTAAAGTGTAATTTGACTTTAAGGTACATTTTCAAAATAACCCCAGATGACCTACTAGGTGCGTACTCTGCAAATGTAGTTCGGGTTCATAATTGAATTGAATACAACTTTATTGTCAAAGTTGTATTCAATTCAATTCAATAATATGTGTTCGGTCACTTCTTTAGCTGCTGGCTATGTATTTGTGATTGTTTTCCACTCTTTTCCTGTTGTTGGAGGTTTGAAATGAGGTGTTGGCTACTCAGCCAATTCTCATTGAATGAATACAATGATCAATGCTTATATGTATGCTATATATTGCTTCAGGTTTCCAGGAGGATGTTCAGCATTCTGTGTGTTTTGATTTTGAATTCATACTCCCAAGTAGAAACAATAGTAATCAAACCTCCGCAAGTGTTTCACAATTCCTATTTTAAAATGCTTTTGAGTCACTTTTTTTTTCATAGTTACTACTTGAAGCAGTGAGTTCTTGTTTTAGTTGTATACTGTTCAAATTGAGGTTTCACTTTGCCTGGTGGGTGAGACATGTTGGCCTTTCAACTCGTGTTTACTCACAGATAACATTTTGTAAATTCTGTGCCACACTCAGTTTTGCATCAGAGTTCATTGGTTGGCCCAGAATTGATGTCCTTTGACAGCAAGCTGTTATGGTGGCATGTTGAAGTCAGGCTGACGAATAAAGGAAGTGGGTTGTGTACACTACGCGGGTGTGTCGAGTCACAGCTCAAATGCATTTGCTTACCAAAGAACAGGGGCCGCTCTGTACCGTGCAGCAGAAGAAATGCGAACGTGTAGCCGCTCAAGACACATCGTAGCTGCCTGCAAAAGTCGTATTTGCTCTGTCGTTGTATATGAAAGTGGACTTTGAGACAAGTGCCTCAACAGCGTGACGTTGCTCCGGCAAACATCATGCAACTCCCTGCGCTCACTGATTGGCTCTTGAGCTGGCATAAAGGGAAGTTTCCTGGAGCAATCTGTGTACTCTGGACCTGACTTGGCTACAAGAATGGTGGACAAGATGTGGCGGAAGAGTTGGCACTTTATAGAAAATAGAATGTCCTTTCGCAATAAACAGCCGCCTTGTTATTCAGCTGAGTGTAAGAGTGAGTGAGTAACCACTGTTTTTTTTTTCTTCACATTAACTCTTACCACATCCAGCGAGCTCGTCGGCCGACTCTCTATTTGGTCTTGTTTCTGTAACATCGGTGCAGATCTTAGGCCATTTGAGCTCGTCGGCCGACTCTCTATTTGGTCTTAGTTTGATTGTTTCTGTAACATCGGTGCAGATCTTAGGCCATTGTCTTATTTCTATAATTCTATAATTAAAAACAATGTGCAGACATTTCTGTCTCAAATGTCTGCCATTCAAAATTAGAATCCTACTTGTACACGCAGTCATTATTTGTCCACGAGAAGTAGAAGGAAGTTGCACACTGTACTGTCTTTTATGGCATAATACTCGCAGTATTCAGCTCTTTCCACCTGATAAACATTATAGTTGAATCAATATTGTTGAGTAAAGTCTCCCCATCCTTTTTTCTGGTTGCAGTGTGGAAGGGGACGGACGGTCCAATGAGAGCGGCCCTTCCCTTGATCCAGGAGCAGGATATGGGCCAGGTCCGGTGACTCACGGGTCGGCCATCAGTCCTGATCGTTTTGAGAGCTCCCTCTACAGCCACGGGGTTCAGCCTGGCCCTCAGAGACCCCGTCGGCCTAAGCTCCAGCACTCACAGTCCATCCTTCGGAAGCAGGCGGAGGAGGAGGCCATCAAGCGCTCTCGCTCGCTCTCGGAGAGCTATGAGCTCTCCGCCGACCTTCAGGATAAACAGGTAACGTGGGTCAAATGAACGTGGACGTTGTCGAGCATCCGTGCCGAAGACACATTAGATCACTAATGGTCCAATTTCACTGTGTTCTGTCTGTTCTTCAGGTGGAGATGCTGGAGCGCAAATATGGCGGGCGATTCATAACGCGGCACGCGGCTCGCACGATCCAAACCGCCTTCCGCCAGTATCAGATGAACAAGAATTTTGAACGTCTCAGGAGCTCTATGTCTGAAAATCGCATGTCCAGACGCATCGTTCTCTCCAACATGAGGATGCAGTTGTCGTTTGAGGGTGCCGAGAAAGTGCACAGCTCCTACTTTGAAGGGAGGCAGGTGTCCATGACAGAGGACGGCGCCCCGCTGTCCATGTTGCAGTCAGAATGTGGGGATATACAGGTCCACCAGCAGGCCAATATGGCGTCTCATCCGCCCCCACAGGGTGATCTGACAGATGCCATCACGGAACTAGAGGACGCCTTCTCCAGGCAGGTCAAATCCCTGGCCGAGTCGATAGACGACGCACTGAACTGCCGCAGCCTTCAGGGGGATGAAGGTCCGGACCCTGAGGTGGAGAGGGAGGTTCCCTATCAGGTGAAGTCCCACTGCAGGGCAGCTGGACACATTCACGATGACTCGATGGCATCGTATAGCGATGTTACTCTGTTCATTGATGAGGACGACATGTCACCTCCCATTGCTCTGTCGAGGGCGGGAGAGCAGGCCCCTGGCACAGAATCAGACTTGCGCTTGCGGTCAGTTAACTCCTCCCAGGATTACTGGCCTATCGACCCTAAAGATGAGGGTCGTGACACGGACACGAGCTGCCGCAGCACTCCTTCTCTGGAGTGCCAAGAGCAGCGTCTGCGAATGGACCACCTTCCTCTGTTGACGATAGAACCTCCTAGCGACAGCTCCGCCGAGTTAAGCGATCGCTCCGAACGGGGCTCGGTCAAAAGGCCGCCTGTGTACGAGCCGCACGGCCACATTGTAACCTCATCCCAGGCAAGCCCCAAACACATTTCCCATGGACCTCCGCCACGAGCGCCGTCACGTGATGACGATGCGCCTCTCCGTCACCGCCACCGCCAGCTGGAGAGCCACCTAGCTATCAACGGCTCAGCCAATCGTCAGAGCAAGTCCGAGTCTGACTTTTCGGATGGGGACAACGACAGCATCAACAGCACATCGAACTCCAATGACACGATCAACTGCAGCTCTGAGTCCTCGTCGAGGGACAGCCTACGAGAGCAGACGCTCAGCAAGCAGACCTACCACAAAGAGACCCGCAACAGCTGGGATTCGCCCATCTTCAGCAACGATGTGATTCGCAAGAGACATTATCGCATCGGCTTGAATCTCTTCAACAAGTAAGAACTAGGCACAAGTACTTTGTAAGACAAGCGTTTGCGTGTATGTTGGAAATGGAAACTGTCCCCTAGCGACACCATATATTGCAAGCAGCACATTTCTTTCATTTGAACACCTACATGTTTTACTTTGGAATTGTTTTCAAGTATTACTATATTTTCCTCTTATCAGGAAGCCAGAGAAGGGCATCCAATACTTGACCGAGAGGGGCTTCATCCCTGACACACCAGTTGGTGTGGCTCATTTCTTGCTGCAAAGGAAAGGCCTGAGCAGGCAGATGATCGGAGAGTTCCTCGGAAATAGACAGAAACAGTTCAACAGGGATGTCTTGGAGTGAGTATGACGCTGTGGAAGCACTTATACCACCATCACACCAGGGATGTAATGCTATGATGTACATCGGTTCAATAAATAACAGACATATGCACATATTTTGTCCGTTTTTAAAATGGCATTTTGGTCAAACATCTTGTGAGGCAGTGTGCGGTCCTGATGAAAAATTGTGTCCACCTCCATCGTTTCAATTGCGCATCCCTGTCCTGGACTGATCACCAATCAATTACACGACAGCCGAGGGTCTTCAATGAATCACACAACAGAACGTCCAACATGGGTGCACTGCACTGTTCTACTTTGCTGGCCGATACAGCAAATAAAAGACAATCAAAAAGTAGCAAATATTATCAAGATCAAAAGTTGGGCCCGCATCATTGTTACTTCAAGTTCAACTGGCGGTCTCAGAAATTGTGTGATTTCTGTAACGAAGTGAAGACCAACAGTCATGCTAATGTGACCTTCTCTTTTGCAAACATTACGTTGTTTTGCAGAAGATAATGTTATCCAAGTGATAGTTATGTGAGCCTGATGTAATATGTTTTGTTGCTGTGTGGCGTGCATAATCTTGTTTATTTTGCCCTCTATTTCTCTGTATGTGTGTGTGCTGTGTAGCTGTGTGGTAGATGAAATGGACTTCCAGAGCATGGAGCTGGATGAAGCCCTCAGGAAGTTTCAGAACCACATCCGTGTCCAGGGAGAAGCCCAGAAGGTGGAACGACTCATTGAAGCCTTCAGGTACACTTTCATAACACTACGGCCCAGCATTCTGCATAGGCACATTCTGACGACAAATATATCCTCTTTACACCGTGGATGAGCTTGATGGCGACCTACTGTAAAAACCTGTGCATAATACAAATCCATCCGTCCATTTTCCGATCCGCTTATCCTCACAAGGGTCGCGGGCATGCTGGAGCCTATCCCAGTTGTCTTCGGGCAGTAGGCGTGGGACACCCTGAACTGGTTGCTAGCCAATCGCGGGCCACCCATTGACGAACAACGATCCGCGCTCACACTCTCACCTACGGACAATTTAGAGCGTTCCTTTAACCTGCCACGCGTGTTTTTGGGATATGGGAGGAAACCGGAGCTGGTGAATTACTTTTCAAAGGCAGTTTATTAGACATACATACATGACTCTGCAAACTTTGATGCTGTCAGCCTGACACAGTTGCCGTTCCTACTGATCACTTTTTAACAAACCAAGCTTCCTCAAATCTGCTTTTTTAGCCGGCAACATTGTTACTGTTGTTGTGACATCACTTGGCGTTCACGAGCTTGTAGGTTGGAGTTCATAGCTTGCCATGCTCATCACAACCCCTTACACAAATACCGGTAATCAAATACCATATTGGTTTAGCACAGTTTAATCAACTGTGCAACTGATGTACATCTTCAAATTAAGTAAATCCAATGGATATTTTTTTTTTCTGTCTCAGTTGTCCCTCTTCGCAGTCTTTTCAAAACAGAAGAGGTGCAAGTGGAGGAGCTTGATCCAAAACAATGAATAAGGGGGCAACTTTCAACCTTGATGTTTTGCAGTGCACTGTGAGAGTGTGTTATGGGAGCATTAAAAACATGGACTTGTACAAATCCGATCAGATGATAATAATGAATAGCAGCAAATCAGGGCATAGTACTATACATGAGTACAGAGGAGAAAAAAAATACTATTTTAGGTTGATTTTAGGGCGGGGGCGCATTATACATGGGATTTTACGGTAGAACCCCACAAATCACATAACTGTCCATTTTCATAAAAGTATGCAAATTGTTTATTTGTTGTTCCTCCTCTGGATAAAGGTATTGCTGCAAACAAGGAACCATTGGTGGCACATACTTCCTATTCCCTTGAAGCAACATTTCTGAACAATCTGCATCATTTCCCCCTGCATTATGTCATCCCGTACCGTGTCATGTCATCTCTCCAGCCAGCGCTACTGTATCTGCAACCCTACGGTGGTGCGGCAGTTTCGGAACCCGGATACGATTTTCATCCTGGCCTTCGCCATCATCCTCCTCAACACAGACATGTACAGCCCCAATGTCAAACCTGAGAGGAAGATGAAGCTGGAGGATTTCATCAAGAACCTAAGAGGTTAAAAAAACAAACTCATTTGCATATTGCACACATAATTTATTGAAAGGTACAGCAAGCAAAACATGCAGGAAAATGGTATTTGTTTCATTAAGTTTGGCGTCCATCGACCAAATGTTTGCCAGTCATCTCCAGGCTTTTGTCAGACTTCCAGAGATCATACATACATTCGAAAGAATCACTTCGATTAATCCAGAAAATGGCTGACGTCAAGTTCAAATCAGTGCATATGTCAGTAGATTGTTTTTAGAGTTGAACTTTTCCTTTAAGCCACAAAAATCTGTCGATTTCAAAGTAAACTTACCCCACATGGCTCAGGTGCAACCCTTCAAGCAATATTTTCGGGAGGCGTTTTCAGTCAAAGCAGGAACCCGACTGATGCTTGAGGGACCTGAGTTTGAAAAGTCTACCAAGGTCATTGTGTGGGTCACTCATGCGCTGTCAAGTTCCTCCAAATAAAATATTCAGTTGCTCCAGTCAGCAAGAATAATTTATTGCAATTAATTCCTAATTCTTTCTCTTATTGACTGTATAACTGTGGTTCTTTTCTGTGGCAGGCGTGGATGATGGAGAGGATATACCCAGGGAGACCCTGGTTGGAATCTATGAGAGGATCCGAAAGCGGGAACTCAAGACCAATGAAGACCACGTGTCACAGGTCCAAAAGGTTGAGAAGCTCATTGTTGGGAAGAAACCAGTGAGTAGCAAAGTCAAAGCTATCAGTTGAAGACACATAAACACACGTTGGGCTTAAGATCAGCCAGGCAATCTAATAGAATCACTTTGCGTCATGGTTATTCTAAATTTTTGCAAAAACTGAAGTGTAGTTTTTCGTCCAAGTAGGTAAATAAAAAGAAGTAATGGGGGCACCTTTCACACCTTTCCACTCAAAGCCCTCCAGAGATATCACCCGCTGCTTTGGTCCAATTAAAACCCGCGCACGTTCTCATCCGTACCTCGGGGAGGGACACTTTTCAAACGTAAACGGCTCCACTGCCACAAGTGCCGTATTGAAGTGACTCACCAGCCAGTTGTCATTTCGTTTTGGTGTATTAACGATCAAAGTTCCTGCCCCAAGGTTGCGTTTCGAAATGATGACGCAGACCACGGTGTCTCTGGCATGCAACAGTGTGAATAAATAATGCAGCCTCTGGGAGAGCTTTGTCTTTTACGAAGCATTTGGTTTCCAGTGGGATGAAATCAGCTGCAGCAGCAACAACTAGATGAGCTGAAACTAATCGCTCATCGCACTTAGTGGCGGGATTGTCCCAGGAGCACGCTAGCATACAAATCTCTTTTGGAATCGGCATGAATAATGTGATAGTCATCAAATGCCGCATGCTGAATACCTTTCTGGGGGGTCTTTTTGTTTTGTGGCCACCATTCTCCCACACTCCCTTGTGTACCGCTGCATACAAAATGCATGGTTTTGCATACGGTTGGTTGCAAGGCAGCGAGTTGTAGAAATGAGCATACTGTAAGTAGATTATGTTCTGATGCTATTAACATTTTTTGTATGCTTTGCTTTTAGATTGGATCACTCCATCATGGCCTGGGATGTGTAAGTTGTCCAAACAAAATCTACACTGGTCACCCTAAAGAGGGGAGAGAATCACTCACTGTCTATGCTCCATTAAATTCTAAAGGGGAAAAAAAAAAAGTTTTTGTGGTAAATGGCGATTTCTTGGCCACGCCAAGTCTGCACCTGATTGGTCAAAAAATGATCTTCATAATTTTTAAATTAAAAATGTTTTACTAAATGATATTGTACACAACGGGCCAATCACCAAAAACAAAATAAAAACACATGTATTTTTTGTTACCACTGACCACAACCTGAACGGTTTAAAAAAAGGCTGACGTGACAATAGCCCCGTTCACACGGCAACGTTTGGTCCGACGCAGCTCCGAAATAAATCCAGTCGAGCGTTCACACGTGCACATTTGCTCCGGCGTAGCTCCACTAAAGAGCTTATACCGGACCAAATTTGATCCACCTCAGGGAGGTGGTTTAAAAATTTGCTCCAGAGCAAATGCTCGTTTGCGACGCTAGCCGAAACAAATGTGCACGTGTAAACGCAGCTGGATTAAATTTGCTACAGAGCAAATGCTCGCTTGCGGGGGAGTGGCCCCACACC
>NW_017806234.1:152636-186786 GCF_001891065.2 Hippocampus comes
GCTCCTGTTTAGCAGTTAAATAGCAATTAAATTACATCGCATTCTCTGTTTTATCCAAATTGTTTGTTTTAAAACAAGTATTCCTTAGTTTAGTATCCGCACATTGTTTTAGTATACATTTTTTAAAACATATATTGTGGCAGTCATAAGGAGCACACACGATTGACTGTAAACACGTCTTTATTCCACGACTGCCGACAAGTGGATCTATTCTGAACAAGGACAGAATAGTGTCCACCATAATAGTTATTAAAAGAAAAATAAATAAAAGTCCGCTAGAGAGAAGCCCGACCCGAACCTGTTTTACTTCCGCATTCCTGTCGTTTTGGTCCGGAGCAGAAATTGCACGTGTGACCGCAAGTGGAGCTGCTTCGACGCTGCGCCGGAGTTGTAACGCTCAGCGGCTTTGCACGTGTGAACGCTCCACAAAATTTGCTCCGGTGTAAAATACATCGCAACAAAATATTTCGGTGCAGCGTCGGACCAAATTTGTGCCGTGTGAACAGGGCTAATGTGGCTGCGAGAGCAATTTCATCTTCGAGAACAGTCAGTTGTACTATAAATAGTTCTTTTATACTGTATGTCAAAATGAAAAGAACAGCGAAGTTAGAATTTAAACAGTGCATATCCACACAAAGCTTGCACGATATACAGAAGAGCTGCAGCAAATAATTTGCCTTTGCAAAGATGTTCAGTTGTTGCTGGCCGATGTAGAACGAGGGTCATCATCAACACAATGCTCTCCAAGCCCCGCATTATTGTAGCCTGTGGGACTGTTCTAAAAATAGCTCGCCAGTTACGAGACGCAAGCAGTGTTGTAGGACTGATCATTCGAAAATGTTCACACTTGGAGAGATTTAAAGGAAAAAAGTGTTGAATAGTCCCGTTTCCTATCTTGCAAAATTGTTGGTAATAGCGAGAACTCCTTAACGGGATCCGTGTCTTTACAAAGATGAATCTCATCAATTATCGGTAATGGGATATCATTAAAGGTCATTTGAGTGAAATTTCTTATTGCAGAAGTGTGTATCAAACTGGTAGCACTTTGCATTAGTCGGGCGCCGAGAACTTGCTCTCAGTTTCAAAAAGCTTGCTGACCTCTGGTGTCAGGTGGAAGCAAAACAAGTCGGCGTTTAGTCCTTGACTTTCATCTGGAGTGATTCATCCCATTTGACTAGAGTGACCACTGATGCGTTGATCCGTGTTCTTTTTTTTCCTCTCGCAAGGTTCTGTCACTGCCCCATCGCCGTTTGGTGTGTTACTGCCGCCTCTTTGAAGTGCCAGATCCAAACAAGCTCCAGAAGCTGGGCCTGCATCAGCGGGAGATCTTCCTGTTCAATGACCTACTCGTGGTAAATGTCGCCCTCATTTCTTTGCCAGTTTCCTCTTCTTTCCAGACAGCCAATTCTCACCTCATCGAGTCTTTGTATGTTTTTAGGTGACAAAGATTTTTCAGAAGAAGAAGAACTCTGTGACGTACAGCTTCAGGCAGTCCTTCTCCCTTTATGGCATGCAAGTCATGCTATTTGAAAACCAATGTAAGTTGTTTGGATGGGGTTTGAGGTTGGGTTTATGACTGTGAATTTTGTGAAACCATATAAATGTTGAAACATATTACATACACAGCGAACAACAAATTGATGTATAACTAGTTTTGACATCAGAAGTCAAGAATAATGGATTATTCAAAATTTGTAATTATTACATTACATATGACAATTTGAAATTTTCGTTCAGACTTTAGCAAGCATCATCGAAGTTGACATGCTTGAATTGCTTTCGTGGGCCACATAAAAGGATGTGGTGGGCCAGATCTGGCCCCCGGGCCTTGACTTTGACACCTGTGTACCATACACTATAAAACATGACAGTTGAAAGGTGCCCACTTTTTTACTGTTTTAGCCAATCCAGATGGTAGAAAGTAGGCCTCTCTTTCACTGGTTTTGTCAAGATCCTCCACTTGCACCTCTCCTGTTTTGAAGAGAGCGCAAGGAGGGTGTAAGCCATTGAACATTCTTTCAGGACGCCGTTGGGTCCCTAAAGTCGGTAGCAAGTAGCAATAGTTTGTGACGGCATTGGCTCAGAGTCTGGAAAGCAAGTCAAGTCAGCTGTTATGCCACAACGCGCTGCCGGGTACAACTTAAAAAGAAGAGCTGACCAAGGCATTGATGTTTGCATATTGTTGCTTGGGTAAGGTTTATTTTGAAGTTGGCCTTCTTAACATGTTGGCGCATAATGCATAGCATGAACTATTGTTGCTGCGGTGCCGAGGTACAGGTAGACGCACCGTTAAACAAGGTGTACATTGTTTTTTTTTTTTTTGGTCACCTGTGTATAATCCCCCCACCCCCGATTTGGGATCTTTTTTTATTTAGGGAGGGGGAGGGGGGCAAATGCTTATTATGCACAAATTTTACAGTAATCTAATCTTCGAAGGTGCAGTGGGAAAAGATTAAATTATTACCGGTATTTATCCATACTATTATCTGTCTACTCTGTGTGCCCTGCGTTTGTCTGGCAACCGGTTCAGGGTGTCCCCCGCCTACTGCCCGAAGACGGCTGGGATAGGCTCCAGCACCCCCCGCGACCCTTGTGAGGATAAGCGGATCGGAAAATGAATGAATGACTGAATATTATCTGTCTAAGCTAACGATTTAAGGTGACAGACAAACCAATGAAATGCTCTTCCATTCAATGGCAGAAGGTACAAAAATGCTGCTGTTTCTACAACAGAAGAAGTCAATTCCTGGAAGTGTGTCAGTTTGGTGTTCAGTAAATTGAGATGAGATCATTATTTTGGTGTTTTTGTTTTAATGGTGTCCTGTAAGATGTCCTTTACGCCAAATGGCAGCCCTACCCTCATAAAGTTTGGGAAACAGTCCATTAGACCACATGTCGTAAGAAGAAAATGTGATTAGCATTTTGAAGTGCTTTAATGCGCACTCGGGGAGCTCTCCATTTTTTTTTCCATTTTCGGTAGGAATGAGGAATATCAAACTAAATTCACGTTTTTATGTCCACTTTGGAGCTGGCTTCGTGAGCTTCTTTGAGAAGTCAAAAATTAAATAAGGTTAAAGAGTTGGCCCTACGTGACAGAGGTAATACCAAACGTTTTTCAACTTTGAGTCAACTCAGTTCAAATCAAGGACGGGTGTGTCTCCTCTCTGCAGATTATCCAAATGGAATCAGACTTACATCAGCCATCCCAGGTGCGGACATCAAAGTCCTCATCAACTTTAATGCGCCCAACCCCCAGGACCGCAAAAAGTTCACAGACGACCTGCGAGAGTCCATTGCTGAGGTTCAGGAAATGGAGAAATACAGAATAGAATGTGAGCTGCTGTTTTCTTTTTTTCACTCTCCTCCCCCACTCTCGCCCCCCTCTCTCTTTCTCTTACCAACCTCTCTCATTAATCTGAGGCTGCGAAAACAAGTGGGCTTCGCATGATTGCTACCAGAGGGGAACTTTTTTTCTGGATATTCAGTTAATGCTTCAATTGTAACAAAATTACACTTGTAGATTCAGGCGTTGCAAATGCATTTGAATCATTGACTGTGTGAACACGCAAGCCACCAAGCACTTAACGCAGGCATTTTTGGGATCCTTTTCACAGCCGAGCTTGAGAAGCAAAAGGGGGTGGTGAGGCCAAGCATGTCGCAGAGCTCCGGCTTGAAGAAAGAGACTGGGAATGGCAGCATGAATCGTGCAAGTCTGGATGACACCTATGCCATGGGCGAAGGTCTCAAGAGGAGCGCCCTCAGCAGCTCCCTGCGAGATCTCTCCGAAGCAGGTACCACCAGCGCGCGCACCGTTGTCTTTTCCAGATGTTAAGTTGATCACTTATTCGTGATAGCAAAATGTTCTTTCACTGCACGCTACATTCATTGGCTTTAGAGCCTCCTCACCTTTAAGTCCAATGTCCCACCCATTGAATACTTTGCTTTTCCACATATATGTCGTATGGCCTACAGTGACAAGAGACTATATTTTTTCTTTACCAGCCATTTTGAAGGTAATGTTGGCTGTACTGTGGTTACATGGTACTGATTAACTTTATTGGGTTTTCTTCTTGCAAATTTTTATTTGCTGGGACAGGGACACGTTTACCATTGAATTACACCACATTTCCTTTTAACAACACTTAATGAGCATTTGGGAACGAGGACACTCAATGGAATTATTTTCCATTCTTGCTTGATGGACAGCTTCAATAGCTCAACAGTCCGGGTTCTTCACATTTGCGCTTCATAATGGCGCACATTTTCAAAGGCAGACAGGTCTGGACTGCTGGCAAGCCACTCTAGACCTCGGCGGCTCTTTTACTATGAAGCCGCGCTGTTGTAACAAGTGCTGAATGTGGCTTTGCAATGTCTTGCTGAAATAAGCAGGAGGCTCCCATGACCACTAACAAACTCCCATACCATCACAGACGCTGGCTTTTGAACTTCGCACTGATGGTAATCCGTATGGTCCTTTTCTTCTTCGGCAAGTAGAAGACGACATCCATCATTTCTCAAAACAATTTGAAATATGGACTCGTCAGACCACAGTACACTTTTCCACTTTGTGTCAATCCATCTCGGATGGCCTTGGGCCCACAGAAACCGGCAGCGTTATTGGGAACTGTTGATAAATAGCTTTTGCTTTGCGATGGTCGACTTTTTACTTGGCATTTGTCGTTGTAGCAACAAACTGTGTTAAGTGAGAAGAGTTTTCTTTCAGTGTTCCTGAGCCCACACAGCAATATCCTTCACACAACGATGCCTCTTCTTAATGCAGTGACGCCGAAGTGCTTAAAGGTCACGGGCATTCAGTGGTGATTTTAGGTCTTGCCGCTTGCATGCAGAGATATCTCCAGATTCACGGAATGTTCTGATGATACTTTGGACCGCAGAAGATGAAATCTCAAAATGTATTCAATTGTACGTTGAGGGACATAGTCCTATAATTATAATGTTTGACTATTTTCTCAGGCAGTTGTTCACAAAGAGGTGAACCTTGCCCCATCATTGCCTGTCAATGACTGAGCAATTCAGGGAAGCTCCTTTTATACCCAGTCATGGCACCCACCTGTTCCCAGTTAGCCTGTTGACATGTGGAATGATCCAAACATCTTTCCCAGCCTCTTGTTGCCTCCGTCCCAGCTTTTTTTGAAACGTCAAATTCAAAATGAGTAAATCTTGGCAATAACGTTTAGCCGTTTGAACATTCAGTATCTCCGTTGCCGTGTATTCCTTTGAATAGAGTGAAAAAGATTTGCAAATCATTGTATTCTGTATCATAAAGTTTTACATAGTGTGCCACCTTAGAAAGTTTCATTAGATTTGGGATTTGTATATACTGTATGTGTGTATTAAGTGTATATATGTATCGATATGTATGTGTGTGTGTAAGTATATACACTGTGTGTGTCTATGTATACTGAATATATACACTTATACATAATGATGCAACTATATTCACAATCTAGAAAGCAAAGCATGAGGAGACTGTTGTGGAAAATCACAGGTGCAGTCAGTGAATGGGGCAATCAATCCTTGCCGACATCCTCTCAAAATCATCACACTTGCCTGAGTTTCGCTAGTTTCCTCTTCCTTGACAATTTTGCCATGTTCGAGTGATTTCGTAATAGATTTTGAGTGGCAGCTGCATTGGTAGGTGTGTGGTGCTCAATCGCTTGGTGTGCAGCGAGGTGCCTACGATTATTTTTCACGATGGTCCTCTGCAGTAGGTTTCAACTACGTTGCTCGGTGCTAGGTGGACCTTGGATATATTTGAAAAATAATCACTTTGATGTTTAAGACCAGCAATTTGTATCGGATTAAATATTTTCTGGGCGCAACCAAGAGACCCATAATCTTTGTGGTTCCTTTCTTTTTAGAAACTGTCATCAAGTATGAGAACCATTGCGGTAGTCTGCCCATGAATGCAATGTTTATAGTAATGATCTAATCCCACGAGTCATAGTTCTGTAGCCATAAAAACACAGTGAAGTCAAGCCTGCTTTAAACTGTGTGGTTTTACAATAGGTGAGTTGTTTCATTTTTTTCAATCATTTCGGCTGTGATGAATGAAATTGTCAGGCAGCCCCCACCCACTGACCATGAGATGAGGAGCAAGTTCATTCATGTTCACTTTTTTTTTTCCTAAACACTTTGCATCTTTACATTTTCTTTCATCCAAGCACATCGTCATGATAGTTTGGGTAGCAATCGCGTCCCCATTTACTCTCATGAGTATTTGTCACGCAACCAAATCTGCCCTGATGGCTCCTGTTCTATAGTGCAGTAACAAGACTTACGGTCAAGGCTTACGATTGGAGGACGAATAACAGCCGTGCCGAACACGACTGCTCTCTCTTTGCCGCAGCGATTCACTTCTTCCACTAAAGATCGAAAAAGAGCGACGTGAAGTTATCAAGTGATTCTCTTGATAACTAAATGAAATCCAATCCAGGGTTCTGTCTCATTCTTGCTGAAGATGTCCTGCAAAATGATCGATCCGTCACTCTAGAAGTTGATTCCTTTCGCCCTGGTTTTCCATGCAGGATATTGCTTTTCGGGGGTTTCTTTGATTTCTTTTCCTGCCATACTACATTCCATGTG
The DNA here is from genome assembly GCF_001891065.2 of Hippocampus comes. NCBI lineage: Eukaryota > Metazoa > Chordata > Actinopteri > Syngnathiformes > Syngnathidae > Hippocampus > Hippocampus comes. The sequence goes on from NW_017806234.1 coordinate 159,243, forward strand.
TATTTACCGTTACTTCCATACACATCAGGTATTTTCCTGTTTATGTGTAATTAGCGGTCATGTGTCATTGGCTGAGTGTGCCTACCGACAGCCCTCAGACCTCTCTATGCCTGTACATCCCATGTGTAACAGCCACCGTATTGCTTTGGATGTTTCCCCTCCTTTGTGACTGTCACTGAGGCTGCTTTGGTCATTTGGGACTGAAAGCTTGTCACATTTAATCAAGACAGCTTGGGGGGGAATGTTGGTACCCTGCAAGAAACTTTTTTTTTTGGGGGGGGGGGGGTTACTTGGGATGGGGGTTGCTATCTGACTTCATCCAATAGTGTTCAAATTCAAACGATTTGCCTATGAATTGACTGAGCCTGTAGTCAGAAATGCGCTTTAAATTCTAACCTGTGCAAGGAGGCTACTTCTCAGTAAAGATGTGGCGCTTCATGGGTGTTTCTCAATACCAAAGTTGAAAGGAAATAAAAGGTTGAAAGAATGATCTCCGAGAGCAGCCATGTCGACCACCGCAATACTTGGTGAAAGGCAATGTTGAGATAGCTGGCGATCTGAACTCCCCACCCCACATGTCGGCACGAAGAGCACATCCTAGTCCTTAAAAGAGCTCGACTTTGAATTGGAATAGTACGTGGTTCTTGGTCCAAAGTTTCTCGAGTACACAAGAATGCAATATTGAGAAACAGCCAGCGTACCAACCATCTGGCCACTTCCCGCCCATACTGGGGCCTTACTCACAGTCACAATACGCCGCGCTGCCCCCTACTGGAGCGGCAGGCAGCCTAAACGTCTGCGGTTGCTCCAGGAGTCGCTGTCCATCTCTAATCTGTGGTATTGCATGTCTCGGGCAGGCAAGCGGGGGCGTCGCAGCAGTGCAGGATCACTAGACAGCAATATGGAAGTAAGTTGGAAGCAGCTGGTCTCCAAGCCACTCTTCATGTGATGATGTGCACTGTGAAAACACACCATTTCTTTTTTTTGGTCTGACACCTCCTTTGCTTCATAGACTCAGTCCATTTGTTTGGATCATGCATTTTTTTTTCTTCCTGGGATGACTTATATTGACCTGCTTGCCTCCGTGTAGTGTGCATGCCTGGGTCGCCTGCCTCTGGTCCCACCCCCTTTTTTCGGAAGCAAAACAGCCCCAATTTTGGTCGTGCCATTTGACCAAAAGTCATATCCTCAGCAAAGCATGACTCGACTAATCCTTTTCTTGTCGCCTGTCTCTGTCTTTCATTCACTCCCATCCAAGCGGTTTTCATTTAGTTGCTCTTCTCTCAGGCGGGTAGCTGAGTAAGACGCCAGCTAGTCTTTTGTAGACTCTCTCGCTGTCCAGAGCTCTCTTTACCCACAATTTCTCAGTCCCATATACGGAAGGCTGGAATCGTGGGGCTTTCACAGTCCGAAATCTACTGCCGGGCAGACTAATAATGACGTGGATTTCATTCACTGATCTCTCGCTCGCACCATTTGCCTATGAGTTCCTGTGTTGTGTTCAAGTCTGGAAGCCTGAGAAATGACATTCTGCTTTCAAAGGCATCACGCGGTCTCCTTGAGCCTGAGCGGAAGCATGAGTCAGAGGATGAGAGTTCATGCGTGCATATTGACAACAGGGGCAGCAGTCAGGCCTGCCGTCAAGTGTCCTGCCCTTATAACGATCCAAATGCTAAGCTGTGAATGACGAGTCCGCCTGTCACGTCCTCTGCATGCGTACGGGCGGTGACCTCTGTTTACTTTAACAAAGATGCATGTGTGACTCTGCCACACGTCCTCTCGAGACCCTTTAGTTCTGTGACATTTGTCAAGTCAGCTCTGACACCCACCCCCGCGTTGAACTATTTCTGCTGCACACCATGAAGACATTTCAGTTTGTCATTTGCATGCCCGAAAACATTTTGCTACTTGAAATAAGAAAAATCCAGAAGAGCTGATGATGTGCTTCATGTCTGACGGACGTGCTGTTGCCTTTATCCTCCGCAGGGGTCCATCATTAGCAGCCCGCACACACGCCGAAGAGCCACCACCCCGCGTGAGGGCACCTCACGCGAGCATCCCCCCCTCCCCACCTCGGCATCCACCTCCATCCTGGGCTCGCTGTTTGGCAGCAAGAGAGGCAAACCGCCCTCCCAGAGCCACGGGCCTTACCCGCCGCCTGGTCACCCCACGCTCATATCCCACAAGCCCCACCCGACCAACCTGCACCACACGGCGCAGGCGGTGCACGGCGTGCCGCTGCCGCACCACGGCCACCACCCGCAGTACTGCCAAGTCCCTCAGAACCCGCCGCCTTACCACCACCACCACCACTACCACCCGCCGCCGCACACGCAGTACCACAAGCACCCCGCCTACTCCTCGCACGCTCATCCGCAGCACGCCCAGCACAGCCACTACAGCCAGCATCCGCATCACAGCTCCCACTCGCAGCACGCTCCCCACCACCACAGTAGCCAGCAAGCAGGCGCGGCACCCGGCGGACCCAAAAGCAAACACAGTGGCATCAGCACCGTCGTGTGATGACACGGCGGCGAGGAGGGACTGTTTCTGACACCAAAGGGACTTGATCGACGGCGCGGCTTGACGGCCTGTCCACTGTGTTTTTCTGCTGCTGCCATGAAAACCTACCTGCAGGCACTGTTTCATCTCCACGTCCAACTAAGAAGCAGGATGGACAATTGGACCACAACTATCCCACCAGGGGCCTTTATTAATAGTTTGTTTGATTCCGGGTTTGCCCCTTCCTGCCTCTCCCCCCTCGTGGTGGCGGGTGGGTCTGTGCAGGGAGATGCCCTTTGTTGTTCACAACACACGCACACACATCGCCGGGCTGCTCTGCCCCCCCCCCCCCCATATAATCTGGAGGACCGACACCCTGGCACATCAATGATGGGGCATTGCCGTGCACAGCTTTTTCAGTTTGCAAACCCCACGGATGCTCTTTGTCCTCGCCTCCGATAGAGCTCACATGTAATCAAGCTATAATCATTTGACTGACCGGAGGACAGGTAAGCAACGTCCGAGTCATATTAGTTCTAGTGCTGTATTTACTGTAGATGACAGCTGTATGTGTTGTCTCCTAGCGCTCATACATAAATGTGCCAATTATTAACACATAATCTATTTAGTCAAGACTTCCTGTACAGTATGTCGTGCGTGATTTGGAAGATTATACTTACAATCATTATTATCAGCAAAAAGTCTCAGTATTATACTGACTCCGGGGGTAGCGAGCTTGTAGATGCGGAAGCAGTGAATCAGCCGATCTTGGCCTTTCCAAAGGAGGCGAAGGAGCTTTGAGATGGCAGCTGTCGCAAAGGCACAACATTGACTCTTCTTGTCGACGGCCCCTTGGAAGTACAACTTTGTCATTGCAACTCACAAAATTCGATTTTAGACGGAGGCGACTGTTGAAAGAACTGCTCACAACAGGTGCCGTCGCCACTCGTTAAATCCAACTCGAAACCTTTATAAGAATTTTTTTTTCCTTTTCTGCTTCTACCTTTTTTTTTAACCTCACCGACAAGTTTTGGCGAGTGACTGAAATCCGTTCTTACACAGTGAAGTCTTTTGTTTTTGTATCAAATGTGCAATATCTTTGTACTGATTCGGAATGAGCAAAGTGTCCCTAAGATTTGTGCGGTTTGTTTGTTTGTTTGTTTGTTTGTTTGGTTGTTATTTATTTTTGTTTTTTTGGCCCCTCTCAGTCTAAATTAATGATCGCTGCAAGGCTCAGAGCCCGGTGGAATGTCTCGTGATTTTTTTGCATGTACTGTTATTGATGTGAGGTTGTCCTCTGCACATTGTATAACAAATCAGTGTTACCATAGCAAGTTTAAGTGCAATCATGTTCCCAAATGCAGACTTGTACTGAGAGCGAAAGTCTTCTGTTATCCAGAATGAGATTCAGGTGATAGATAAACCTTTTTTCCCCCCTCCATTTAGGAATATATTAATACCTACAAGGGGACTATAGAGAGAGAAGGAATGTGTGTATATATTTTGTTAAAGGAATACGTCTTGGGCTGAGCAGATATATTTTGCTGGACAAGCACATAAAATAACTTGTTTTGTTTCAATAAATGCAGTTATACCGCAGAAATGTAAAGTGAACAAAGAAACTTGGAGTATGTAAAGAATAACTTTGTACATTCAACAAATAAGAGTCTATTCTGGTGTGCACATTGGTGACAGTAGACAATTTGTTCCAATATTCAGGTTTTACATGTATATTAAGAGTCACAAAGAACTCCATGGCCATCGGTCAGGCTTCCCACCTTCCAGGTTCTCACATATCGGACGGGAGCGATCAAACTGAATGTCTCTTTCTATTGCGTTCGATGTTCTGCTATGATTCCGGCCCTCAAGTCCCCTTCGTGTTTGCTGTGTGTTGTCTACAGTCATTTCTTTGTGAGAAGGAACCCCAATAATGCACTGCATGGATCTGATGCATCACAAGTCACTGTGAGCTGAATGGTGGGCGGGGGAGGGGAAATTCAGCCAATCATAGAAACTGGCTTCGTTTTTTTTTTTGGTTGTTTGTTTTGTTCGTTTGTTTTGTTTTATGGTTTGGAGTTTGCCAATGTTGCCGTGTTCTTGTTGTTTTTGGTGTTAGGCCGGTTATTATTGAAGCTCAGCATGCATTTCATCAACAAAGCCATTGTGTGTACATTCGAAACCTGAAGAACATTGCACTTCCTTCGCTGAGGGCTTTCATTGTGTAAATATGAGATTTGGATGTGCAAACTGCTTGGAAGGAGGATTTATCTTTACGAGGATGTAAAGGGACCAAGTTGGTGGTTATATGATACTGTACATATTGTGAATATGATCCATACTTTATTCTGATATCTGCAGTTTTGATCAGGATGTACAAACATCACCTCATAGAATGAGTGAGGGTTCAACATATCGATTGTCTCGGGAACTGACATTTGCTGTAGAGATCAAAAGCAGACTGTTAGAAAAGTTCGCTGCCATTTTCATCACTCTCCTTCCGTGCAAACACACGCGCGCACAGACACACACAAACACACATACACACAACCACCAGACAAATGCATCTTGCCGCAAGCTGTTTAGTCTGGTGTAAGACTCATCAAATAAAATGGACAAACAAAAAAGGAAAACTCAAGAATGGCCTCATTTACGTGTGCATTCTGTTTGTACAGTGAGTAGTGAGTCAGTAAGACCCCAGTTATTGTAAAACTTCAACTGTGACAATGTTGAGAACGCAAAATAAAACAAATATATGACTTACGGTAACGTTTTTTTGTCATTTCTACCTGCCCGCCATGACTGGTTTCGTTTATTCTACAGTGTGCGGTAGTCCGTAATGTGTTGCGGTAATTTCACCCGAGGACAGTGCCAGTCCGCCACCTACAGGTCAAAAGTATACCTGCAACATGAATGCAGTACAGTCCTGCTGTACATCAAAATGGCTCTTAGCCTCTTACTGTATTGTGTCACTTTTTTTTCTTATTTTTTTACCACGTAAATGACGAAACGTTTTTGGCTTCTACGCGTTTTTACAGTTCGCCTTGTCAAGTGTGTCACATTTACATTCTCATAGGAGTACTGTACGACTGAAAAGTGTTGTGTAATGACCCTCCAGTTAGTGGAGGCAAAAGTCAGTAGCATACTAGTAAAGAGTGTGTGAGCGCATCTTATTGGCTGTGCTATTTTGTTTTACTTTTTTCATAAGATAACTCTTATCTCATCCGAACAGAGGGATTTCCACCACCGTCGCCTTGGTCATTGGGGAACACACTGCGGTTGCGTAAACAACGCGTCAGCTGAAGTTTGAAACTTCTCAATACATCACTGGACCAGAACAATAAACATATCAGAAGAATTCGAGGATGACTACAGAGATCATGAACAACTTCACTGGTGGTTTGACCCTGAAAGGTTTGTTTTCTTCCCGTGATTATAACTTTTGGCGTTACGAGTTCAAATATCAGAAGGCCTAAGAATTTCTGATTACACTTGTCATGTTGCATTCTGACGGCTGCTACTACTGTTTTAATATCAAATAAGGCCTGAAAAGTGAATTGTGGAGTTAAAGTACAATTTTGAAGTGTAATTTAGCTAAGCCAAGGCCTAAAGGTGAACAAACGTTTTCCTTACCAAAATAAAAACAAAATGATTTCATAAAAAACAACTGAAACTATATCTTACGTTTGTAAAACTAACTAGATGATTATAGTATATTACAGTGAACATGTTCTCCGTTTAAGCTTTTGTCAATTAATACCATACTTGAGCATTCTGAGGTCCTCTTAAATAGAGGTACAGTACACTATTTTGCTAATGATGTACTTCCGTCCAGAAGAAGGAACATCAAAGTCATTTCAGAACAATGAGTGACTTTTTTTTTACCTTGCATTCGTCAAATATTCCCTTAATTTAAAAAAAAAAAGCTCAGACAAATAAAACCTAAACTAAACTGCAGAATTGTTGAAAAAATAACAGCTGACTTTATGAAAAAAAAGTCAAAACTAATATGCAAATTCAAATATTGCTCAACAAAGTAGCTTTAAAAAAAAAAAATTTTAAAAAGCCTGGATTTTTTTCTGTACTACTTATCCTCACTGGGTTCACGAGTGAGCAGTGAGCAGAAGCCTACAGGATATGCCAACTGACTTTTGACAGGCAGGGCACACTGGACTAGTTGCCAGCCAAACGCAGACGGTATCAATAAGCTATTGATTAAATATTGATTAAATATTAAATAAGCTATTGATTAAATATTCATGTCAAACTTGATGATTGTTTGTTGATCTTTGACAGATGGAGACACTCACGTTTATCAGCTGTTTCATTAATCAAAACAACATGAGTTTTGCCAACTTAAATGTTTATCTGTCGTCCTTTGCCTGACTGTAGATTGTTTTCCCTCCCTGCTCATTTTGAATGCGCACGACCCTCTCTACAGTGAGGAACCAAACACACTGACGGGTTTGACTGGGTCGGACAAACTGCAATTTACATTCACCGGCTAAACTTGACCTGCTGGATCTCTTCCATGTTTCCCGTAAATAGGGTTCTTCAAAATGTTTCTTCTGTGTGGGGCTGTAGACACTTTATACCTTCGGATAAAAAGCGAGCACAATGTAGCTCATTGTAACAGAGTTAACCGCATTTCTTTGCAAAACTGCACTTGTCAAAGTCAACTGGATGTTGCGTTAAAACTACTCTGATGAATAGTTACTTAAGGAAACTGTAACAGTGTTACTACTACCCACATCTGCCATGATGATGTTGTGGAGTTAGTTCTATAGCACTGAAAACTGCATCCACAACATGTTTAGGTTTTAATGTCTGTGAATTCCTTCCGTAAACTGACCGAAGACTAAACCAAAACTGAGCAAGGGATTTTGTTTTTGTAACGCAGCTCTTTTGGAAGTCATTCGATTGTGCAAACACTCATTAGGTTCTGGTCATGTTAAGTTGTGCATTTTCACTGTGATACAGACATTTTGTTTTTGTCATCTTTCAGGATGCTCTCTGGTCCAGTACTAGCGCACCTCCTGCTCTGGGCCACGCTGTACGCCGCTCCCTCTCTCGGTCAGGCCTGCCTGTGCACAGCCCTCCAGCCTGCGGGTTTGCGAGTCAACTGCACCTCTTCTGACCTCCGGGCGCTGCCTCCTCTGCCATTAGACACCACAGAGCTCCTTGTGCCGGACAGTGGCCTCACCACCATCCCCTCAGGCCTGTTTGATAAAGCGCAGAGACTTCAACGTGTCTCTCTCGCGGGCAATCCTTACCACTGTGACTGCGGCATTGAGTACGTAAGGAACTGGCTTTTGAGGAACAGGGCCGCAGTCTCTCGGGAGCCAACGTGCTTCAGTCCCAGCTCAGTGGCTCAGAAAGCTATCACAGAACTCACTGATGACTACTTTATCCACTGTGCCCCGAGAGGCTGCGGTAGTATCACCTCTGCTGTTGTGATGGGAGTAATGCTCTGCGGCCTCATCGTTCTGCTCCTGTGGAGCCTGAAACTCGCCAAAAACTGCAGCTTCACCCTCAGCATTGAGGAAAAGCACTCGCAACTCAAGGCTGACTCTTTGCATGCGCTGAGAGTGAGACACAGGAGGAGGCAGTCACCTGACAATGAGCATTGTCAGCTACTCACGGAGGATCTGGAAAGGCACCCTGTCAACATGGAGTTACTGCCGCAAGTGCTTGATGTGTTGCAAAAGAAACACAATATTAAGATTAAGGCTATCTGAGGCACCTGTTTGAACACAATTCATGCAAACACTACAAAAGGCCGAGTCTTCGAAATAGAAGACTCTCTTCTATAACAATAAAGTTGGATTGTAAATTTAAGATGCTCCATTATTTACTTTTAAGACAAGCTAGAGAAATCCAGCCAAATGTATATATTCTAACTGTTGAGATGACCAATGGTACGATTCAAATTACTTTATGATTTAAAACCTGTCATTGAAATGTTGAAATTGAATTTTTCATAATCCAAGTCAAACATTTCTAAGGCAAAACTCTTCTTTGCAAAAACATGTTCTGTGTGCCCCCAACTCGTCTCAACATGGTTTTCTGATTGTGTTTGTCTCATTTGACGTAAGCAGCAAAATCGACCTGTTTTTTAAATCCGTCCCAGGACGCGTCTGTGCGTGTTGAATGAAAATGACATCACAAGTGCCTAAGGGCTCAGCCTGCGAATGTCACGTGACCAAACCCAGAAACCAGGTAAGACGTGACTGGTCGTTATCTGAGCCCCGAGTGACCGATTGTCATTTTCACTTGACAGCCAGTGGCAAAATGGCTGCCCCTCTGACATGGACAAAAACGGGTGGATTTTACCGCTAAACCCATATCCCACAAACACAATATTGATGCTGTGTTTGGACTAGAAGGGCCTCAAAGAAACATACGATTGTCAAGAAAACTTTGACTTGTCTTCCCTCTCAAATGATTCCAAACCAGATCAATCATTACAGAACCACATATTGGCCGCTTAAAGAACACAGGAATACACAGATTTGTGATGAGTCCTTATATTTTTTTGGAGTTAGAGTATTTACATTGAACAAAATACTACAAAGGGTCAAATATGGATTTCTCAAAAGAAAGCTTTTGATGTTAAAGGTAGCGAAGGTAACTGTGAACAGGTAAGTAAGAAAGATGAAAACACTGGTCAAGTCTCTCACAAGTATGCACAATGCTGAACTACTTGGGAACAATATTGCACGTCCAACAGTTTGTTCATACAGGAACAAGTTTCTCACTGTCATGCATAGATTTGTAAGGGTTAAAACATGTCAACGGTTGCAGTGCTCAAAAGGTGGCCCTCAACAATGGTCCAATGTTTGAAATGCTTGATAAAGCCTTCTTGTAACAAATATAGCATGATCTCAGGTTTGTAATGACACCAACATCAATGTGGTTTAAAAAAATATTGAGCAGAGTAAAACAAGGCAGTTCCCTAAAAGAAAAAAATGGGCAACTATCACAAAAGCCAGACAAAACATCAGCATTTTTTTTTTCTAAGATCTGTCCCGCTGCTGAGTATTTTCAAGTGCGGGTCAAAGCCCTCTGTGGTGGTTGAACAAAGTCCACAGTGTAACAGGTGGGAGTCCGCCCTGCCTCAATCTCATCCTTTACTGAGGCACAAACTTTTCCTTCTCAAAAATGAGCTCAACAGCTTCAGCCACATCCTGCACAATGTGGCCCGGCTCCACCAGGGCAGGGTCGAAGCGAAAGTCCCGGTGGCCGTGGAAAACCGTCTCTTTGATGAAGCGGCTGGCGTCGCTTGGCACCTGAGCTGTGGGGTTGTAGACACCCGTGCAGACTAAGACAGACTTACAGGAAGTGGCGGCGGGCAACGCCAGCTCGCTCTCCCACGTGTTGTCGACGTCGTCCTCCGTGGGCACCGCCGTGGCAGACCCTGTGGCGGCCGCCATCTTGGCGATGGCTTTGGGGCTCTTTCTCGCAACTCTCATGTCCAGGTAGCGGTTATACAAGTTAGCGCCATAGATATCAGTCATGAGGTTATCCCTGCAAATGATTGGGGAGGGGGGGATTATTCAGCACTTTCGACACGATTAACAAGTTGCATCTATTACAAAGCAGTGTCCGTTAAATTAACTTTATTCAATTTATGTAAAACAAAACAGTGATGCTTCAGCTGTAGTGGTTTCACATGTAGATATGAACTTTTTTTTTTGGTTTGGATTTTCACCTGGTTTTACCCATTTGTAACTGCGCAATGGCAATAACAAATGACAAGTACGGCACATTTGCGGGATCAAAGATGATGGCACTTCGTTACCGCCGAGTGAAGGACAATTAAGGGTGAAACTAGTTTTAAAAGCAATCTGAAGCATGTTTGTCATTTCAAGGGTGTTGTTTGGCTTGTTCGTTTTTGTATACCGCCTGTTACTGACCGATGACTTTTTAGCCTGTCACTTCCTTAACCCTTTCATGCACCCTGTAACCTGATAACATGATAAGCTATCCACTGCAGTAACCCGCTGTCTTTGAAAGGGTTAAAGCCACGTACGGCGCTTAACATATACGACTAGATCCCAGCAGATTTGTTTGAAAATGTTGAGTTGTCTTTCAGTCTTTCTGCTTCAAAGATATTCCTACTGATTTGCCTGGGTGCGACCACAAAAATGTAAGCAAATTCATTTTATGTTGGCTGCAATGCTGCAAGAATTAGCACATACGCCAAGGAAAGCCGAGCAAGGCAAAATTTGAGATGAAACAATTCTAATTTCGGGCTTCACCAGTCACATCCTGGAGGATGGCACAAACATGAAGCAAAGAATCAACTTCAAACTGCCAGTTCCTGCTTGGAATCCCAAAGTTCACCGAGTTGTTGCACGCTGTCATACGCAGGAGGCTGCTCTGACTTGGGATCATCCTTTGCCTTGTGGAGACTCTTCAAGCATTTGTGCCACTCAGATTTGCAGCCCCAACACTCGATTGGGACCTTCCCGAACTTAATCAGGAATTTCAAATTTGCCCTCAGGTTTGTGCCAATTTGACTCGTGTGAGAGCAGTGTGCGACACAAAAAAGAAGCATCAAGTCAGAAAAGAGAACAGTATCACAACAGAATAGTCACAAGGTGTTGCGCAACTTAGGCAGTTCACCAGCTGGCAATTAGCCATGGACGGGCACGGCTGCCACCATCTTGTTTATGTTCTGTCACACCTTGTATACAGATCCAAACTATGACATATCACAGGTACTTTTGGACATTGTATTACAACCGTATCAGTCTTCATATGGTAGAGCTCCGCTGCTTTCCAACCATCTGAATTTCTGCCAGTTCTTTTGTTTTTAATGCTCGATATACTAACTTCAACTGCCAGAAGACTGGATGTTCCTCGGTAAGACTCTTTTAACCCCGTGGAGCCTTATCACTCACACATACAGGATGTGGAAAAAGGAGTCAAAGATGAGCCCCGATTCATATACTATCTTAGTCACGCCCCAAACACAGGGGGATGATCAACAATGTGTTCGCATTTTCCTACATGTGACTCCACGTGCAAACTGGTTTGAACCGGTCTGAGTGTGCAAAGGGTGAAAATAGACATGAAAAGGGGCCTTAGCAAGTGCTCTCGCTCAATAGTTATGGGTGCCCTAGGGGCCACAATCCAACACATCCACCCATTCATCTATCCATCCACAAGGAAATCAAGAGTACCTGTGGAGAAAACCCACACAAGCGTGGAGAAAACAAGCAAACTCCGCGTGCAGAAAGACCTCAGTTGACACCCTAACGTCTTTTAACTGGGAGGCAGGTGAGCTCGAATGTATGGCTTGAGGCGGCGGTCCTAGTCACAGTAATTTTATTTACAGTGGCCCCACCAGTTGTTTTATCGCAAGGGGGAAAATTCGGTATCGTTTGATGCTGGGTCTATTAAAGAAGTGACCATGCTCTCGAGAAAGACTATAGTGTGTGTATGGTGTTCCCCGTTTGCAATACATTGGTTCGTTTGTGTCTTACCCTATCGCATAGAGGGAAGTGATGGGGCGTTTCCACTGCCTTTGCACGGCCTGCCCTCGGATGAGGAACTCGGCAAAATGGTAGGTCAGCTCACTTGGTTTTCCCATCAGAGCCTCGTACTTGAGGTCTTTACCTGTGATCTTCTTAAAGATATTCTCCAAGCACACGAGAAATGTGCCGTGGCCAAATCTGACACAAAACATGGAGAAACAAAACAACAGATGCATGAAACTTTTAACAACTCTTTCCAAACAATCAAACTTTCCGAGCCAGGATGTCGACCTCGGAGACTGTGCTTCGGCCATCCACATCAGGTCCATGTTGCAAGCCAGCAGCGGCAGGTGAGGTCTATTTTGGCTTTGATGATGGCTACTGAGATTGCCGTTGGTGAGCAACACATCAATGATGAGTTGTAGATTGGTCTCCCATCGAATTGGCTCCCCAAACAGAACCACAGCTGCATGGTTGGAATCGTATCAGCAAAAAACAAACAAACAAAAAAAATCTTAACAACCTGGCATGGTGGATGGATCCTCAACACGTGTCCTCAAAATCTTCAGAGGTATTTTTTTGGGGGGCTCTTTCAGAGAAGTAAAGCATACTCACCCTCAACCTTGGGAAGGTTACCTACAGGATTGGACTGCAAAGAAATAAATGAACCTTAATGTGCTGTTGAATAATACTTTATATTAATAATAATCTCTTTTCAGGGACACTTTGTGAAAGAAAAAGTTCATGTGCTTACAAAATGACATCATCATCCGAAATACAAACCCCAGCTATGATGAAGTAGGGACGTTTACAAACATGACCTGAGTGAGGATCAGTGGTTTGAAAACGAATGGATGGATGGACGGATGCACAGAATTACTTCAATCCATCAAAAGCTATAACTAGTAACATGCAAGGACTTTAAAGAGGCCGTGTGCGCAAAGGCACACCTAGTTTTAAATCAGCTCAAAGAACAAAGCAAAGCAAAGTAAGAACTACTGCTTTCTGTCACGTGTCAAAAAAAAAATAACAATCCAAAATGTTTTCCATTTTGCACTCATGTACATTGTACATAAAAGTACAACGCATGTACGATATGTACATACATTGTTTTTCAGAGAGTTTCTGCTTCAAATGGAGACGGAGGGCTGAAGCATATGGACAAAAAGGGTTATCGTGGCACCTAACGGTATATACTGCAATGTACACTTTTAGTGTAAAACATAGCAGCATTTCTGAATGGGTTATTTAAAAGTGGAAAAAAAAACAAAGATAGAAGGTCATTTTGAGAAATACCATTCTGTCGCTCCCAAAACTCATCATTCTATGGTGTAAAATAGTGCAAACAAATGCAAATAACATTGCTGATATTATTAACATTTAATATACTACTGTACTTTTGACCTTAAACGCTTCTCATCGTGGCTGGTGGAGGGGATGCGTGCTTAGGGGGGCTGTGCAGAAATCGGTGGCGACCCAAAGTGAGATGCAAATTATCCGTTAAAAAGGAACGGCGAATCAGAATTTTCAGATTTTAGTCAGAACACGTCATAACTTAATTGTTGTCGCATCTTGTCACAGAGCAATGTTTGGGTGGCAACAGTCACGTGTCGATATGACTTATGTACGTGGCAAGTGCATATGCATGAATGCGCGTGACATTTGTACATAGATATGTCTGCAAATGCATAATTGAATTGAAACGCTAGTTCACATTGAGTTTTTCATTTTGTTGCACCGTGAAGCGTTTCTTGGGGGAGGAAAGTGCAATAAGTGTCACATTCAAGTTCATTTGGCACTAATTTGTTAATGTGAACACGAATAGCGAATGCAGATTTTGGGTGCGAGTGTTCTAGCAAAAATGCTAATTTGCTGTTTAAAGGGGGTTGATCGCCTCCCTCCTTAATACAAGCCAGTGTAACATGAACATGGCTATGCTGATGATCTGATGTTTCTCACCGGTAGTTTGGGTCTCCTGTTGTGGTCCACCATGTCCAGAAGCGGGAATGATTCTCTCAGCATGTCAATACTAATGACGTTATTGAAGCCAAGACTGGGGAGCGAGAGAGTATTAAGGACAAACAGTAGTGAAACTTCAACGATTCAAAAAGTTCACAATCCAAAAAATGTTGAAAAATGATCATAAATTGATACTTTTTGGCAATTTCCAGAACTGGTCCTTGACCTGACACCAGCACACACTTGTCATGGAATTTCTTGAGCATCCTCAATGGACTGTGAGACATAATGACTTGATCTTGTGTGATCTGAAGCATAGATGAAGAATAAGTGGTTCACAAATGGTATGGATATTAAAGGAAACAATAATTATTGCAACATAGGCTTTATTAAGAACTCACCGGTACTCCAAGGATGTGAGAGAGCTGATCTGCTTTTGTTTGTCTTAGGCAATTCCCTGCATTTGTCACAAAAACCAGTGGCACCACAAACTGTCCCTGTGAATCCACCAACTTCTCAAAGGCCTTTTTGGCAGCAGGAATCAGCATCCTTCCCCGGAGGAGAACACCATCAATGTCAAACAGCAAGCCAAAGTTTGGCTGTGGCTGAGAAAAAAAAAACAAAAACAAAAAAAACATTGCATGCACTTAGAACTACTTTGCATGTATTTGTGAAAAATATGGTTTCCATTTATCGCAAAACTACAACACGTGACCGTTGCGTTCAACAATTGAACAACCTACACGAGGCCACGAGCCAAGTCTTGCCAATTTTAAGAGGATCTTTCCGTTTTAGTATGTTGATTTGTATGCCTAAAATAAATCACAACACATTACATTAATCTGCTTGATGACCAATACTGTCTGAATGATTCGGGAACAGTTCATCATATGATGCACTTATATGCCCATTATTCACAAAAGTGCCATATAGTTGTTTTTTTTTTTTGTTGTTGTTGATTTGTTTTGGCAAAGCATCGTACGTTCGGAAACAAATATTTGCAACGAGTTTGAATAATTTTAAGGGTAGCTAGATGTGTGACAATAAATACCTGTACACATATCTGAGGGTGTTTCGATATGTGGACTGACACTGGCTTGTATTATTTGGATGCAGGAGGTACAAGACCCGCATCCTCGAGTGTGATAGGGTTTAAGTGACATGGCAGTGCATATTGCTGCGATACGCCAAAACAACTTTGACTACTTGACTGTGTGTTTGTTTCAGTGTGACTATCAAAACTGGGAGCAACACATTCTAGCAGTGCCGCTGATCGCATCCGGGGAAACAAGTTGTGTCCTCTTTTGTGATCCCAACCAGCGCACATCCCCAAAACACGCGTCACACTTAACAGAGTCGATTCGATAGGGAAGGAAACTGAACCACACAAACCCACGATCTCCTGGTCATCATTTTAGTATTTTTAGGCTGAGACCGAACTCGGAACACGTTCCAACCGTACCTTGCTAATGGTTCCGCAAAAGCCGCAGCGAGAACCGACAACCGTAGCGTTTGGCCTCGCGTGGCGGCCGCCCCCGGAGGACAGGCCCCGGCACAATGGTAGGAGTCCCCGCATTTCACTCCCGTCTCGCCGAGCAAGGATGATTGAGCACGAACCAGCCTGCTGGCTCCGGCCCCTTCTTTTCTTTTCTCCGTTGACGTTCTCTACTCTAATGTGACTGGGTGAGGCCCTGTGACGTCAAATGACGTCGGGTTAGGCAATCAGGAGGGGCCAACTCTGGAAGAAAAAACCCCGCTGCCATTTTAGACACCGAGGCTCACTCGCGAAAATTCTATGGTTCTCGCATTTGAAGCAGCAGAAGTAAAAGATAGCCTCACATAAACGCCTCTGTTCGTGTCTGTGTGATTTTACGTGAGCGCTTTTTTCAGGTAGTGGGATTGACTTGTAGCGATTGTTTTTGCAGCGTGCGCTCCACCTAGACTCCTTTCGGGTTCTCCATTTTACTGCTACGGCGGCGCTGCTCGCTTATTTGCCGCAGGGGATGATATTTGAAAGGGAAACCTGATATACTCTTGTCTACACGCTCCCGGGTCCACGTACAAGTTTGACTTAAATTACTACAATCACCTCAAGTGCACCTGTCTATTGCAGCATACCCAAAGAGTAAATGCTTCACTCACGGCACTCCAGTCATACCACAATGATCAGTAAAACGAGACGCAAAGAATTCAGACACGCTCCTCTCCGTGCTCCTCCAGCTTTATTGATAGCTTAAAATTACATTTCTATTTTCTAGGACTTCAGTTGCACTTTCCTTCCGACTTAAAAACTGAGTACAAGCAAATGGTATTTATACAGTAGTCTAAGTGATATTGTACAAAAATAACATTTTGATTTCTGTGAAAACGTTTCATTCCGAAATAACTCCAAATTCACCTGTTCTGACAACTGGTCATGGCGGCTTTAAATTTGTCAAGGTAAAAAGAACAAAAACAATTCCAAGGCCATTTTAAAGGAAACACCTACCTTGGCCTACCAGGTCGATTTTTTTTAAATTGTAAACAGAGTTCTATGATAGAGGTTGCTCTTTTTCTACCTCCAAAATGCTTTGTGTCTTTGCAAGAGAAAATGTCGGCTCCTGCTTAGCTGCGTGTAGTGCTGAAATGCATCATGATATGAAATGTTTCCATGTCATTCTCCCATGGCCAACTCAACCCACTAAAAACAAATCAAAATACCCATACATGGAAGTTCGGTTTCCATTTACTCCCTTTTATCTCTTGGCAAGATATTCACTTCCACAAGCTCAGAGGTCCAACAGATTCCCATGTTTAGTCCCATCGATTCATCTCTGATCACCAGTGGCTTGGAAAGGGGGGGATCCTTTAACAAAGCATTATACATAACACCGCTACCAAACTAAAACATTTTTGCGTTGAATGCAGAAAGATTTTTTTCACCCCTTTCATTACATGTCGAGAGGCTCACTGGCCCGGGACTAGCCTCTATTGGCCAACCTTTGGCCAGTGAAGAGGATTCAGAGAAAAATAATACAACCAACCATCAATCTGAAAAAAAAGGAGGGGCAACAGAGGGCACCAATTATGCGGTGTCTTCGCAGGTGCACTCTTTTGCCAGGTGGCCCGCCTTTCCACATTTGTAGCAGTTGGTCTCGCTGGCTTTAGTGCAGTGCACCGCAACGTGACCAATTTCTCCACACCTACAGAGGACAATATCTCGGTTAGGGCCACGTGCAAGTGTTTCACCAAGATAATAGCACAGGATAGCAAACACTGACCTGTAACATTTCACCTTGTCACAAAGCTTTTGGATGTGGCCAAAGCCGCCGCAGGAGTAGCACTTTTGCTCGTTGGCGTCGCAATCCCGGGCCATGTGACCTGACTTGCCACAGGTGTAGCAGAGTTGCTCCCTCTCCTTTTTGGGCTCTTTGCAGTCACGAGAAATGTGGCCAGTCCTGTGGCAGTTGTAGCACGCTGAACAGGCAGAGAAGGAGGAGGGTCAAAGTGTCAACAACTTCCCCACAGATATTAACTGACATGGGGCTTCAATTTGTGACCTCATCTTCAATCGCAACCTCAACTAAGTAGAGGGCAATGCTCACCGTCCTCAGGTTGGTCACAGTCCCTCGCCAAGTGCCCTACGTCTCCACACCGATAGCAGGTCATGTCTGGATTGACACACACCAGCAGTTAAGATATTACAACTTGCAAGTGCTACCATGAGTTATGTTAAACAAACGCAAGCAAAGACGCCAAATTAAATGTGCAATGAAAAGATCTTATTCAAATCCAATTGCGGGAGTGGTCTAAATAATAGGTAGTACCCTTGCCTCGTCCCCTGCCCCGGCTACGTCCTCGTGAGCCACTACCACACACATTGGGGCAATGTTTGATCCAGTGCCCTGAGCGGCCACATCCGAAGCACTCGCTGCTGCAGCTCATCTCCATAACCTGAACAGACAAACACAGCATTTCAATACCAGCATTCTATTCACACAAACATCACTTGGAAAAGTGCAATCAAATCCACTGCTTAGAATCCAACTTTTGACTTGAGGGCCAAACTTTGAATTTAAAACTAAACGTATCTGGGATGGACACATCTAGCACGCTATATTATCCTGGGCAAGGGTTGTCTAATCTACAACCACCAAAGGGGTTGCTTTAGCATGAGGGATTCAGCTTCATCTACAACTATGCAGCTAACTTACAGTATGGAATCATGCTCTGAACGCCATTGGCCGAACATCAGTTTGCAGACGGTGCTGAAGACATCAAGTCAGGAAGATTGTGGGTTAATGTGTAATCAAGCCCCTCGTTTTAATACCCAACAGTAGACATGTGGTAAACGACGCATTGGGAGGCATGTTTTTCCAATTACCTTTGTTGTCAGAGAGCAAACAAACGCGTTGCATCAAACCGAAGGTAAGCATGCCTACATTTTTCACGTACCGACAAACTAACTGCAATTCCTAACACGCGCTTTGGCATCACCCGTTCAAGGCAGAGCGTCACATAAAATGGCTATGGCAGGAAGTCGTGGTTTTGTGAGCGTTCACTATGACAACATTGTCACGATAGCCTTTTTTTACAGCACTAAGTCAACTTGAAGAAACATTTTGGTCTGTCTAAAGGATGATCATAACGACTAAACTGCTTCGTTGAGGCTGGAAAACAATTCAGCGCTAAAGGTTGAAGCTACGCTAACGTGGGCCTAGTCACGTTGATGTTGCTACGCAGTCGCGAGAGAGCACATTCGTGCTAACCCACGCTAACACAACAGCGCACGCACGACCACGACCAAGAGGCACGCTTCAGTCGACGATACAGCTCCCGCCCCCGGCAAGAAAAAGCGTTCACCGGCAAATAACGCAACAAACGACTTTCGCAAATGCTTCAAGTTGAGCTTCTAGAGGAAATCTACATATAAAACGAACATTTCCCGCGCAGGAAAAACACGCCGAAGTCGTTATGCCTGCTATTAGCAGGCCTGACGGGGTCCCGATGCTCCGTAAACGAGCCCCAACCGGACAAGTTGCCGGAAACAAATCAACCAAGTGTCAATTTCACCTGGTACATGACTTCATAGTTGTTATGCTTTCGACATACGTCAGAATTAAATATCGAACGAGCAGTTTACAATTGGGGTTTCTTGCTTACCTCGCTAGTTCGAAGCTCTGTCAGTGTTTACGCCTCCTCCTTTGCGCTACATGCGGTGTGAGCATGAGCAGAAGTTCCTCAATTGTCATTCACGGAAATGAGTACAGAAAATCGCTATGATTGGCTGAGTGCTTTGATAGCAACCAATGAAATGCGACAGGTTCTGGACACCGCCTCTATGAATGAACCAATCAGCTGGACAAAACAGCATTTTCTTCCTTAAATTGAATGACAGTCGTACTGTAGTAGTAATAATAATAATAATAATAATAATAATAATAATAATGTTTAAAGTGATTTAACTAATTGTATGCTTTTATAAAAATTCAGTGACAATGTGATTGGAATTATAAGAAAAGAAAACCTTTATTAGTCTCGCAATGGAGAAATTCGCAATTCAATTCACAGCAGCAAAGTTATAGAAGTCTACACAGACTCACACCACTTTTACATTGCTTTTATTAAAATAAAAAAAAACATTCAAACAGGGTTATTCAGTCTATTATTACTGAATGCTCTAAATTGTCCCTAGGTGTGAGTGTGAGCGCGGATGGTTGTTTGTCTCTGTGTGCTCTGCGAATGGCTGGCAACCGATTCAGGGTGTCCCCCGCCTACTGCCCGTAGACAGCTGGGATAGTCTCCTGCACCCCCTGCGACCCTTGTGAGGATAAGCGGATCGGAAAATGAATGAATGATACTGTCATGGGCTGCCAGTGTCAAAAGCCCATTCACTTATCCTGCCATGCTTTCATGGATTCGGTGGGTCCATGAAAAACTGTGCTGTCAAAGCTAGACCTGAGCCTTGGTTTATCATGACAGAACCTGTGCAGCTAAGCAGTTGGAGAGACCAAAAGAGAACATTTATCAAAACTAATTCAGGCTAATTGTCAAAACCCACGTGTACTATTTAAAACTATTGATTCTGTACTAAAACCCCCTCAGCCAATTTGCTCAGACTCTTCACCCGAAATATGCAACAGATTCCTTCAGTTTTTCATTGATAAGTTTTCTACAGCTAGGACTCTTGTTTAAAATACCACGTATGACCCCTCTGTCCATGTTCAGCTGTGTTAAATTCTTTTGAAGCCTCTCATTAAGATAAGATAACCTTTTTTATTATTATTATTTGAGGCCACTTTTATCCTCTCTAGAGGAAATCAAGAATTGGATGGCACTGAATTTCTTGAATTTCAATGAAAAGAATGCAGAAGTGGTGGTGTTTGGTCCCAGTGGCCCTTGTACAGCCCATCCTGCGGACTTTGGCCCCCTGGGCCCCCTTATCTTAAGCCAAGAGTCTCAA
This sequence comes from Hippocampus comes, assembly GCF_001891065.2. NCBI lineage: Eukaryota > Metazoa > Chordata > Actinopteri > Syngnathiformes > Syngnathidae > Hippocampus > Hippocampus comes. The sequence continues at coordinate 179,625 of NW_017806234.1, forward strand.
ACTTGGGTCTTAAACTGGACAGTGGTTGTAAATTGGACCGGCAAATTGGTGCCATTGTTAAATCCATCTTCTTTCATCTAAGGCAGCTGCCTAACGTAATTAAAGCCTGTCCTTTCTAAAGAGCACTTTGAAACAGTCTCTCATGCCTTCGTCACATCCCAGCTGAATTACTGTAATGCATTTTACTTTGGGCTCAGCCAATCCTCCATTAAGTGTCTGCAGTTGGTCCAGAATGCTGCTGCTCACCTCTTGAATGGTACTCGCATGAGGGAGCACATAACTCATATTCTGGGATCGCTTCACTGGCTCCCTATATATTTTATAGTTCTCTTCAAGATCCTATTTTTTTTTTTTGTTTTCAAATCTTTAAATGGCCTCGCCCTACCTTACCTTTCTGAGCTCCTCTGCCCTTACGCACTTGCCTCAGGTCTGTGGACCAGACACTATTAGAGGTACCGAGAAGTAAGCGGAGGCTCATAGGGGATTGAGCCTTTTCCTTTGCTGGTCCCTCACTTTGGGATGAACTCCCGCTGAATGTTTGGCAAGCCCTCTCGCTGCCTATTTTTAAAACTCGTCTTCAAACAAATTTTTATTGATTGACTTTTGACTCAGCCTGGACTTGTTTTTTAGTTTTACTGTTTTTCATGCTTTCGACTGTCTTTGTTATCAATTTATTGTTTGTTGTTTTGTCTTAATTATTTTTGCTCCATGTACAGCACTTTGTATACAGCGATGGTTGTTTTAAAGTGCTCTATAAATACAGTTGAGTTGAATGGTTCTCTACCTTTTTGGCGTAGGTGCAGTATCTCCAAGCCGTTTTTTTTTTTTTTTTTTTTAATTAGCATAAGTAGCCCTTAACTTGTATGTGTTGATGATTCTCCAAAGGTGGAACGGAACACAGCTGATTATTAAATGAAAATCATTTTATTCATTAACTAACATGAATACAGTATTTATTTCTTGAGTATCGTCATTTTTCTAACTCAAATGAAACATAAAAATAAATATGTTGCCTTGAAAATAAAAACTTCCAAAAAATGGGAAAAATAGGAATAAGTACTTTAATTTTTTAAAAAGACTTTGTTGTATATAACTCAATATTTTACAATATTTACCTCAAAAGAACTGAATCCCTTAAAACTGGCTTTTAAATTCTGAATATCAGGAACAAAACACAGAACCACAATAATATTAAGACCCACAAGAGCAGTTTTGCTTTCTTTTCATCAGTCATTTGAGCTTTCATGATGTTGGCGTGGCTGTGCCACACGTTATTAATCTAGGAAATAAATTATTGCATGTCTCCGCATACCCCTACAATGTGCTCAAGTGCCTCCACGGCTATGCGCACTTCTGGTTGGGGAAACACTGCTTCATGGCTAAATACAGCATTTCAATTGAGCGTTCAAACAAAAATGAATGCTTTTCAATAATTAATAATCTTAACATGACATTTACTACAATACGATAATTTAGTCACACTGAAAAACATATACAATAGAACTCCAAACTGCTCTTTAAAACTTAACTAGAGGACTTAGACAATATAGAAGGAAATGTGTCAGCTTGTGAACATATAATTTTGACATTATCTTTCCAAACGCAAGAGAACAGTGGCAGAATAATCAAATTAAGTGGAATGACTGCCTGCAAGGATCCCAACAAACAAACCTGAGTGCTCAGTCAAAATCAATATGAGAGAAAGATGCAGTCTGCTCCACACTTAAGGTGGAATGCCATCAACGCTCAGAGATGACATTTACTATTTCACATGGGATGTATACTATATTATAACCGAAACGTGTACATAATCAAATCAATTAAGTAACATGTGTCATATACTTTAGAAACAAAGAGGTGATGTTCTCCATGTTGCCATAGAGGAGAAGTGCTGTACAAATATACACAGGGTGGAGTGCCTTAAAATATTCCACCGTGACTAAGCCCTGCCCTTATTTCACAGGAGCAATATTCACATTTTAGACATTTGATAGATGGAATGCCATGTTTCTCAATGTAGATGACAGTGACATTTTTAGATAGGTGGAGAGAAAGTGAGCAGTTATTTTGAGGTTTTTACATCATCAACTACTTCCACTCCTCAACAAAACAATCAGGATCAGGATCAATGAAGACATTGACGAGGGTGCCGATGCCGTCGTTTTATGCCAAAAGTCAACCCAAGTTTAGACAAGCTTCCGGACTCATCGAACATATGGGCCTCTGCTCTCGCTAAGCAGAAGTGGACACTTCAGAAATGGTGATCAGATGGTGAGTGTGCACTTCTGCCATCTAAAGACATTCACAGTTGTATTTTATATGTTTAAAAAAATGTTTTCACTTTAAAACTCGGGCAGTAACATCAACCACTGTGGGACTATTCCACATGGGGTGGCAATTTACAATTTAAAATCCGACTAACAGGGAAATTGCTACTTGTGTAAGTGTCTCCTCTTTACAAATGTAATTGACAAAGAAAATTCAGAAAACCTGTCCAAATCAGGATGTTTTAAAATAAAGGCTCTTGAGCAATCCAGGCAACAATATGATTGTCACTGTTTTCTATAATCAATGATAGTGTTACAGCACATTTGCCTGACTTTGGTGCAAGCAGTATGGGCTGATTTCCCACTCAGTACTGATGTGAATGGTCATCCGTTCCCCCAGATTGACTGGGCACCAGTTCCGTGTGTAATTTTTGCTTTGTTTAACTCTGCTGTCTGCTCAGCAATGAAATTGAAAATTTAGTCTAAATTGCCTTACCTGGATAAATGTGAAATAAAAAAAAATTATTAACCAAAAGTCATCTGGGATATGCTGCAGTTCACCAGCGACCATGAACAGGAGAAGCTGTACAGTATAGAAAATGGATGGATGGATCATTTGAATGACTGATTTCAAACTCTTTTTTTCTGTAAAATGCACAGGTATATGCAGTAAAGTGATGAAGTGATTCCATTATGATTGGAAGTTACAATGGCCCTCTGACGGGAATCAGCACTAATATATCATTCGTGATGAAAATGACTTTGACACTCCTGGTTTATACATTACAGAAAATTGATAAAAACATTGCATTTGGATGGTTCTAATTAAAACTGTTACCATAAATGTAAATAGTTTATATTTTCAAGTTGTTTCAACTGAAATTACAGCTTTAGCGCCACCCCGCCCATAAAAAAAATTCTATTGTGTTTGTTTTTTTACAGTGTACTACGGGGGGCGGTCCTTGACAGCCCCTATCCAGCCTGTTTTAGATGTCTCCCTCCAGATTCAAATTACTGGTGTGTTGATGGGAGACATTTAAAACTGTGTGTAGAGAGGGTCTTTTGGACCAGACTTGGGGACGGACCCCTCGTGTACGAGAATTTTACAAGACACTTTGAAATTCCACGGGCTACTTGAATCCATCATGAAAATCCCGTTGCACTGCCCTCAAATGTCCAGATGGTGTCGCACTTACGTTGTTAAGAGTTGATGTTGCAAAAGCTGATTCTTGTTGATGTTTAAAACTACGGCGTACAGTACACTCCTTTATTGTTTGCGGGATTATTAATTAGTGTAATATACAAGCTCGAAAATACCCACTGATCACCCCGGCCTGGCACGCAATACTGTATAAGCTTTTGTTCTCTGATTTAGCTGTGTTTCTCTGGTGCTAGGGGGCATAACATTATGGTTGGCGTGGGAGGGCCTTACAGCCGTGGGACTGATTCTCGTCGCTCGTTTTGATTGCAGGCTCTCGTTTCAATCGCTGTCGTCAGTCGGACGCTGGACTCCGAGAGTCAAACCCTTTACCTTCCATTGTAAATAAATACAGATGATCAGACGAAAGTATTCAGGAAACGGGTCGGAATGAAAACGTAGGAGTGCCTCGCTCAACCCAATATAACAATGAATACAACTCATCGTGTCACTTTTCAAAGGACCGATCAAGTTGGACTTCAAAACCAGACGGTTGTGGATCAAACTTTTCTTAGCTTTTGAGGCGAGCAGCTTGTGACCTTCACGCCGTCCATTATCGCGACATTTTACGGGAAATGCGCTTTTTGTGCCAGTCGCTTGGTCTTTTTTTTAATGCGTTGCAAATATGATGATGTCACCGACGCCACTTTTTCCTGAAGTTATGGCGGAGCACAACTTTCCCAACTTCTCTTGGTAAGCTCCCACACACCAAAAACACAGTTTGCTGCATACAGCCTGCTACTCTCGTAGCTACGTGGAAAAGCTAACTACGAAAGTTTAAAGCGCGTCTGCAGAAAACAAACGGAGTGTTTAAAGCGTATGAGCGAACCTTATCGTCCGCTTCAGGGGGGCCTACATCGGCTTCCACTGTAGAGGCGTCAACTGTGTTCCGAATGATTTTACTTTCCTAGTCGCCCTTCCTTCTTTATTCTAACAATGTTGGAACAATGGACACGAATGTCATTTATCTCGCCAATTTATGACGATGATTGTCTTCGTTATGCGGTTTGACCTGTTGGGTATGCAGGACATAAGATAGAAAAGCAAATTATTTCGAGCTACCTGGTTTTAAAAGCGATCGTACCGGATCAAATGTTTTTAGCTGCGACAACATAACTAGACGTTACATACTATACACGGAGCGCCGGCCTGTCTGTTTATATGGAGAATCATGTATTACAAAGCTTTCTCAAGAGGGAGCTACAGTATAGCCGCTTCATTCGAAAAGATCTGTTAAAAAAAAAATCCATGACAGAATTTGGACGTGATTTGCACCCTCCTTACTCTGCAGAATGATAGAGAAAGTACATTGTAATAGTAACCCCCCCTTCCCACGTCTGGAAAAAACAAACCAACTTGAATTTAGTATGAGGCACACCCCTTGCTTCACCTAATATTCTCAGTGTGATGAAGCAGACCTTTGCGGGTGCACACTCACTGCAAAGCGCTGTACGTTAGCAAGATATTTGGTTTCTTTCAGAGAGGTCACGTTACATGCTAGATGCAAACACAGCACTTTTCACTACAGTACAACCGAAATGCCTCGTGTAGAACAATCCGTCGAAAATATTGTTCTGTTGCATTGGTACAAAATTGTGAGAATATAACTGGAGCGTGACATTCTGCAGTGAGGACGGAGCATCGAAATTGCAAAAAGAAATGTTGCAAATAACTGGCATCTAAAACCTGTTCTAACTGGAATTGTGTAAATGCATAACTTGGCTGCTCTCTGTTATCTTCATTTGCTGCAGTAGTATTCATTTTCACATATCCTTTACATTTCACTGAGGTTTCCTGACAGTTGTGGAAGGCTTCATTGCCACGTTGCTGTAACGTCGAGGGTTTATGTCAACACGATGCTGTAACCACAGTTCTTTTTATACTGCTCTTTAGCCCGAAGGCAACCACATTGATAACATTAAGACAGTATAGGTTCTGTTCAATGTTATCAAATTAATAGTTAATTATCAGATGTGCAAAGCTGTGACAGAATATGAATTAACAGAATCAACCACAAATTGTCATTGAAAGGACCATGTCGAATTCCCATTAACACAAGGTTATATAGATGGAAGCTAATGGACGGGTGTTTTCACACACATTTCTCTCTAACTATTTTGGGTACATTTTGTGTTGGTTATCTGGGTGACTTGTCTGCCAAGTCGAATGGATTCAAGTGTTCACAGCGCAGTGAACCTTGAAGTGACATGTTTACAGCTGTTGAACATCACAGCAACATAAACATGGCCTGGTATGTTTGGATCACAGCTGCATTTTGGCATTTTGTGTGCAAATGGCCCAAAAGCCAGAATCCGTCATGGCCTGTCTGTCAATCTGTCAGGTTGTTTTGTGGTGGTCTGGGTTCAGTAGCTTGCCGGCACCGTTTAGCAAATTCAATATTCAGTGGCAGCCCACCATCTCATGGTGCTCTGAGCGTGTTGATGTCACATCACAATGCAAACAATAGTGTGAATGCAGAGGATGAGCATTTGCGTTATTCCAGTTTTATTTCCTAGTTCTAACTGTTTTAACGTATTCTCAGTAGATAATGAGGCGCCAGGAAAAGGCATTGGACTAGAGTTCCTTGAGCAACGATGGGGAAAATTCACAAATTAATCAACTGTTGTCATTTTATTCAAGTTGTGGCACAAATTGCCTCAATGTTTCTTGATTAAATTTAATGTTTGAAGGAAAACCGGATTTTCCTCACTGATGTATTTTTATTATTGAATATTGGTAAAAGTTGTCTTATATGTTTAATGTGGTAACACAACAGCAGACGGGAAGACAGGGGAGTGTGAGAGATTGTGTCCCCACATTGGACTACCGACAGCTTACTGATTCTTGTTGAGAAATATGAGCATATCACTGTAATGCAGAAATAGCCAGTTCAGCAAATCTAAGAGAAATTCTACCCTGCTAACTTGGCATCATCTGGTCAGCCATTTTATAGCCCTTGCTGACGTCAACTTGTTCTTCGGGATTCAAATTAATTGTGATTTAATAAGGTGTTGTGGTGGACACTAGGACCATGCTTCTCACCCAACAGGCATGTAGTAGGGGGCGTGGTTATGTCAAGGTTTTTTAGCACAAAGTTGTAACTGTTCAGATCTACTTGTTGGCAGTTGGAATAAAGACATATCTACAGTCAATCGTGTGTGCTCCTTTTGACTGCCACATTGGTGACCCCGACGTGATCATGATTCGGCTAACGGATGAAGAGGTGTCTTCCTCCGCCACCTCGCCCCAACTCCCGCAAGTTGCAGCCGCCACCTCTGCCGCGAGGCTACCAAAGTTCTGGCAGAGCGACCCGGCTTCGTGGTTCCAGCACGTGGAAGCGCTTTTCCACCTACGGGGAATCACTGCCGATGAGCCGAAATACTACATGGTCATGGCGTCCCTCGACCAGCAGACTACACGTCGCGCGATGCAGCTCTTGCGGGCGCCTCCACAAGGCGGGAAATACGACGCGCTCAAACAGCTTCTGCTCAGGAGGTTCAGTTTATCGGACTCGGAGAGAGCAGACAGACTCCTTTCCCTTCCCGGGCTGGGCGATGGCACGGCAGTGGATTTGATGGACAAAATGCTGTCGCTGTTAGGCTCGGATGAAGGCGGATTTCTGTTCCCGCGCATCTTCCTACGCCAGCTACCAGGCCCAGTGCGCGCGGTCTTGGCTAACTCGGCATGTCTGGCGACC
>NW_017806234.1:187099-188086 GCF_001891065.2 Hippocampus comes
ACTTTGGTTCCAGGTCGGTGACCGTGTGCTTCCATGGACGCAATTTCCAGTGGAACTTTGTCGTGGCCTCAATCACAGTTCCGATCATCGGCGCGGATTTTCTGTGTGCACATGGACTGCTCGTCGATGTCGCTAACCGCCGGTTGATTGACGCTGTGTCGTTTGCCACTTTTCCGTGTGAGGCTGGGGGTCTCGGACCATTAACGCACGCGAATTATTTGGCATCGGGTGACGTTTATCAACGTTTACTGAAAGACTTCCCGTCGCTAACGACTCCCGCCTTTTCCGACGCCGATACTAAGCACGGGGTGGAGCATTTCATCCCCACAGTTGGCCCGCCGGTGTTTGCCCGCGCCCGTCGCCTCGACGCAGCAAAACTGGCAATTGCAAAAGGGGAGTTTGCTACAATGGAGCGTTTGGGAATCGTCAGGCGTTCAAACAGCCCTTGGGCCTCACCTTTACACATGGTGCCTAAAAGCGACGGTTCCTGGCGGCCTTGTGGTGATTTTCGTCGGCTTAACAACGTGACCACGCATGACCGCTACCCCATTCCGCACATTCAGGTTTTTTTCCGCGCGTTTGGCTGGTACCAGGATTTTTTCCAAAGTGGATTTGGTCCGTGGTTATCACCAGGTGCCCGTGCAGGCGGATGATGTGCCCAAAACCGCAGTGATAACCCCGTTCGGGCTTTTCGAATTCCTGCGCATGCCTTTTGGGCTGAAGGGGGCTGCACAGACTTTTCAAAGGTTGATGGACTCCGTGTTGCGCGACCTCGATTTTGTGTTCGTTTATCTCGACGACATTCTGGTGGCCAGTCCTTCACCAGAGGAACACCTGTCGCATTTAACGACCGTTTTCAAGCGTCTTGATTCGCACGGCCTGATCGTTAACCCGGTGAAATGTAAATTTGGTCTGTCTGAGATCGATTTCTTGGGCCACCGCATTTCAGCACGGGGCGCTATCCCTTTGCCCGCCAAAGTGCAGGCG
>NW_017806234.1:190169-237669 GCF_001891065.2 Hippocampus comes
AAAAACTTTACGGTCGGCATTTTTTTCAAACAACCCTCTACATTTTTGTGTAGAGGGTTTACATCGGTGCAAACTCTTGCGATATTCACGTTGAGCGCGTGCGTCGTTTGCCCTGTCGTCTGTCAAAAACACTCCGACGACAGTTTAAACCGCGTTTTCTGTGTTACAGTCGCGTGCTCGCACCATAACGTTAAGAAAATAGCATCGCACCGTAATGTTAAGAAAATAGCATCCATTGATGTATCGAAAAAATAAAGCGAACTATTTGATGAACACCACGGGCCGAGTAAAAACCGAGGGCGGAGGAGGACGGCGGCTGAGTCTGGAGCGGGGAGAAAACTAAATTGGTGGCGGCGGCGCCGGCCGCGGAGCGGCGGGTTCAATGTCTTCTTGTTTTATGTTTTATGGTTATTTTGTTTAAATTTTTGATGGGAAAAAAAGATTAAAAAAAAAACTTAGTCCGACCTAACGACCCTATGCTGAAATTTTTTGTTACCGGAAACACACTATCTTTTTTGTTTGGCCTAATCACCGCCACCACTGCTGGTTTCAACCAAACCATGTCACATTTGCATTTGTTTTGGTTTTTCTACTTTCTCCTTTTCATTATTTTTGCTGCTGTAAATTGCGAATTTCTCATTGTGAGACAAATCAAGTTTTTTTTTCCATCTTCTTCTTCTCACTGCACCCAGCACTGACTCAGTGATTTCTATTTATTTGCTTTTCACCTGGCAATGGCTTTGTCTGGTGTCCTTGTCGTTTTGGCAGTCAAATCAATCTTTTTGATATTTTTTGCTGATAAACTGTATAAACCAGGGGTCACCAACGTGGTGCCCGCGGGCACCAGAGAGCCCTCGAGGACTACTTGAGTAGCCCATGGGCCTATTCCAGAAATGGCTCATCAGTGATGAGACACTGTGACTCTTCAGGAATATTGGCGAAGCGATCATTTCAAAATGAGAACACTGGCAGATGTGTATAATAAAGAGTGTGGCCAATTTACCGGTATATGTATCTGTTTCACAATGATTGTGAGAAATCGCTTATGTGATCAGTGTCTTCTCAGAAATGAATATCAGTAATCATGAATGAGGGTAGTTCGAGGAAAGAGAAAAAAATAAAAATAATACATTGGGGAAACACTGTCGTCTTGTGGAGCGGCAAGTTTGTAAATGAAGAAGCAGAAATCTTCAGCAACAGATGTCAGTTGGAACAAAAGTCTCAATATTTCCATTTCTGAAAGGCTTACCATGAAGAGTTACGACATCTGGGAGCAAATCTCGTGCAAGCTATTTCCTATAGTTCAGCAATGCTCTCTAAAATTAACCGGGCAATAGACTCAATAGAAATACCTCCCTCTTGTTTCGCTGCTGCTGGTGAGTTTCATACACTTCGGCATGGCGTCTCCACTCTGCATCCCTCTCATTTAGAAAACAGACTAATGTAATATTGATTGTGTCAGCTGATGATGAGAGCTTTTAAAGCATTCAAAGTTTGCGCTTGGTTCATTTTTTCCAGACCATTGATAGCACTTGGCTTTACTGATGGAGCACCTCCAGGGAGCATGGAAGACCCTGAGCAATGGCTTTGGAATGAAAGACTCTGCCTTTGAGGGCCCGTGCCTTTCGCCGACTATCGTCCAGGGATTTCCCTGCCAGCGTCGTTCCTCAGACGACAGCAAGATACCCGACTCGAAGACGAGCAGCACCATCCGCGTCTACCTCCCAAACCAGCAGCGCACAGTGGTGGGCCGATTTCTTTCATGTTTATAGCAAACGGCATCTTGGTGCCGCATCGGTTTTCCAGTTGAGGAAATTCAAACCGTTTGAAGGCATGTGGACTCATGCCGGAAGGCTAAATAATTGCTAATCCACTTTGCTGTCTCCTTTAGGTAAATGTACGGCCAGGTATGACTCTGCAGAGCTGCCTGATCAAAGCCTTAATGGTGCGAGGCCTGCAGCCTCAGTGTTGTGCTGTGTTCAGACTACACCCTGGGCAGAGGAGGTGAGCTTGAAACCTTTTCATGTAGCGTTTGAAAACGGGCAGATTTCCGTGCTTCGTGAGATACCTGTTTTCCTTGATATAAACAGAATATTTCGCTGTTATTTGTCACAGTAAAAAACTACGGATGGACTGGAATACCGACTCAACCTCCCTGATTGGTGAAGAGTTGCTGGTGGAAGTTTTAGATCATGTTCCCCTGACCACACATAATTTTGTGAGTGCCTGAAGTGTTTAACGCTAATCCCTGAATAATCGTCTTTGCCTAAGAAATAAATGCACAAATGTTGCTCATGTTTTAGGTCCGGAAAACATATCTGAAGCTCGCATTCTGTGACATTTGCCAGAAGTTTCTTTTGAACGGTTTCCGTTGCCAAACGTGTGGCTACAAGTTCCATGAGCATTGCAGCACAAAAGTACCCACAATGTGTGTGGACTGGAGCAATATTCGACAACTCCTGTAAGTGTCCCCTCTAGATAAGGTCACTGCAACCAAACAGTTTGTGCACTCAAGCAACAATTTAACATTTAGTTGCCTGATGCCTCTTTCTTCAGTTTGTGTCCAACACCTGGTGAAAGTGGCGCCCCGTCACTTCCCCCGTTAACATCTCGGCGAATGAGAGAATCATTAACTCGCTTTCCAAGGTATGTCTTAGCACACAAATGAACAATGGACTGTATCAGTACATAGCAGGAAACAATTCTGATCATTCAAAAAAAGAACACTTTAGCGGTGTGGTCCGGCGTAAACAGTGAACATATAACTGCACTTGCCACTTGCTGTCGACTGAAAATGACATCACAGTTGCTCTGGGCTCAGGTAACGACCAATCATGGCTCATCTTCAGAAAACAGGTGAGCCGTGATTGGTTTCCCTTTTTTGTGCCTCAGAAATGACATGGGGAGCAGGCAAATTACTCGGTTGACCATCAACATCTCTGTCTCGCACTGGTATCTTATAAACAGGAGCGCAAGCTGGGCGGGAGAAAACAACAATACTGGCTTAGATGACCAGTGTATAAGAGGCCATAGATGGCATGATTCGGTTTTCAGCCTCTTACTATCAACCAATATCCAGTTATACTAAGGTGTAGAACATACTGTATCTCAAAAACCGTTACTGGATGAAGTACACCTCTAAATCAATTTGACACATTTGATGATATTATAGTGCCCGTTGGTGTGGCCTCAGCACCATTTTTTTTTTTTTTTTTTTTTTTTGCAAACTGTCGTGTTTGCTACACAGTTGGAGTTGTCTTCTACTTTGCCTAGAGCCTGAATAGGAATTGGATAAAATCCTGGTTGTAATGACATTCTCAGCTTTATGGGGGCTTACTAGTCCAAGGGCTGATATAACAGGTGTGTGAAAAGAGCCTGTTGTTTCAGAGGCACTTCAAACTGTTTAAAAGCACCGGGAGCTGCCAAATTAGCACCCTCCCAGTGCACCGTGTGTTCCATGCAGAGCAATCCGAAGGACTGTTTTGAAACGTAATTTTCTGGTAGTTGATGACCTGTCGTCCAGTCTTCGGCTAGCTCCAGCAGTGCGGTATCATGCTGGAGGCATACCAAGATGTCAGAAGAACAACACAGAAAGCTGCAGGCTTGTGCTGGCACATGTATGTGTGAATGGTCTGTTTGTGTGAATGTAAGGGCGTCATTCGAGAATTGGAGGATATTTTGCCTTCAAAATTCCTGAAAAATAAACCTTCCCATTTCTGATTTTCTGCTCCATACTCATCAATAAGAGGTGATAAATAATCAAATGGTACCAATTTTTATTACTTGATTTATTTGGTGTTTCCACTATCTTTCACTCTTATCAGAGTTACAAGTGACATGGTTGCAAATACGGATGAATGTTGGCTTTCTCTCAGGAGTAGAATCTATTTTTTTTTGAGAAAAATGGCATTTTAGGGGGTATTCCAGACTTATTTGGTCTTGGGAGCTGGAAGTGATAATTTGCACATATTCATTTCCCTCTAAATAAAAGTTTAATGACAGGAGTCACCACGTTCAAGTGAGAAGAAGCCAATATTTCCACTTTTTCGCCTTCACTAGAAAGAGTTTCGATCACACATTGTGGTGGCAGTAATTGTTAAACATCAGAAAGTAAACACTGATTTTTCAGGCATGCACGAGCCTCTCAAGACAAGCTAAACGTCAATCACAAACCTTGGAAGTGGATAGTCCAGTTGTGCACAAAACACTGCTGACACCACAGCATTCCGAGAACCAAACTTGGCCTGTCGTCAATAACAGTGAGACTGTGCCACGTTTGCGATGAAGAGATCAGATACGTACAGTAGCCTGTGAATCTTACTATTGCATTCTCTCCCCCTTTCAGCTCTGCCCACCGATATTCAACGCCACATGCCTTCAACTATGCCACGCCCTACTCGCCCACAGGCGGCGGTCTTTCCCAGAGGCAACGCTCCACTTCAACACCAAATGTGCACATGGTTAGCACAACACTGCCTGTAGACAGCAGTATGATTGAGGTAACTACACACAACGGGGGACTCTTGGTGTACCGCTAGGATCAGTCACCGTCCCCTAAAAATATCTGACTCTGATACACATCTTGGGCATTGCGACGACCCTCCTGCCTTTGATTTTTCTAATGATGCATTTCTGTCTTAAGTTGCCTGGGCAAGGCTAATCCCCAACTCCTCCTCCCTTGTCCCAGTTTCCCCTTTTACACCTCCACAATTTTCCTGCAAATATTTTATGATTCTCTTCAGTTTTATAGCTGACATTACTCTTTTCATTCCTGTTGTCTTTTCCTCATTTCCTTCCCTGTGTTCCTTTTCATTTTCCTTGCTGCCCTCACTGATTTTGTCATCCCCTGTTGGGGAGTAGCTAGACTGCCTGAATACCTTCCCCACCTCCTGGTGCCATAGATTCTGGCTGAAGAGGAAAGTAGGTATTGTCCACTTCTCCCAGTCTTTTGTTGCAACCTCATCTGAGAGTCCAGAAAAGGTTAGACAGCAGAGCGTGTGTTTTGTGCTGGTCTGTACAGCCTGACTTCCGAACATTCTTACCTGCTTTTACATTGCGGCAGTGAAGGTCAGCCTTATGTGATAGGTTCTGTTTTTGTTGTCTCTCTAGGATGCAATGAGGAATCATGACTCTGGTAAGTTGTTTGCCGCATCACAGCGTTTTCCATCTTTTCGTTGGGTGTAATTGATGTGATCGTCCCGACAGCATTCAAAGACTATGCCCGCCTAATTCCCCGTTGTACTTTCTACAGCTGGGAGTTCTCCCAACCAGAGTCCTACTGGCTGGTCCCAGTCCCAAGCCAAAATCCCCGCCCCAGCCCAGCGAGAGAGGGCCACGTCCTTCAACACTCAGGAGAAGAATAAAATTGTAATTTTTTCTTTGGAATGTCTTATTAACTTGCCCCGGTAAATCGCTTTGTTATGTGTTTAGTCAGTATTGCACCTTTTTAATTTTAACATCCAGAGGCCTCGGGAGAAGCGTGATTCCAGTTACTACTGGGAGATTGAAGCAAGTGAGGTGTATCTTCAGTCCCGCATTGGTTCAGGCTCCTTTGGAACTGTATACAAAGGGAAATGGCATGGTAGGAATGATGGGGGCAGAAAAGAGGCAGGGCCCGCTCTCGGGCAACCACGAATGCTCTCACATTTTCCCTTGTCACGATGCACGCTGCATCACAGCAAATGCAAAAGTACACGTGTCCGTTTTGTTTGTTTAATCAACTAGGTGATGTAGCAGTGAAGATTTTGAAGGTTACCAACCCTACTCCAGAGCAGCTGCAGGCATTTAAAAATGAAGTAGCTGTCCTAAGGTGAGAAATATGGCTTGAGCTCCTGTAAAATTCTATGCACTCATTTGCCGCGCCATTTGGTGACTCATCTTTTTCAATCTTTGATCTTATCTTGTTTCGCCCATCTCCCCTTGCTCACAGAAAAACCAGACATGTCAACATCCTGTTGTTTATGGGCTACATGACAAAGGACAACCTGGCCATTGTGGCCCAGTGGTGCGAGGGCAGCAGCCTCTACAAACACATTCATGTCCTGGAGACCAACTTCAAGATGATCCAGCTTATAGACATCTCCAGGCAGACAGCTCAGGGCATGGAGTAGGTCATACCAAAAAGCCGTTTGTGTGATTTTTAAAGTCGGCACAACCGATTTCATTCGGCGTATTCCTTTTCAGCTATCTGCATGCAAAGAACATCATTCATCGTGACATGAAGTCCAACAGTATCCTTTTTAACAGCTGCGGATGTGTCTCAAATCTCTGACATGTTGCTCAAGATGTGCATTTTCCCAGTGTTTCAGTGATGAATCCTTGACATCAAGGAAGACATCTTTTTGCATGAAGGACTGACGGTGAAAATTGGAGACTTTGGTCTTGCAACGGTAAAGGCCAGGTGGAGCGGCTCGCATCAGGTGGAGCAACCATCTGGCTCTATTCTCTGGATGGTCTGTGAACAAGCGCTCTCATTAGTACAGTAATGGCATGTTTGAAGCATACGCTTGTGACAAGAAATTTGTTGCCTCTTCAAAGGCTCCTGAAGTCATACGGATGCAGGACAACAATCCCTACAGCTTCCAATCAGATGTCTATTCCTATGGAATTGTTCTCTTCGAGCTCATGACAGGAGAGCTCCCGTACGCCCAGATAGCCAACCGAGATCAGGTAGAATCCAGTCATCAACGCATGCTGCGTGTAAAAGGATGCCTTTTGTTCTCGGCCGTTACATTTTAGGTAATTTCTTCACAGCCGATAACTCTCGGTTCCTGGCCACATATTTGGTGCTGGCTAGCAACATATTGGCATAAGCCAAAATAGTGAGCTTGTGCTCTGAAAGCACGATTCCCAGGCCTGTTGTTGCTGTGACACGCAAGTCCTACTCACGCCAATCATTTGGGAACCCATACCACAAAAGTCAGGCTAACCTCGAGGAGGATGATCAAAAGTCTCGTCCAACAGTCATGGCGCATCTCTTTCCTCCAGATTTGAAAAGGATAGAAAAGTGTACGATGAAAATGACTGTATAACACACACGTTTGTCCAATGGCCAGTCATCGCTGCATCTCTGACCAGGCTTGTCAAACTTTTACACCGCAAACAGCTCAACCTGTCAACTGGCTGCCTGTGAGTTTTCATGCCACCCTGAAGCAATCCACAAATGTGATCATAAGGATGTTCATCGCCACTGTAAATATGCTGACAGGTTCCCTCTTACAAGAGAAAAATTTCAACATGTGGCTGAATTCCTCCTCTAACCACTGCAATTAGAACGTACATGCAGCCGTCTGTCCCGAAAAAGGACGCTAAAGTATCCTGTTTGTTTGATTTGACAGTTTAGCTTCACCTTCTCTACAAAGGCTACCTTGATCTTGAATTTTGTTTTCTCGGTATGTTCTGTTAAAGCTATTCGAACTTGCTGTCCAAACGTTGGCCCTGTTCC
Source organism: Hippocampus comes (assembly GCF_001891065.2). Lineage (NCBI taxonomy): Eukaryota > Metazoa > Chordata > Actinopteri > Syngnathiformes > Syngnathidae > Hippocampus > Hippocampus comes. Next base: position 197,614 of record NW_017806234.1, read on the forward strand.
GACTGGGTCCAGGTGTGTCGAGGAGATGGTGGAAAAACTCAGACATGCTGTCTGAAGGGGGTTGTGGTTGTGGCTTTGCGCTGCGTAGCCATTGACCTAACTTTAGAATCAGTAACACGACTCTAGATGTGTGTGGTTTTATGTCCCTTCTCAGGTCACACGGCCTGCCCTGGATCGTGTATGGCTCCCTACGCACAGTACAGACACATTGTGTTTTTATTTTATATTCAAATTGGAATATCTTGCCCAATGCTCCCATATTTTCTCATTCCTTTGTAATGTTTTCCTACTCAGATGATCTGGTGAGCATGTAGAGGCGGTCCTCGTTTTATGGCAGCAACGGCATACAAATTTGTACACGTGTCGGAAGCCTCATATTAACACAGGCAGTAACCCTTGAAATCATCATTACGGTAGATCTTTGTATGCCCACGAATATAAAACATTCCAAGACAAAATGACAAAACGGTAAGCAGGGCAGTAGCTGAGCCTTGCTTCTTGTTGTACGTCACCGTACGCCACTGTGCAACACTACTACAGTTGTGGCAGTGTAACAACTAAGAATGATATGGTAGAAATAGTGGGTGCCAGAATAAAGGGCCCCATCTAGGCCCCGGCCAGTTCGTCCTTTGACCTGCTGGACTATGTGTGCATTCTTATATGGGTGAGCCACCTCGCCTCAAAATGGTATTTGTTTTTTTTTTAAATATCACAATATCAATATTGAATTATACAAAAATATGTACATGTTCTGTACAGTTGGATGTGCAAAAGAAAAATGTTTTCTTTCTAAAAAGCACACCGCTGTAAGTACTGGCCCTTGATAAATTGAAAATCTTAAATGGTCATTTGATTAAAATGATAGTTTCGTGTATTGATGTTAAACATGTTTGTCTTCGAAGACACTTTTAAGAATGTAGTCAGAATCCAATTCACTGAAGTTGGGATGTTTTGTCCAAAAACGTAAATAAAAACAATACATTGATTTGAAAATCCTTTTCAACATCTATTCATTTGAATACACTGCAAAAACAAGATGGTTACATTTTACTAGTGATGGGAAAATGAAGCTTCACGAACCAGTTGTAGTTTTTACTCCTCTAGATGGCACTCTGTTCACCATCAAGCAATACAGACTTCCAATTTCTTAAACCCCTTTATCTAAACCACCTGTGACTAGAGAAGTCAAAAAATAATGTCATGATGTCCATGAGACCGACCATATTGTATGGTTAATATTAACATTGTGATGTGACATTTTTGTGTCATGTCAGTTATGTTGCCTTAGTATTGTCGCTCCTGTAGTGAGTAAAAAAAGAGTCTTTTTCCCTCTCAGATTATCTTCATGGTGGGACGGGGCTATCTGTCACCTGACCTCAGTAAACTCTACAAGAACTGCCCCAAAGCCATGAAGAGGTTGGTTGCTGACTGCATCAAGAAGTCCAAGGAAGAGAGGCCGCTCTTCCCACAAGTGAGCTGCTGCTTTTTTCTTTCTCGCTTACAACAGATTTCAAAGTCAAGGTGGAATGAATTCTGTTGACTTTTTTTTTTTTTTTTAAATATCAATTTCCAAGATCCTGTCCTCCATCGAGCTTCTTCAACACGCCTTGCCTAAGATAAACCACAGTGCCTCAGAACCGTCCCTGCACAGAGCCTCTCACACCGAGGATATCAACGCTTGTACGCTGACCTCCACCAGACTGCCTGTTTTTTAGAGCAATGGACAGCTCTGCCCCATCGACTGTCCCAACAGTATCCCTACTCGTCCAACTCAGCAGTACAATGCTCACTACACCCAAACCTGCAGCGTATACAGTACTTTAACAGCATTACACAGTATGAAGAGGAAGGCGCAAACGGCAATGGCGACACAGTAGGATTTACCAATAAAAAGGATGGAGACAGAGCCTACCCTGTTGCTGCACATTAGACATACGCAGGTGCCTCTTTGTAAATATATGCACAAACATCTACCTAAAATGATAACAAATGGACATTGAAGGAAGCTCAAGAGAATTGCATCATCTTGACTTGGAAATAAAGCACACAGCAATTTTCTCAACAGTTTTTTTTTTTTTTTTTTTTTGAAGAACATTTTTTTTTTTAACTCAGCTGCTCTCAGAGTGTTAGAGAAGAAAACACTTTTTTTTTTTGTCTTGAAACGCAATGGAGTAGATATGGAAAATGTCTTTTATTTCTTGGTCATTTGGCATCTTTTACATCTGTACATTTTGTTTTCAAGTCACATTGACGCAACTGAAGCCTGTCAAACGATGAGCAAGGGTAACCATGGAAGTCGATGAATTTGCACATTTTGGCAAAAGCAGTAGTTTCCTTTAACGGTCTCCACAACAGTATCTGAGCTGTCCAAACGCTTTGAGCACTCGCTGTAACGAGCTGGACATTTTAGGTAGTTGTTTAGAGTATTTAAAGTGATCTGGGAATTAATTTGTATTTGTTTATCATGTCTCATTCAGCGGGTCAAATGTTTTAATGTCAACTTGATAAGAAAGTTGCCTTCACTATTTTAATAAAATTAAGTTAAATTCTTTGCCAAACTCTCAAGGATTTTTTTTTCGTTCAAAGATATTTTGGATTTAAAAAGGTAATGAATGAATTGTGCGGTTGTCTTATTCACTGATTTAAAAATCCCACACGTCGCTGTAGATCTTGGAGGTGCCGTGTGATGTTTACTGCACCGCATTGGCAAAGTGGTGTAACCTCTCTGGGGAATCCAGCTCAGACACGCCCACAGGGGTACAGTATTCCACTTGGTGGAACAACAATGAAACCACCACACAGGCAAGTGGTGGATTTGCTCTTCCTCATTGAGTGAAAGTGGACTTTCTCTGTAAATGTATTTGTTGGGCCTCTACACACAGATGAATGATTCAGTTTAGCTTAGTTTTTATTGAATGTCATGTACGATTATACGGGCCCGGCCCACATGGGTTTGTCAGATTCATATACACACACACACAAAACTACACGATTTAGAGAATTCCATTAACCTGGCATGCATGTTTTTGGAATGTGGGAGTACCCAGTGAAAACCCATGCAAGCACAGGGAGAACATGCAAACACCACACCGGAAGAGCGTAGCCTCGATTTGAACCCACCTCCTCTGCACTGTGAGGCGGCCGTGCTAACCAGTTGGCCACCCACCATGCTGCCCTGCGTTGGGAACCAATCAGTTGGGTAATCATTTACCTGGATACGCGATTACAGCATTTTGATGATGATCGAATCATCGAATTTCCATCAATAACCATTTTCAAGAGCAAACAGCTCAGCAGTTTGCAATTAACACTGTCAAAAGCTTTCTGAAAATCGACAAAGCATACAAAAGTAGACTTTCCTTCTTGTTTTCTAGCATTTGCCTTGGTGATGAGAATAAATGTGATTGATACAAGGTCTTTTCTTTTTAAACACATTCTGTTCATCAGCAAGTAGATTATGGAATTCCAAGTATCACGACAGTATCTCATTAAGAATGCTGGAGTACAGTTTATCGACACAGCTGAGGAGAGTTATTCCTCTGTAATTCGGCAGGGTTTGAGGTCTGACTCTTTGGAATAGGCTTGGTTATAAAAGCAAATCACAACTTATAAAGTACTGAAAACAAACCAGGTTTTTTCAGCAACTCTGAGTAAATTATTAAATCCAGTCGCCTTCTTAAATATAAGTTTGTCCACAGCCTTTCTGACTTTGTCTTCTTTGCTTTCAGAATTAAGATGTGGATCAGCTCAAACCTCAGCCAGCAACTCCATTTCATGTTTGAGATCAACTTGATTACAAAATAACAATCTTCGCAAAATGGCTCTTCCTGGAAATAAAGCTTCAAACTTGGTTTCCCACCTATTTTTTTCAACTCCATTTCTATCTCATGACATAATGATCCATTCTCTTGGGCAGTGGTGTCAAACATATGGCCCGCGGGCCGGAACCGGCCCACAAGGAGGTTCGATTAGGCCCGCAGGATCATTTAAAAGTGAAAAGATGCATGAAAGACATGGAATGAATATTTTTAATAAGGTGCAATTCATGGAGTATCCGTTAGGGGGACACTGTTTTGATCAGAGTAAAAGACAACATTGTTTTGATCAGAGAAGACAACAGCAGCATCAGTCTGTCACTGAGACAGACCCAACACAGCAGACGCTATCAAGGACATGTGAACACTTTATTCTTTACACATTTAAAAGCACTCTCCTTAGTTTGTAAGGTGTAGGCAGGGATTACATTCGGATTTTATATGCACGTGTAAATGGTTTAAAAATTCCTTTCTTTATAAATCTCGTTTAATCTTAAAGTGCATGACTATATTTTTCAATACCAATTACTTGTTCAAGTTTTGTGCCTTTGTACAATCGGTGGGATCAGTTGCAATGCATATATGTGAATGCAGTGGCGGACCCTGAGGGCCAGCAAGGCCTTCTCTGCTGGCCTAAACATTCTCAGAAAAGTTTCTGAGAATAACATTCATTCATTCATCTTCCGAACCGCTGGATCCTCACTAGGGTCGCGGGGGGTGCTGGAGCCTATCCCAGCTGTCATCGGGCAGTCGGCGGGGGACACCCTGAATCGGTTGCCAGCCAATCGCAGGGCACACAGAGACGAACAACCATCCACGCTCACATTCACACCTAGGGGCAACTTAGAGTGTTCAATCAGCCTACCATGCATGTTTTTGGAATGTGGGAGGAAACCGGAGTACCCGGAGAAAACCCACGCAGGCCCGGGGAGAACATGCAAACTCCACACAGGGAGGCCGGAGCTGGAATTAGGCTCCTGCAGCGCTTTGTGAAATTGTATATTTTGCTACAGTATTATCAGGCCAGCGGCCCGGTGGTCTACTGGTTAGCATGTCAGCCTCACAGTGCAGAGGTGCGAAGTTCAATTCCAGCTCCAGCCTTCCTGTGTGGAGTTTGCATGTTCTCCCCATGCCTGCTTGGGTACGCCTGTTTCCTCCCACATTCCAAAAACATGCATGGCAGGTTAATGGAGCACTCTAAATTGTCCTTAGGTGTGCGTGTGAGCGTTGATGGTTGTTTGTCTCTGTGTGCCCTGCGATTGGCTGGCAACCGGTTCAGGGTGTCCACCGCCTACTGCCCGAAGACGCCTGGGATAGGCACCAGCACACCCCGCGACCCTTGTGAGGATAAGCGTATCTGAAAATGGGTGGATGGATGGATTATTCGGCCAAATGCTTTTGGCCCTGTCCCCTCCGCAGTGCAGTAAATAACAATTTTGCTAACATTAGGACCGCTGGTGTCATTTTTGTCAACGTCCATTTACTTCTACATTGACTTCACTACTGAGGGCCGGTCAGAGACTGTGGGCAGGCCAGATATGGCCCCTAGGCTGCACTTTGCCGGGCTCTGCTTTAGTCATTTGACACGACTCTTTACATTTGCTTTTGTTTCACCTTTTCACCTCTGGCAAGTTCTACTGGATCATCAGGACTAGGGCAAAGTGGTCTTCTTGAAAAAGCCATAATAACAGAGGAATGCAGTCAAACGTGCATTGAATTCAGCCACATAAACAGTTGACAATCGAGTACATTGCAGCCATAGCACTTTATTACCGTACGTAAGCATGCTAAAGTGTGTCCGCCGTACCAGCAGGTGGCAGCAAGTATCTCTCTTTTTCCACAGGGCTGTAATTACGCTGTTTTCTATGTTATTGCTATTTATTATTTGTTATTTTCTACAAATATATTGCTAATGCTTTATTTATATTGCACTTATATTGAACTGTGTACAGTTCTTCTGAAAAATTTATTTTGTGCAATGAAACACTTTATTCCCCCCCCCATCTTGCTGCTGTAGACTGCATATTTCCCCAGTGTGGGACTAATAAAGGTTATCTTATCTTATCTTAATAATAGCTGTTCATTTCTAAACCACAGGAAGGACATGCTGCCAATTCTAATTAATGATCAGACCCTTTAAAAGTGTTACCGTAATTGCAGCTTTCACAGTGGTAGTCAGATGCTCCATGAGCCATTTGCAATAAATTCAACTCCTCTTTTGGGCCCTTTTAGTGAGTGCAGTTTACGAATGTTTGAATGGTCTCTCATGTCATAAACATTAAGCAGTGGTCACCCAGAGGGTTCCAAGATTAGAAAAATTAAAGCAACTCCATGTGAACATATCGGATCATAAATGCATTGCATGATGCTTTTGCGTTACTGATAATGTGAAATGTACGGAATAAGTGCTGCTTGACGAGCCTATACAGTATTGTGTTCATGTATGTGACGTCACTGAAGGCCTCAGGTTGAAATGCACGGCCCGCCACTGTGTGAATGATAAAAGTGAATTGCACATTTGTCTAAGGAAATCTAAGGAGCTTCATGAAATGTTTTGTAAAAGATCTGTTTATTAAATTTCAACATTTTCCTAAAGTTCTTGTGCTTCTTTGGACCAAAACAAAGGAAAGACATTATTTTGGTTATTTATAGCAGAGTATGGTATAATTTTAATGGTCCGGCCCACTTTACATCTACCGAGGCCGTATGTGGCCCACAATGTGAAATGAGTTTGACACCCCTGCTCTAGGGTTACCACAAGTGGAATATTTTTAACTCTCCTTGGACCCAATTTATTTACCAAAATCCCAGAATGAAACATGAAACTAAAGGCGGGGAATATTTTGATATGACATGCCTTGAAGATGAATGCATATTAGGCCCTCATCTGGTATGTCAAAAAATATCTATTGAGCGGCAGCATTGATTGTCAGAGAGCCAAGGGAAAAAAAAAAGACAACGGGAACTCAAATGTTTGAATGTACAGCTCACCTTGGTGCCATTCCTGACTGCAAATAAGATGAAACTGGAGTCATATGTTGCACCGAATGACCACATTTTTATGGTTCATGCGTGTGAAAAGTCAGTTCCTGTAATGTTGGGGCGGTAGTGCCAGAGAGCATCCAAGAAAAGATCCATCCTCTGCTGTGTCAGTCTTCATGACTCATTGATGTATTTTTGGGAAATTGACATCAGCCTCTATTTTGAATCTTTTTTTTTTCTAGCCCTGAATGTGGCAAAAGATGATGGTGATCTAATTGGAACCACGTCTCCTAAAAGGCATAGCCTGATGTCATCCAAGGTGGTGTCAGCTCTACTAACTGGCAAACTGACACATTTTGCTCTAATTGCTTAATGTTCTATTTCTGCGTTTTGCGCAGCCACACTGACTGGCCAAAATGAAATCAACTGAGGCCAAACGTTAGGCATGACCTGGCTGACATCTAGCGGGTGTTGCTTTTTCCAAAGTGACTTCAGTACTCACACAGTCTAGTACACCCAGACATCATTTCATTTTTGGGGACAGCATTGTGGTTTTCCACCACAAGAAGAGTGTGTTTATCTTTGCTGCTTGGGCCTCTGGGTTTTTCATGTCCCCCTACGTCACAGGTGTCAAACTCCAGTTCTCAATGGCCACTATTCTGCATATTTGAGAGTTTTAGCCTCCTCCAACAAGCCTGATTCAAATGATCAGCATCGTTATCAGGCTCCTGCAGCGCTTTGTGAAATTGTATATTTTGCTACAGTATTATCAGGCCAGCGGCCCGGTGGTCTACTGGTTAGCATGTCAGCCTCACAGTGCAGAGGTGCGAAGTTCAATTCCAGCTCCAGCCTTCCTGTGTGGAGTTTGCATGTTCTCCCCATGCCTGCTTGGGTACGCCTGTTTCCTCCCACATTCCAAAAACATGCATGGCAGGTTAATGGAGCACTCTAAATTGTCCTTAGGTGTGCGTGTGAGCGTTGATGGTTGTTTGTCTCTGTGTGCCCTGCGATTGGCTGGCAACCGGTTCAGGGTGTCCACCGCCTACTGCCCGAAGACGCCTGGGATAGGCACCAGCACACCCCGCGACCCTTGTGAGGATAAGCGTATCTGAAAATGGGTGGATGGATGGATTATTCGGCCAAATGCTTTTGGCCCTGTCCCCTCCGCAGTGCAGTAAATAACAATTTTGCTAACATTAGGACCGCTGGTGTCATTTTTGTCAACGTCCATTTACTTCTACATTGACTTCACTACTGAGGGCCGGTCAGAGACTGTGGGCAGGCCAGATATGGCCCCTAGGCTGCACTTTGCCGGGCTCTGCTTTAGTCATTTGACACGACTCTTTACATTTGCTTTTGTTTCACCTTTTCACCTCTGGCAAGTTCTACTGGATCATCAGGACTAGGGCAAAGTGGTCTTCTTGAAAAAGCCATAATAACAGAGGAATGCAGTCAAACGTGCATTGAATTCAGCCACATAAACAGTTGACAATCGAGTACATTGCAGCCATAGCACTTTATTACCGTACGTAAGCATGCTAAAGTGTGTCCGCCGTACCAGCAGGTGGCAGCAAGTATCTCTCTTTTTCCACAGGGCTGTAATTACGCTGTTTTCTATGTTATTGCTATTTATTATTTGTTATTTTCTACAAATATATTGCTAATGCTTTATTTATATTGCACTTATATTGAACTGTGTACAGTTCTTCTGAAAAATTTATTTTGTGCAATGAAACACTTTATTCCCCCCCCCATCTTGCTGCTGTAGACTGCATATTTCCCCAGTGTGGGACTAATAAAGGTTATCTTATCTTATCTTAATAATAGCTGTTCATTTCTAAACCACAGGAAGGACATGCTGCCAATTCTAATTAATGATCAGACCCTTTAAAAGTGTTACCGTAATTGCAGCTTTCACAGTGGTAGTCAGATGCTCCATGAGCCATTTGCAATAAATTCAACTCCTCTTTTGGGCCCTTTTAGTGAGTGCAGTTTACGAATGTTTGAATGGTCTCTCATGTCATAAACATTAAGCAGTGGTCACCCAGAGGGTTCCAAGATTAGAAAAATTAAAGCAACTCCATGTGAACATATCGGATCATAAATGCATTGCATGATGCTTTTGCGTTACTGATAATGTGAAATGTACGGAATCTATCAGTCTACTATCTATCACAAATTCTCCTGCTTCTGCTCAAGGAGTATTCCTATGTGGGATACAGTTCAGCAATAACGTATTACCTGATTGCTTTAAAGGGTCATCAGGGAAGTAGTGTGGGCGTGACAGAAAAATGCTATAAACTGTAATTGGTGTCTGGGGGTGTGAATGCAGCAAGCTGGAGACAATTCCCCATCTACACCATCTGATGCATGTAGCTCCTAACGAAATCTCTCCTTTATTGTTTGCTTTCAAATGACAGTAGACATACAGTATTTGTGTGAGATTTTGCCATTAAAGGTTGACAATCACACTCCACGGTTCTTTCCCAAACTCTCCTGTTATCATCTCAGGCTCATGTGCAACCATGAGGGCAAGTGCGAAAAAAAATGGATCCATTTTTGTTTTCCTCCAGTGCAAAGGAACCTTTATTGCCATTGACAGAGGGGACTAAACTTTATGGATCTTTCCACAGTATATTGTCTTCCAGTCGAGGTTTAAACAGTCCAGCAGCACTTTTTGCCGACGATGACCCTTCACATTTGCAGTCAGGCAGGTCTAAATAGCTTTTATCTGAACAATTAGGCCAAAAAGCACGTCCACTTTCATCAGTCGGACTCTTGGTACTGCAACGTGTGCTCCCATTGAAATCAATGTCATGGCATATTCCCTAGTAAACAGTACGACACATCCATAAAGCCTCAGGCATGGCTTGTACAAGGATACACTCACAGAAACACTTGATACAACTTGGAAAACCACTGCACACAGAGCTTGCACAACAGATTTCTTTTTATCATGGTAGTTCTCTGTGCACATTTCTTTGTTCAGGTTGCAATTTCAGTTGCATCACCATTTAGCTTGAAACGGAATGGGCCACAGGACAAGAAACAACCAGTTGTGACATTTGCCAGGGAATGCTTTGGATGACAATAACTATTGGAATCAATTGCATGGAAGAGATTGATGATGATTTCAAATTAATTATATAATAATTATTATTATTATCATTATTATAATAGAAATAAATATTGCACTTTGGATCTACTCACGGGGGAGTGGGGAGGGTGGTAAATTGAGCAGGAACAAGTCAAAGCTAACGCTCAGAGCACTTGCACTGTTGTCATGGAAGCGCCATTACAGATACCCAGTGCATGACCACAGAAGGACATTTTGTGGTGGATTTTACTTTGGACACATTCTAAGAAGCTGTAAACAGAGAACACCTATTGAATACAGCTTTATTTCCTTGCTTGAGGGTGCGTCTGTCATGTCCAACTGTAGGATTATTTGGAACCTTACGAGTATATTTGCACCATGGGGTAAATAAGTACTGCAGTAATTCAAATCATATCTTTGGTTCAAAATTGTAAAAATATATTTAAAATGTGTGTGCAATGACACCTGCACAACCTCCTTCATGATATAATCTAACATATTGGATTTTAATTACACATTTCATTTTCAATAAATATTTTTTTTTCTCCATCACTGTGACAAGACAATAGAAGTGATAGATTTAAAAAAAAAAATCCAAACTGTGTATACCTTTGTTGGAGATCAGTGTGTTATTGCATGTTTGGTAGTGAGCGTGTATGTAGTGGCGATGACACATTTGCAAGTATTACAGATAACCACATTGTTACAAGAATTTCACTCTTAGGTATCAGTCATGCAAAACAAAAATAAATATCTATGGTTATATGTACGAAAATAATAACCAAAGCCATACCGTATGAATATTAAGAACTACCGTATGTTCCACAGTTTGAACACTACTGAAAGATACAAGGCCAAGTATAAAACAGAAAAGGTTCAAATTAAAGGCTCACAGCTGGTCAAACAAGTAGCACAGAGCGGCACTGAACTCAGTGTAGGCACAATCTGCTTCTTACATCATCCACAGCAGCTCTAAAGAAAATCCACAGCTATTGAAACATAGGTGACCGATACAAGCGCACAAATCAACAAATAGACAGTACATTAGAACTCTGCATAGAGTTAAAAAGACAGTCCAGGGCACCATTCGGCTGCAATGAGCCGAGCACCCCGTCCCCCAGTTGTGATCCTAGCTATCGGCATCCACACACGTTTGTGTTCATCTTAAGGTTGATTCTGAGAGCTCCCTGCGTCTCCTCCTGGCTCACTCAGTTGGCCTGCACGGGTTTCGGACCCACAGCCACACCATTACAGTCGAGGATGTACTGCAGACAACCTTGAGGGGGACGGCAGGCACCGTTCTTCATGCTCTCACCGATTATATCCCCTTTCTGCCCTGTACCCTGACAGGATCAAAAACATTTTCTCAGTGTAAGAAATGATATTATATATCAGCCACTATCTGCAAGTACACTGACAAAAAAAAACAACTTGCATTTTTTTTTGCACTAAAACAGCAATTTGAATTGGAGCAACTTTAAAATGTAAGTGTGACATTTTTGACAACAATGTTAGCACAACAAAGCAAACAAGTAGTCTGCTTCCAAACAATTTGCTGAGTTGTTTTGACTTTTATCTTTAACATGGGCAGCCAATACAAGTGCCAGCAGTTTAAGCAGTTCTGTGAACCGTAAATATTTAGTGAATTGCCCAATTTAAAATTTTATCACGGTTAGCTGCCTTGAAATTTTGAGTGCACCTATGTTTTTTTTTTTTTTACAGTGTGTATGCGAGATTATCTCCTGGGACGGTTGTGTGGTCATGGGTTTTCGGGGAGTGTTTGCCTCCCTCTCCACCATCTGATTCATTTTAGTCAGCACCACATCAGAAATGAGCTGTCTGTCCTCGGATTGGTGCTCCCCCACCAGGGGCATGGATGAGCCCACCACCTGCATCACATTGAGTGGATATGTCATCCGTTCCCCTTTATCCACATGAAAAATCTTATCACGTGGCTGAGAACTTGAAACACTTCATAAGGAGCAACAACAACAACAAAAATTCAATTTTGCAGGGGATCTGACTGAAGACGTGAGAAGTATATTTGAAAGGAACTTGGATCTCATACTTAGAGGGGCAGATTGTCCGATAATTCCTACACTGTATGTGAACTTGTACATCGTAAGTCATTCTTATTAACTCTCGAGGCACCTCGACATTTGGTGCACGTTTAACCTCTAAAGGACCCAAAATGGTCCAAGTGTGGGACAATATCATACACTGTATCAGATGTTTGCAATAACTTCCCGATATAACCGTAGGTATAGTTTGTAAATTAAAAAAAGAAAAATAAAACATAACCTCATCCTATTATGCTACAGCCTCAGTGGCATGGTGAATGAGTGGTTAACCCATCTTCCTCTACGGTTCTGAGTTTGCAGGTTCAAATTTGGATTCTGGCTTTCCTGTGTGGAGTTTGCATCTAGTCCTCAGACTTGCTTGGGTTTGAAAAGGATTCTGCTCCTACATTGCTAAAGCAGTTTACAAGAACACCGTTTTTGGATGGATTCATTGGAGGTTCAAGAATTTTAATTATAACAAACATTAGATGTTTCATAATCCGGCTATGTGGCTTCCCCCTGTGTTTGACTCAATTGCATTTCCTAGCACAGCTTGTTGATTTGCTCAGAAAGATTCTCAACATGTCCTGTCAGTTGTGGCAGTCCTACCTCTGTGATGTAATCTCTTCCATCCTTCCCGTGAATGGCCTTGACTGCACAAATATCCAGACCCCCGAAAATCTCTGAGCACGTGTCAACCCACAGCTTGTATCTGAAAGGCATCAAGGAGACACAACTCAAAATGTCACTCAAGTAACTGAAGCTCGAGTTTCTGACTACAATCTAGCTTCATTTTCGAATCATACTCTTGAAGAGCAAATTTAAATCAGGGATGGCTTTGTGTGTTCCTCAACGTATTTCTGGGTCGTGGGTTCGATCCCGGCTCCAGCCTTCCTCTGTGGAGTTTTCATGTTCTCCCCGTGCCTGCGTGCGTTTTCTCCAAGTACCCCGGTTTCCTCCCACATTCCAAAAACATGCATGGCAGGCTGATTGAACACTCCAAATTGTCCCGAGGTGTGATTATAAGTGTGAATGTTTGTTTGTCTATGTATGCCCTGCGTTGTGCTGGCAACCAGTTCAGGGTGTCCCCTGCCTACTGCCCGAAGACAGCTGGGATAGGCTCCAGCACCCCCGCTACCGTTGTGAGGATAAAGCTATTTTCTTTTTTTTTTTCTTCCTTAGTTAGGTTGACCTATAAAAGCTTGTGCAAGACAGACTACATAACCCTTAATTCATAAAGATTAGTGCTAGAGGAAAAAAAAAAAACGAAGGCAGATTGGGCATCAACACAAAAATAAAAATCACCAAAAAAGTTTACTTGAATCTACACTTTAAAAAATTTCGAAAAAAACGTTGTCCTGCTGTGTAATGTGCAAGTATCTGTACATCAATTGTGTTTTCTCACAGAAAAAAAACCCAAAAACATTTTCTACATGGCCATCTTTGGGTTGAAGAGTTGGCTTCATTTTTGAACACCCACTTGTCAGTCATGGCCACCTGTTCCAGCATCGCCGAGCCGGTGTTGGTCTTCCAGTTGCCTGACATAGATGTTCTCCTGGGGTGTGAAGGCCGAAACATTAGAACAATTCCCATCCCATCCCCTTTTTTTAATTTGAGCTATACAAGCGGAGTCGAACCTACATGTAGGCTTTGTAGTCTGCGCCGATCTTCTGGATCCTGATGTCATACTTGGACTCAATGAGAGGCTCAGTGGTGCTGTATGTCTGGGTGAGAGCCACGACACTGGCTATGTCCTGGAACTTACTGTGATTGTCAACCTTTACCTGCAAAACCACACACAAATAGTTCCAATGTCAAATGTTTACAGCGCATCACCCCCCTTGCCCCCAATTCAATTAAATAATAATGCAGTGTCTTAAACTGTGTAACGGCCAAACCTTTCCAATGCCAGAGTGGGCGTGTCCAATCTTGACAACCACAGGGAAGGACGGCAAGCTCGCCTATAAGGAATGAAAGGTATCATTTGAGTGTTCGGATTGGTGGCAAGATAATGGTGAGTGTCACATCACGATACAAGAAAGGGTTGCGGCTCTTGTCACCATCTCTTTGTAGTTTGGGTAAAAGGTCTGCTCAATCAGTGGAAACTTATCAGCACCCAACTTCCTGAATGTGTTAATCAGCTGAGCAAACTGGACACAGGGAGAAATAAAGACAATATTTTTAAAAGTCAGACAAACCACAGCAAAACGATCTCACTGCTGCTCTGCTCTACGGCAATGGCGTGCATCACTGCTGAAGGGCCTTACCGCCCAGGGCTTGTCACACAGATTGTAGATGGACTCCAATGAGTTAATGCTTGGAACACCTCCGTACTGCAGACCGATTACGAGGTTGCGGAAATCTTCATTCTGGGTCATACTGAAGGCGTGCTGGCGAATAAGCACAAAGTCTGGCTTAAATGACCTAGAAAATAAGAGAGACCAATGTGACCACAGTTAGTCGACACGGACAAAACAAGGTCACCAGCACTATATTTCGAGCTCTGTGGTAAATTCTCATACCTGACAACCTTGGTGCCATTTCTGAAAACCTGCATCGTAACACTGCATGTCCCATTGGCCTGAGCCATGATGCTGAGCTCACTGAATTCCGCCTGAAGAGTTCATGGTGACATTGGCACTTGAGGAGTGACTTCTCAACATTTTCTTTTTTTCCAGACAGAAAGATGGAGACAAACTGACCTGTTCCACTTTGATGTCATAGTCTCCATAGATTTTCTTGCCTCTGAATAACTTGGCCCTGAGTTGAAACACATGGCAAAAATGAAGAACTATGAAAAACAACTTACCATAGTTATGACATCTTATAGTGGACCACAGCAAATATAACATGAACAATTATTTCAGCTCATTTCAACCGGCAAAAAGAAGAAATTGCATGGGTTCATACGCAAAATTCCACACATTAAAACAATCATATTTGCAGTCCATGCTTATAGTCAGGAATAATGGTTTCTCCGCTCGCTGGCCATTGTATTGTCATTTGTCGGGGTAAAATTATTTAGCCACTGTTAAATTTGGGTCAAATTACCCTCTCATTCTGTATACAACATGCCTGCACGTTGTATACAGAATGAGTGAGTGATTCAGAATATCCAGTGTTAAATAGTCCCACGCAGAAGTGGCAGTGGAAGAGAGGAAGACACAAGAATTCAAGGCCAGTCAAGTCGTGTTGATGGTGGTGCGAACACAACATGGAGGCCTTCCTGTCTGGTCCACCAAGATCGACCACCAGAGCAGGCGACTGTAAGTAATGGCAAAAGATGTCTTGCCTTTTTTACAGACCAATCCACCAGTGCAATGATTTGGAAAATTTTATTTCAATGTACAATATGAAATGCATTTATTTGCTCTTTAGTCCGATCAGATTTCAGAGCATACAGAATTTGTTTTGAGGGTGATGGAATGAGGCCAAATTCCCAATGTGGACTGTTATGTAACTTTAGAAAACGCTGCACCTTTCACGATTAGTGAATCGGGTTACTGCGTATTTGCAGATAAACATACATATCTTTTTGAGAATAATTTAGATGGACAAATCTTCCGTATTGCAAATGACAGTACAAAATAAGGACCTTTCCTAGAGATTAAAATTAGTCAAAATATACAAAAAGCCACAAGGAGAGTGTCAAATTGTACTGTACGTATCTTTGGCTTGATGTACAGTCGATACATGGGACCCAAATGCAGAGGCGATTCTGCAGCTGCTTGAGAGGCGCCATCAAGTGGTTCATTTCGGTATAATTGCGATCGCCTTTTGAAAGTGCATCCCATTTATCCATCCATGCATTCATTTTCCGATCCGCTTATCCTCACAAGGGTCGCGGGGGGTGCTGGAGCCTATCCCAGCCGTCTTCAGGCAGTAGGCGGGGTACACCCTGAACCGGTTGCCAGCCAATTGCAGGGCACACAGAGCCATACAACCATCCGCAGTCACACTCACACCTCAGGACAATTTAGAGTCTTCAATCAGCTTGCTATGCATGTTTTTGGAATGTGGGAGGAAACCAGAGCACCCGGAGAAAACCCACGCAGGCCCGGGGAGAACATGCAAACTCCACACAGGTAGGCCAGAGCTGGAATTGAACCCGGTACCTCTGCACTGTGAGGTCGACGTGCTAACCACTGGACTACTGGGCTGCCTGCATCCCATTTATTTTTCTGCAAATCGTGCAAAGCAGGGGTCATCAGTCCTGTTCCTCGAGGACTGCCGTCCTGTCTATTTTGCACCTCTCCCTGCAACAAACCTGAATCAAATGATCAATCCGCAAGGTCTGCAGATAATGATCCTAAACATCTGAATCAAGCATCTTGCAGCACGAGAGAGGGAAAACAGCCAGGACAGCGGCCCCTGAGGAACAGGATTGATGACCCCTGGTGCAAAGTAATGAAAAGGAGTTTATTTTTTTGGGATGTCTTTTTTTCGTACAGAATAAGTATGTTGTAAGATAAACGACACACACACTACCACCTTCACCAGCAGTGAAGGTGGTCGTGCATGTTTACTGTTCACCACACCCTTCGCTACAGATTTCCCTGCTTGAAACTGCACTTACAACTCATTGTTACGCTTGTCGTTTTAATGAATCCCCAAATGTGGTGATCTGTATTTACAAAGAGTAAAGAGGAGCCGGAAGGAAAAGTGCCACTTTAATGTTCTCCTCTTGCTATAGGGGAGATTTTTCAGAAGGTTTCCATCTTTTGCGTACAGATGAGCACTGACAAAAGCTCTCATAGGAAATATTATGTAATCCTTATCCATAAGATGCGTCAGAAAAAAATGTTATCTGTTCTGGGAGTGCTCATGATCCGCTGTCATGGACTCTGCTCTTCCTGCCTAATTACTGTGGTTCTAAAGCTGAATAATTCATTCAGAAAATAATTGCAGTGTGGAGATTTGTTTGACTTTGGCAGAAAACAAACCTGAAACAGGGAATCATTCGGGGTAAAACAAACAAACAAACAAACAAACAAACAAACAAACAAACAAACAAACAAACAAACAAAAAACCTACTGTTCGTGGGGAATTAAATAGATAAGAAACAGACCGTGTAAGTTCTAAAACTATGAAACACAGTGATAATGTATGGCAAAGCCTGTTATTTCTGCTCAGCAAAGGAATTATTTCATTCTGCACTTCTGAACACAGATAGGGCCAAAAGTAAGGTAGAAATCGTTTCCAAAAATGCTGCTTTCAAGTTTAGCCACTTATTTAGCCATCGAACAATATTACATTTCTTTGCCTTGGTTTTCTTTTGCAATATGTTCAGTGTATGTGATGATGATATGATATGTTCAGTATGCATCTGCGCTGTCCATTTTTTTTGGGGGGTGGGGGGGGCTTCAATGTGAGCAGACTGAAAACTCCAATATACCTCACGTTTATCACATCACATCACCGGGTACTGAATAGTTTGAAAAAATAAGACCGTGCCATTAGCAGTCAGAGGAGGAAGAGCGTTAACTCATCAAGAAGGGTGGAGGAAAAAAAAAGAATAATGACTGAATAATTCTTTTTTCCCCATTTCAATTATCTTATTGTCTTCTGAAATCCATTAAGGATCTCATAGTCAAAAATGCTAAATTTGTGTGTTTCCTGTTCCAATACACAAGTTCACACATGGCAACACCCACCACCACCATCTGTTGTACTACAACAGAGATGCTGATTGTCAAGTGTCTATTTCTCACTTCTCCAATACACTATCAGACAATTGGACATGCATTCTGATTTTCCAAAGTCAGGCGGATGAAATTAATGTTTTTTTTGTTCGCTATTTCGTTTTGCTGATTGCATAAAACCACTGACAAAGCGTGAGGTGAGGCAGACCGGATTGCACAAATCATATTGAGCCCCTGAAAATGGGGGTGCAATGCAGAAAAGGGCCAATTCTTTCAATTCCTGTTACGAACCTGACTGCATGCAGGAAGAACATCACCCAGTGTATTAATATTCACCACATGACTAAAAGCAACCTTGGTCCAAGCTTTCTCACTCTCCTCGTCATGGCTGACATCCAAAAACCATTCAAGGGGTTATATCGCCGATATATTTCTCTACATGCTGCTTGCGCTGAATTTTCTCCTGCATGGTGCCGAAGGCGCCTTTTGCATGGACGCCAGGGGAGAGGAGAGAGCACGATTGCAGCTGTTTACTTGCATTATTTATTTGTTGGAAGAATCAATACGGCTTCATTTGACCTGAATCAAACGTGAGATCATAAACAAAAGGAGCTGGGACATGATTTATCGTGGTTTTATGAGTACATTTGACAATCCAGATAATCAAATTATGCAATTTAATTAAAGGTTCTTATGATCTAGTACTGACATAATTCCTAGGAGGGGTTGGTCAGTGAGGATTTTGGCCGAGGTGTAAAACAACGCACTTAGCCTATCGACCATTAACTCTTAAGCATGAGTATTGGTTGGATGAAGTCAAACTTGATTTCAGCCAACAAACTCCTCTGCGACATGATCAAAATGCTGCAGTCTCGTTTTCCCCCTCATTGTGTTGTGTATAAGAAAAAATAAATACCAACATTGGCAATCAGTTTAATGCTAAGTGAAAGAGAAACATGTTCTCCTCCCACCACAAGAGCAATTTATAGCACAGTCTTCCTGGAACAAAACAATGATCCGTAGATGACTTGCAGAATAATCTGAGCTCATAATTTGATCCAAAGGGATTTTATCTTGACGACAGACTGCTTAACTACATCACTATGAATAACAATATCTTGCGGTTTGTCCAAACAGTATATCTAATTACAAAGCGCCACAGTTAGGAGTGTATGCTGCCTGTTACAGAACAACAATATAGCTAGAGCCAGAAAAAGCCTTTTTTTTTTAAAAAATGGGAAACTGGATTGATGATTATTCAGAATCACCAGTTTATGTAATGTCACTGTGAATCATAGGGCTTTGTTATAATTATGATCTACGATTGATAATAGGGCATTTTGCCACAAAACCCTTTCAGAAAATCGATTTGGCTGAATGGAAGCCTACAGTGTGGTGGATTTTAAACCGAGCAGGTCTCATTTTGCATCAGCCTAATGACACACGGCACCGCACAAGTGTGCCAGCATTACACAGAACTCAGCAAAAGTAATAAAAATAGATTCCTTCACCCCAATGCCTTTGCCAGCAGCTATATGTACCGCGCTTTCCGTCCTGCTAGTGTACGACCAGAATACAAAGTACTGCTTAAATGTGTCTGAATGAACGTTACTCAAGCCATTTTAAGACAACAGTTTACCGAAACGAATAAACCCAACGCTGCCCTTGCAATACAATGCACAGAGAATGATGTGCAAATGGAAGAAACTGAGGCAGACTTCGAGGCTAGCATACTGTGTGCACCGGGTTAAAGGTCTCACAAACAGCACCAGCATAGATGTAACCAGGTGACTCGACATGAAGGACTCCCGCTCTGAAATGCTGAGCGCCCATGAAAAATAGATGAGGAGAGGAAGTCAGTGAATGGAGTACGCACATCTCATCCCCCAAGTGTGCTTAGTATGGGGGATAGAAAAACAAATAGCTGTATAAATTGTATGGAGTATGTTGTAAAAAGACAAAGACATTTATCTCACCAACTAAAGTGACTCATTTTGAGCTGAAGCATTCAGAAATGTGCTTTGATTTCGGTGTGCCGTGTTGGCTTCAATGTACGGTGGATAAAAGTCGAAAGGAAGTCTGATGGAAAGCAATAAAAGGAAAAGGTCAAGAAAATCCTAAAAGAGTAGTTTGAATTTAAAATGGTTGCTGACTCCCATTTAACATTAGTTTGAATGTGAATGTGAAGTCGCTTCAGCATTTTACTTGTCTAAAATATAATGATGAAGGATTTTTTTCAGCCCCCAATCCCCAAGTATCGGTCGAGCCCCCCTTAAAACCCCTGGGAGAGAAATAATCCTGGAGCCGTTCCTGCACTTGTGAAACCACCCACTTGTTTATTTTTGCTTCCCTTGAAAAAGCGGAAGCATTTTTTAGTTTTTTAAGAAGTTACAGTACTTGTCACATTACATGTGGAAAGAGTGTTGAAATGATTTTCTCTTTGTTTTATTCTTTATCTTTCATCACAAAAAACGGACATCTTGGAGCCATTGTACAGTATGGATACTGTATTATTCCCTTCTCCTCAGCATGAGTGTGGCTTTCGTCTCGCAGCCA
This sequence comes from Hippocampus comes, assembly GCF_001891065.2. Taxonomy (NCBI): domain Eukaryota; kingdom Metazoa; phylum Chordata; class Actinopteri; order Syngnathiformes; family Syngnathidae; genus Hippocampus; species Hippocampus comes. The sequence continues at coordinate 217,767 of NW_017806234.1, forward strand.
AATTGTAGCTAGCTAATGCACAAGGTTGGCCTGATCTTATTAACATTGATCCAGGTTTGTTCAAGACAAATGTTCTCCTCTGCTAACAGGGAGACTGCTCCTCAGCCTCAATCAAGCTGCTTCCTCACATTTTCAAGACATGCCGTGGTCTGAATGCCATCCTATTGTAAGGTCAAAATAACTGTAAAAAAAAGAAAAAAAAAAAAGAAAAAAAGCCAGACTACAAATTATTGTCATGCTGACATCCTTCCTTCTGGATTGCACATCTACAGTTTGTGCTAAGTGATGCAGTAAAAGAGAGGGCGATAAAACGATGGTACGTTTGTAAAAGTACAGTATCGTGCTGCAGTGTGGTGTGTGCTTTTTGTATGTCATGCGGAGCAGGTCATGTGGTCTGTGTGGAGGGAAACCCCATTGATGGGCACAAGCACTGCAGTATTTTATCTTGTTGCAAGCATCGATGCAACCTGTGGAGCATCCATTTTAAAAACAGACATGGTAGTGAATGGGTTAGAAGACTGCAGAAAATCACCAGAATGGCATAGGAAAAAAAGCTCCTCAATCTTGATGTCATTGGTAGTGAGATGAGAATCGATTTGCATTCTCGTGCCAGCACGCATTAAAGAACGAGACCATCTTGCACTACCTGAGTGGGCTGCTGAAGACAGAGAAATGCATTTGTCTTACCACTCTTGCTGCGGTTCGTCGATGACCAGCAGAATCTTGAACTTCTTGGGTGTCGTGACTGAGCTTTGCTCCACTAGCCCCGCTGAGGCGGCCGTCTGCTTGACGACGTTGGTGATGGAGCTGAAGAAACCAGCTCCGCTCGATTGAGGTGGCGGAGCTTTTTTCTCCTGAGCAGGGGAAGCGGCTGGAGGCGTGGGCCCGGCTGTGGGGGACTTGGCAGGGACGGCGTTGGCGGCTGGAGGAGGCTGAGCAGGATCAGGCCTCTGGAGGTCCGTCATGTAGCCATTGGGCAGGTTGGAGATAAAAGTGCTGTCCGAGAGACGCCGTCGCAAATAATTCATGGCTGGAGCTGGAGAAGGAATCGGCGGTGGGTTGTGGAAAAGCTCTCCCTCTGCTTACTGCACAGCTGACAACGGCTGAGCTCTCAGCGTAAATTCCCAGTGAATGTGCTCCCTTCCAGCTTGCTGGAACATCCTCAGAGCTCCCACTCACTGGCGGTGACGTTACAGCCTCGCTCAGCCAATCTCCTCACTCGGCACCCTCCTCAGCCATTGCACAGGATGCTGAAGCTGTGCCACTCCTCTTCTCCCTCTCTGCATAGTGTGCTTCTTTGCTACCCCTCCCCCCGCCTTATGCTGCCTATCACGCATGTTTTCCTTTTTGTTTTCTTTTCTTTTTTTTCACCCCAGCTGTAGGAAATAAAAGTGTTTCGAGTGGAAGTGTGGATGTGTTAGGCGAACACTCAGTATCGCGCCTCTCCCTGTGTCCTTAGCTGACATTTGTGTATGCCTGTCAAGCTCAGATATGCAATCTAAAATGGCTGGTCGGATATGTGGCCACTGCCCTGTGCCGTAGTCGCCCACCGAGACACAAATGCAGATTAGGGTGTCATGTTATTGATGCCGTTCTTCTAAATGAAACAATAAGCAACTCTATTGACTGTGTTTATACAAAGTCTGAAGATGAAATTAAACTGATCTGGTGAAAGCACCTCTGGCAATTATGTTACCAAGGCGAAGAAGGTACAGATCAATAAATCAATAAACTGTAAGCCTTACACGTTTCTAAAGGCTCAACTGAGATTGATAGAACAACAAGAAAGTGTCCTCCAAAAAGGTGCACAGCTGAGGCATAAATGAGTGCATGAGATTTTATACACACTCACTGGTAACAACATTAAACAAAAAGAGCACAACGTCATAGAATCCAATTTAGGAGTTTAAAAATGCCTTTGCAAAACCATCAATGCTCAGTTTAGGTCGACAGTTATTCAGTTAACAATGTTTATAATTGCTTAAATTCCGTATAAAGGATTATTTCAAGGGCGGCCTGGTGGGCGACGAGGAGGCACGTCTGCCTCACAGTGCGGAGGGGCAGGGTTCGATTCTGGTTCCGGCCTCCCTGTGTGGAGTTTGCATTTTTTTCCCCGTGACTGCGTGGGTTTTCCCCGGGTACTCCGGTTTCCTCGCACATTCCCAAAACATGCATGGCAAGCTGATTGAACACTCCAAGTTGTCCCTAGGTGTGATTGTGAGCGTGGATGGTTATTTGTCTGTGTATGCCCGGCGATTGGCTGGTGACCGGTTCAGGGTGTCCCCCGCCTACTGCCCGAAGACGGCTGGGATAGGCTCCAGCACCTGCCTACCTGGATGTATTAGATGGATGTTTTCTGTACATTTTAGGTCAGTACCCTAAAGTAACACAGACTTATAAAATCGCAGTGGTGCAGCCTATTCAGGCAGACGGGGCACAGCACACCCTTTTCTGATTGCCAGCCAATCGCAGGGGCAAGGCACACATAGACGAACAACCATTCACACTCATAGTCGCACCTAAGTACAATATAGAGTATTCACTTAACTCACCAAGCATGCTTTTGGAATGTGGGAGGAAATGGGAGTACTTGGAGAAAACCCGTGTACCTGTACGCATGGGGGAAACATGCAAACTTCATACAGAAAGGCCGGGGCCGGCTTCGAACCCACAACCTCTGCACTCTGAGGCAGATGTGCAAACCAGTCTTCCACCATGCTGCCCTCCCATTCATTCAAATCATATCCGAAAAGCTCAATGACACAAAAGTCTCTTAATTCTGCACAATTCTAAGTGTTTCTGCTTATTTAGTGTTGTTCCTGCTTATTTTACGAGTCTGTGTGTAGGATTGGTTTCTGTGTGCTTCTTTAACACCCCCCCCCCCAAAAAAAAAAGAATACACATGTGTGCTCGCTATGGTGTGAAAGTAATGATTGTGATTGAATTTGAGTGTAAATATTGACGATCCATCCCTCAATTTTTGATTCTGCTTAACCTTATGAGGGTCTCAGGCATGCTGGAGCCTATCCCAGCTGTCTTTGGGCAGATGGCGGGGGACACCCTGAACCGGTTGCCAGCTAATCGCAAGAGAATTGAATGTTGGTTACTTAAATCAGATTTTTTTTTTAGAGAATGCATTTAGACCAATTATAACAATTATTCTTTAAATGTCCAATTAGCCTGACAAAAAAAGCGCTTGTTGCAGGATATCAAGGGGTCTTAAGAACACTACATCCATATGAAAATGGCGGAAAAATTCCAAATATCAACATTTTCACTTGTGTAGGAGGGTGGCCGGGGTGGCCCGAGCCTTCTCTGTAGCATACCCTCACACCTGCCCGCATATACGTGAAGTATCTTTTTGCGTTTTTTCATTGGTGAAGAAAACACTTAACACCCATGAAATTCAAAATGTTGCGGTGATCATTTTTAATATTTTCAGAGGGCATGAGTAGAGATGTGCCCATGATTTTTGGTGATGACTGATCATGGGTTTTGGACATGAATACTGAATACGTAAAGCGTATTTATTTATTTAACCATTCAAGCGTTTTAGACTGACACACATAATTCACTTTTGTATCCACTTTTTGCGACATTTTTGTTCAGTGTTGTCACTGGGATTTTTTATGTGATTTAGATCAATCAAGGTTGGGAAACACTGGAGTAGTGTAATTGACCAAACCAGACATAACGTTAGGTACACTTTATGTTAGGTACAATTTATGAGACCAGTTCATGAGCTGTGATAAAAATTATTCCTCAAGTGTAGCCGCAACTCATTTTAACCTCTTATTTGAGCAGCAGGTTATATTAGTAACTATAACAATCACAGGGAAAGTCCAATTGTGAGGAAGCTGTGCGGTTTCTCCTGTAGTACAGTGACGCAGAGCTCTTTGTCCACATACGGAGATAGACGCAAGTTTGGCTGATCATGTTTTTGTCGTGCCTGGGAAACTTGACGCTTTTGTACAAGTTCTACTGACGGCCAACGCTACTGTTGCTGGACACAGTGGACGCACCGCAGCTTAACTGTAAGTCGTCGGGTGTGTGTTTAGTTGTGTGGAATAACAAAGGCAACGATAAAGTTGGCGACGAGCTGGCGGCTAGTTGGGGCGCATGCTAAAGTTAGTTAGCTCGCAAGTTTGTCACCCGTTGTTAGACCCTCGACCGCTAACTGTGAAACTGTTTAAAAGTTTGATTCTTAAAATGGCAACAAATCGACTACCAGTTTAACCTAATGGGTTGTGAAGTGAAACTCTTGAGCTAGTGCATTAGCTATTAGCCTGTCGTAGTTTCGTTGGACGCCTTTAAAACACAGATAATGCACACTTCTCGTGTTTAAAGTAGTTAGATTGTCACCCCCACAACATGTACACAACTAATTGTACAACTTCAATTCTTTAGGAAAGAAGTTTGTTGGCTCCGCCGGTGTTGCTTGCTAGCGTCGATGTTAGCAGCTAGCCTGTTCGTGTAAATGCTGTTGCCTAGAATGGACCTGTTGAACTCTCAGTACCTGGACAAGATGAACAACAACATCGGGAGACTGCACTTTGGAGGTGGATTTTTCATCATACAATTAGGAAATAACTCCTTTTAGTCAGGCTTTCTGGACTGTTTTATTCTTTGCAACATAACATGCTCCGTAAAAGAAGAATTCTATTGATCTTTGCAACGTGGGTTTGTGTATTGCACACAAGCTTACACAGAAACGTCACGCTTGTGATTTATTTATTGCAGTCATATAACCTGACCGACATAATGCTGGGTTCCACAAGTTTGGATCCTATTTCCGATTGACTTTCCCACTGTCAAGTGCAGTCTGAATGTCTTGCTGTCAGTCTCCTTTGAAGTGTTCTGTTAAAGTCACCACAGTGATGTATTGTGCTGTATTCATCTATTCTAAGGTGACGCTTGCCATTGATGTTACTGCCACCTTGTATGGAAGAAACTGTTGGGTAAAAATTGCATTGTGGGGCACACCTACCTCTCCTTTTGTAGACTTGATTAGTTTATTTCAAGCTTATTAAATGCAGCATGTGCTTATGCGCCTGTTGTAATATTTGATTCAGATTTGATGATTTCTTTCAATAGATGAGTCCAGGACACCCTCGCTGCCTTCTGCTATATCAAATATAAGCGGGCCGCCCCCTCTCTGCCCCAGTAAACGGAAGTACGGCGATGAACAAACGAAGGACCAAATGAATTGTGACGACGACCACATGACCAAAATGAGCAGATTGTTTGCAACTCACCTGTAAGCTCTTCCTCTGCTGCAATGTTTCACAACCTAAATGCCTGTCTGTCCTGTACACCACCAATTTAAAGCTTTTGTTATTTTAGCTATACCTGTGAACCTGTTGAAGGAATTCTTCTTGTCCTATTGTGTATAAAACAACAATAGAATTGACCCCCTGACAGATTTATAAGTTACTGCCTTTTAGAGCTACCAGCCCCATTGACATCTCATTGGTTTAACCCTTCTCTACTCGCATTACATTTTTCTTGTTTTTATTCAGGGCTCGTCCCTCTGCTGGGGACAACCGCAATGAACACTGGAGCCTGAGCCACAGTCCCGTGGAGCACATCAGCTCTTCCTCCAACGGTCTCCATGGGAACCATCTGTACGCTTCCATTTCAGGCTACGCTGTGGACCAGCCGCTGGCTCTGACCAAAAGCAGCCTTGACAATGCAGTTGGGGGCAGCGAGAGGTCCGCTGTCAGTGCAGCTGTCGAGCGGCAGCAGGTACGATGGTCAACATGTCTTCCTTACTCACAAGTACGTGAACACCTGTTTTATGAGCGATCCAGTATGTGATTGAATGACTCAGTCATACTGAGATAGGTCACGACCTTCCAATTTTGTTTCCCCTCACACAATACCGTCCTTTATTTATTTATTTTTTGTCCACCTTCAGAATCGCCCCTCTGTTATTACCTGTGCTCCTGCAAGCAACCGCAATTGTAAACTCTCTCACTGCCACATGAATGGCTGCTCTCCGAGCTCAACCTTTGATGAGAGAAAGACCAACGGTAAGCCCCTCGTCATCACTAACATGTGCCCCAAATACTGCACAAGGATACACGGTGTCATTGATTTGACCCAGTCGTTCCTGAGATAGCAGGTGGCCATGCGGCCTTTTGCCGAACAAATTAAAATTCAGTAGGCTGTAGCTCTGATTGACCTAAAATTTGAGTTTTATTGTTGTGCCGTCACTATCAAAAAGTACCGTAAGCTTGATTAAATTGCAAAATCCATGTGTTTAAATTTTTCATATATATATATATATATATATATATATTTTTTGGGGAGTGTTTTGGCATCGAATGGCCCTCGAACGTTCAGGCTAGAACTGAGTGTGCCTTCTTGTGCTGGGTGGCATCGTATTATTCTTCAGCCGTTGCGCAAACTATTTCATTGGGTGCAATTTGTAACCTCAGAACCGCCTTTGTCGTTGTAAATTGAGGGCCCTCTCTGTCTAGATAAAAAAAACTACTGTATCTCGATATCTAACATTACAACAATACAAGCAAGTGCCCTTTTCTGTCACTGAAATTATGAAATATTATCATAATATAATAATTTTGCAGGTTGGAAATGTTCTCAATGACTAGGTTGACTTTGGATGATGAGGCCAAAACAGGTCGGATGTCTATTTTACCACTAGGTGTCACACTTGACTCAGCGCTATGCTTCTGGTGTTGTGCATGTCTGTGTTGTCTTTGCCCACATCCAGGGAGAACGACTTTTCTTCTTGCGGCCCCTACAAAAGTAATTTGAAGAAGTCAATTTTATCTCAAAAATAGAGAAAAAGAATATTCAACATATGTCTGTGTTTTTAAATGTGTGTTTTTGTGCATATTGTCCCCTCCCAAAGGAGGATTATTGGAAATGGAAAGCTAATGCCTTTGTTTTTGTTGTATACTGAAGACATTTTGGTTTCAGGGCAAAAGATGAATGAGGCCAAAATGCAGAAGTCCAATTTTTATTTCATGCTATTTAAATCAATACATGTTAACTCGGCACAGGAGCACCTTTTGTTTGAAGCCATCCACTTTTTAAGTGAGCAAGGAGTGTTTTGGCATCGAATGGCCCTCGAACGTTCAGGCTAGAACTGAGTGTGCCTTCTTGTGCTGGGTGGCATCGTATTATTCTTCAGCCGTTGCGCAAACTATTTCATTGGGTGCAATTTGTAACCTCAGAACCGCCTTTGTCGTTGTAAATTGAGGGCCCTCTCTGTCTAGATAAAAAAAACTACTGTATCTCGATATCTAACATTACAACAATACAAGCAAGTGCCCTTTTCTGTCACTGAAATTATGAAATATTATCATAATATAATAATTTTGCAGGTTGGAAATGTTCTCAATGACTAGGTTGACTTTGGATGATGAGGCCAAAACAGGTCGGATGTCTATTTTACCACTAGGTGTCACACTTGACTCAGCGCTATGCTTCTGGTGTTGTGCATGTCTGTGTTGTCTTTGCCCACATCCAGGGAGAACGACTTTTCTTCTTGCGGCCCCTACAAAAGTAATTTGAAGAAGTCAATTTTATCTCAAAAATAGAGAAAAAGAATATTCAACATATGTCTGTGTTTTTAAATGTGTGTTTTTGTGCATATTGTCCCCTCCCAAAGGAGGATTATTGGAAATGGAAAGCTAATGCCTTTGTTTTTGTTGTATACTGAAGACATTTTGGTTTCAGGGCAAAAGATGAATGAGGCCAAAATGCAGAAGTCCAATTTTTATTTCATGCTATTTAAATCAATACATGTTAACTCGGCACAGGAGCACCTTTTGTTTGAAGCCATCCACTTTTTAAGTGAGCAAAAGTAGTGGAACAGACATTATTAAATGAACGTCAAGTGATTAATGTGGTGTTTTCGGTGGCCAAAGCATCACTTGTAATAACCGCATCAAGCCTGCGACCCGTTGACTTGACCGGACTGTTGCGTTCTTCATTCGAAGGGCTTTTCCAGGTCTTCACTGCAGCCTCTTTAAGTTTTTGTTTCTGGGCGCTTCTCACTCCAGTCTACTCTTCAGGAGCTAACATGTATGTTCTATTGGGTTAAGGTCCCGTGATTGATGTGTTGGCCGTGCATTTGAGGTCATTGTCTTGTTGCATGATGAAGCTTCCAGTAAAGTAGAAGTAAAGCGCCTGACAAAATGGTTTGCTGAACTTCAGAATTCATTCTGCTGGCATACCATCATGAGTTAGGTCTTCAATCAAGATGAGTGAGCGGATGCCAGAAGCAGCTGTGCAAGCCCAAGTCATGGCATGACCTCCACCATGCTTCAAAGATGAGCTTGTGTTTCTTTCTCTGTACTTTGGCCTTTGAAACTTTATTCCCAAACCATTGTGGCTCATTTTCTTTGCAAAATCCAATCTGGCCCCCAGATTCTTTTTGGGCGGTTTGCATCTTTGGCATGGCCGGTATATTTCTTTTCTGAGTCTTTTTTTGAACAGTGGATTGTGATGCCTTCAGCCTTGCTTTTTGGAGGTCGGCTCTGATGTCACCGACTGTTGTCTTTGGCTATTTCTTTACAATGCTTCTGCCATCAACTGCTGTTGACACGCTTGGCCAACCTGTTTGATGTCTGTTGATCAGTACACCAGTACTTTATTTCTTTTTCCGGACATCCATATTGTTGTACTGGTTGAGAGTGCCACCGAGTGGCATTAGCATCTTGCAACAGACATCCAGAGCTGAAAGAGTCACAGAAAAGCATATCAGTGGATGTCCTTGGACCTGTTCATGACTGGAACACCTGTTGTGAATTTTGCTCCTTGTTGGAGAACAGCAAGTTGTGCAAAAAGTACTGAAACATTGAGCGTTCAAAAGTTTACAAATGATTGAATTAAATCTACCTGAAAAAGAGTTAAGTAAGGTTCATCCTGAAATTTCACCCAAAAGCCAATTAGCATTTTGTCTGTAGTGTGTTTGTGTGTGAATGTGTAAACACACGTGCATGTTTGTGGTTTTCAGCACACATATTTTCATTTCAGCCAACACAGTTTGCGATCCTGTGATTGAAGAACATTTCCGCCGGAGCCTCGGAAGAAACTACAAAGAAGCCGAGCCCTTGACCAACCCGGCGTCCAACTCCGTCTCCATCACAGGCTCAGTGGATGACCACTTTGCCAAGGCACTGGGAGACGCCTGGATCCAGATCAAGGCCAAAGGTGGGGGTCGCCAGACCCCAGAAGCAGATTCATGAAGAGGTGAAAAAAGGTTCCAACAATCACTCGTGGATGTCATGTTCACTCTCTTTTCGAGCTGAGTATCAAATCTTGACAGCCAAGAACAATATAAGACATGGTTTTCGCATTACCGCGTCGAAGGTTCACCCCCCCAACGCTTGCCCTGCAACAAAACGTTTACCAGAAAAACAATGGTGGCTAAATTTACTCCAGGCAGTGTGGACAGATTTTCACGTTGATAATGAGAAAAACAGAACAAACAAGAAACAATTGTCCCTTTTTTCATAGCTGAGGTTCCGTTTATTTACCTGCCACCGCGGTAGCCAAAGAAACGTCTCCCTTGCCTTTCAGCACGCAAGCCGTACATGTTTTAGCAAAATGCGTTTAGATTTCAGTTCGCGCCGCTTTTGTTTCTGTACTACTTGAAACTACGTTCCCCATCTCATTTGCACTATTACAAATCTAATGGTTGATGAAACAGGCTCCCAGTTTGTGATTCGGAACCAGATAATCAAATTGAGACTCCTTTCCCTTGCTTTCTTAAATACACAAAAATAAAGTATTCGAATCCTACAAGATGTCTGTAACTTAAAAGCATGTTTCAAATAGCTGGATTCTGTCACAAGCCTTGCTAAATATTTTCTCAGAATTTATTTTTTATCTAACATTGTAGAAAATACTCACTGCTGGTCCAGTTGTACTCACTTTATTTTTTTTGTATCTGCTTGAGACATCCTGGTAAGAGGTGTGCGTCTTAGCATCCTCTTGAAACCGCAGCCTCTGGAAAGGTTGTCTGAACGCGGTTTGCTAGGCAACATTGCTTCATTACTCCACATAGCTGGAAGCTCCAGCTTTGCATGAGATTGCAAGTGACTAAAACGGAGCTTCTGTTCTTGTTGACTGTATTTCACAGCTGTCGAGCTCCAGTCCTTGATGGCCGCAATCCTGTATCTTTTTGACGTTTCCGTCCTCCGCCAGACTGAATTGAAATGATCATGATCGCTATCAGGCTGCCGCAGAGCTCGCTGAAGTGTTGGAGGAAGGAAACACTGAAAACAAACAGGATAGCGGCCCTCTCGGACCGGAGCTCGACAGCTATGCTTTACTCATTTTGGGCACGTTGGTTTCTTGACCTTTTTGAAAAACCACATTCCCAATTTATTTTGAATCCCATCTCCATTGACCAGGAAAAAAAACGAATGCAGGCATTTTCTTTTAAACAGAGCTGGAAATGCAAATGCAGTGTGGCGTGTGTAACTCACAATTCGGCAACAGACCTGACAGAACCGTCACTTCCTACTCTCAATAACCTACTGTTAGTGTTCTTGGTGGACTAAACGGACGAAATGAGTCATGGTTTGACCAATTGTAAAGATATGGTCCTAAAGTTTTTGTTTTGTAGTTTGTTTTAATTAATCGTCTGACATGATCACACAAACTTAATGTTTCCCAACACTTATTGGCAGGGGATTGTAAATTTGAGTAATTATTATTTGATTTAACAAGAAACTGTATATATCCTTTAATGTTTAGTGAATCCCCTTACATTTGTATTAATCCACATTTTGGAGCTGTTACACGTTTTCTTGTCTTCCTATTTTACTGTACTCTTACGTGACCATCATTGCGCAGCGCGGAATGATCCTGTGTATTTCGTTTGTATTGCGTGAGGCATATTTGTATGTAGCGTGGAAGTTCCCGATTCTTTTCCCATCCAATTCATCTTTTCTATCCCTTGATTCCTTTCCCCGCCGTGAAGAGATGGTGCACGTGCAGGAACACATCAGTCTTTTGCATGAAGAGCTCGGCCAAGATTCACATGTCCGCGAGACCAGTTAAGAGTCTGACATTTCTGTGCATAAATACATTGGGCTGGAGGGAGGGATTACCACCGACTTTGACTTGTTTGACACAAGCAGATTTTTCACTCGCATATGTGCGGTATCAGCCCGTTGGTATTTAATTCCTTTATTTAGACAGACTGTATCACAAAGACTTTTTACAAAAACCTACCGTGTCATGTATCGCCGCATAGATGAGGAAAAACGATGCATTTGTACACACGGTTCCGTATTTCTCTGGAAGAAAATGCCAGTGTTTTATATTCAATGTCTTCCAAATAAACACAGAAAAATAAAATGTAACTTTGTGCGCTTGTTCTTTCTTCAACTGATGTGACCGTGTTGTGATGACAGCAAAACATTTACTTGGCATTCTAGGGTGAACTATTTCTGGACTAAGTGCTTATGATTGAGAGCAGGCTCTTACTCTTGATTGTGCACCGGCAATTTGGCAAAACAAATTAGGAACCCAGTATGTCGTCATCCTCATCTTTCTGTCTCTCTTATAGGCAATCAACACAAAAGCTTACACTGAGAAAAGCACTTGTACAACAGAATCTTTCACTTGTCTTTTTATTGGACACGTGCAAGAGCTTGTGCAGCTGAGGGTGGGTTTAAGACCTCCACGTGTAAGCTACCCCCAACGCCATAATGGTCACTAAAAGAACTGCAATGCCCTTTACTTTGGAGTCAGCCAATCCTCCATCAAGCGCCACCAGCTGGTCCAGAATGCCGCTGCTCGCCTCTTGACTGGTACTCGTAAGAGGGTTCACATAACTCCGACTCTGGCATCCCGTCACTGGCTCCCTATACATTTTAGAGTTATTTTCAAGATCCTATTATTTGTTTTCAAATCTCTAAATGACCTCGCGCCACCTTACCTCTCTGAGCTCATCCGCCCCTACACACCTGCCTGGCGCCTCAGGTCTGCGGACCAGACATGATTAGAAGTACCGAGAACTAAACGGAGGCTCAGAGGGGATCGAGCCTTTTCCGTTGCTGGTCCCTCTCTGGAATGGCCTCCCGCTGAACATTTGGCAAGCCTCCTCACTGCCCATCTTTAAAACCCGCCTCAAGACTCACTTGTATTCTTTGGCATTTGACTCAGCATGACCCAAATTATGATCTTAGTTATTCTGCTTGGTGCTCTCTCCCGTCTTTATTACTGATTTGTTGCTTTGCTTTACTGTTGTATATGTTAGTTGCTCCATTACAGCACGTTGTGTACAGCGATGGCTGTTTGAAAGTGCTCTATAAATACATTTGAGTTGAGAACCGGGCACTGCGCTTTTTGTAGACCAGATTTTGGGTTAATACTGCCCTGGACAGAAATGGTCGTATCAATCATTTGTTGCACAACCTTTTGCGGCAATCACAGCAATGCACTTGAGTCTCTCTCAAGCGCTCAATTGAGACAGCCGGTATTTTGGTCCACTCGCGGTGTCTTAGGTTTGAAGGGTGCCTTCGCTAAAATGACGTTTCAGTCCCTTCATCCTCATAGAGGTGTAGATTGGGCCTTTTCATAGAAGGCCACCTGAGACCAGTCCAGAGTTGTTTTTCCTGTCGCTGTTCTCGGGTTTGTAGCTGTAGTTTCCTGTAGGGTACAAATTGATGCCTCTCTGTTTGCAGTTGATTACAGTCGCTCTTTGCGGGACTCTGTGTCTTGATGGAAAGCTCACAGAGAGAAACCGTTGATGGCCCCAGTGTAAAACGGACTCCGTTTTTGACATTGTCTTTGCTACCAGCAGATGGCAGTGTACACACACGATTCAGACTTCTCTGTCCATTCAAGATCAAACAAAGACTTGTGCATCGCTTTTCAGGTGAGATTGGTGTGGATTTAGTCTATTCTCATGGTGTCTCCTGGTAATGTGCAAATGCGCGCTGCATGCTAACGAGATGTAGAGGCAAGAAGACGTTGCGTAAATGCTCAGCACAATGTGTCTCTGTTCCCATCTCAGCCTCTCAGGCTTCTTCTTATATGCCTATTGGAGACATGGAGTTCGCGGTCTCCGGATAAAAATAGTACCTGCTGAATGAAATGTGAACGAGTGTATCTATACTCTATTTTAGCTAATTTGAATGTGCTCAGCATCATTCATCAGGAATATTGTCAAACTAGGGAAATATTTTTTCCCCCTCTCTCTTCAGTTAATAACCCCCCCCCCCCAGGCTAGAATCTGCTCCAAACCCCCTCAAATAGACCGCTGCTTCGACACGATTAGAATCAGCTATACCAACCTCAATAGCCCATCTTCTGATGCATCATGCCTTTCAAGGAAGCCTACGTTCCTGTGGCATTATGACTGAAAGATCCACATTTTACTGTTTGTGCAAAACCAGTCCCTGCATAGACCACCGCAGACGTCAGGTTTCACTGGCGGTCTGACAGGAAAAGAGCGGCTAAATCAAGATGACTCATCAGGGTCACGCCAATTTCACCTTGGCCTCTTGCGGTGCACGGCGGCCAGCAGGAGCATGACATCTTGACGACCGCTTTACAACAATAACAGGAGCAAGCGATTGTGCCGCTGTGAGATGTGGTCAAGACACCGTCCTCTCGATTTTCTCTTCATGGTTACGTAAAAGGCAAGAGCCAATGACTGGGCTCCGACAGAGCATCACTTTGCATGTGCTACTGAGTTCTAATTAATCCAATTGGATAAAGGCATGATTTTACTATAGGCTCAAAAGGGAAATGTTGTTGCCTCATACATACTGGCTGATATCGTAGTCTTCACAAATGGATGATGGAACACGGCTTTTTCCGTAATTTGTTGTGCCCGAATAGAATGCACCCCTATCCACAGCATCCCCGAGCACTCGACGTCTGGGGAATTTGCATGATTGCCTGTAGATTATTTGAGCATTATCTATTCCCCCTCCTTGCCGTCTTTCTTCAGTGGCTCTTTGCTGTGATGATGCACACACATCCTTGGGCTAAAGAATCTAAAATAGATCATACAAGCAACTGGAGTAGATGCACAGGGAGAGGAAGTGGCTCACGGGCAGACTTGAGTCATGCTGGCAAGATCATGCACCCTGAGCTGACAGCCCAACACGCCAGATTACAGAGTACGCCGTCTCCAAAATGTAGCCTCAGCCTCACATTTGGCCGCAAATGTTCAGAACCACGATCGATTTGCCAACATATTCGTCTTAAATGGATCCGGTTGGTCGCTAGCACAAAAATGGACCTGATGACCATCTTGAGCTCAAGACATTGTAGATCATTCTTTGTGTCACGTGGACTGCTGGCAATGGCATAACCTTTGTGGAGGGAAGACAAGACGCGGTCACTGTGGATCACAGTCTCCCACGGAACAGAAGCAGACCCTGTCAGGGCATCTCAACATCAGCTTTTAGCCGCACACCACCACCAACTCACTACTGATCGCTCTTTTCCCCTCACATCCTCCCTCCACCAGCTCAGACAGTTCCTTCTTGATGAGTCCTGCACGCCCCCGCCCCCCACCCCCCTGAACACACGTTACATGGATGTACCGATACATTTCTCCTTTATGCTGATCGCTGCCTCAACTGTCACTTTGACCTCTTTAGTTGTGCTCATTTGGACCACCGTATGGCGCGGCGCACTTGCCTGTATTTCCCACTGATAGACTTGGCTGGGATTGCAGTAGGATTGCATTTATAATTGACTGATTTGTCAATGATTGATTTGTAGGGCCATCTGGTGCACGACAACATGCAGCCAATATCCCCTCACCCTTATTCTTTGTGTTTCAGAGCAAATGAAATCTGCATGTTTTTAAGAATGAAATTATACAGGATCTTGGGTACATTTAACAATAATCCTAAAAAAAGGTTTTCAAAATCATTAGCACACAATGTTACTGCAGCATTGACAAAGTTTTGCATTGAGTTTTCGCAATTGTAGAACCATTGGCATTCTAGCCAATTTAAATGTTTTTTTTTTTTTTTTTTTTGTCATATAACTTTTTAAGAAAACACATTCTTTATTTTTGCTGGGTATTGTTTTCTTGTTCACGCATTTCTCCCCCATTTCCATTGTAAAATGCCACTTTTTTAACATTCAAGGCTAAAAAACAAATTTGACCACCCAGATGTGAAGGCATTTCGCCCCACAGTAAGAGCTAATGACTACACACTCCCTCCATACCAATATAATGACTACATACCGTGCAATATTGTCTGACCCCCCCAAAAATCTGTGCACTACCCGGATGAAAATTGCTCTACCCCATCATAATGTAGAGACATTCCCCCAAAATATGAAACTGTGTGACATAAGTGTGTCTTTTTTACAATTGCGTACTTTTTTCTTTTTTATAAGATAATATAAGAAGACCTTTATTTGTCTCGCAATGGAGAAATGCAATACATCTTTATTTACATCACACTTTCACAACAGCTGCAGCTGTCACAAAGCGCTGTACAAAACATTTTGACTCAGTGCTGCAAATCGTTCAATGCTGGCCTGTTTTTTATTGTTCCTATGACAGTGGCAAAAACATTTGATTGTATCATTTCTACCAGAAGTGTTTTTTTTTTTTTTTTTTTAATGTACAGTCGACCCGCACTATTCACCCCCTGGGGATTGGGACCGGCTCGGCCCACAAATAGCCAAAATCTGTGTGCAAGAGACGGTCATTGAAATGTATTGCAAAAAATAACAATTAGATTCCCCCCAAATTTCTGAAAACGTTCAATAACGTACGATTGACCCAACAACCCAACTCCCGTCCCCGAAATAAATAAAAATAAATAAACAAATAAATACATAAATAAAGGTTAAAATATTGGAAGAAAATTGGAGAAAAATCTGACTGTATATGCTAAGAAATTTTGGATAATTAACGATGGCAGCATGGAATGTCCCTGGAGTGAACGAGATTGTGTTTGCTGTGATGTCTTATTTTGCTGGTCCCATCAACAACGTCATATAGCTCACGCGGCAAATTATGACATTACAACCGAGCACGTGTTCTGCATACAAATGCAAAATATCACCCGATCCGATCCAGCCGACGAGACCTTTGTAAAGTCTAAGCAAAAACTCCGATTGGGATTTAACATCAAAAGGATCATGATTTTATTCACCGACATGATTTTGCAAATGAATCACAACTCTTTTTACTGTAATTTAACAAGATTATTTCACGCATGACACGATCCATCGAATAGATCTGGTGGGCCACTGCCCCATTTGCCCCTCATGCTAAATATTCACTGATGGAGATGAACATGAACTAAATGTTGGCATCGTCACTCTGGGGCATTTTCATGTCTCATTATGAGGTCCGTTAAGGCCAACGTTATCTCTGCTTGATTGAGCCGCTTTAATAAGGAAAGTGACCCTACACCAATTTGAGCAGCAATATTTTCCTCTCCCACATCCAATCTGCTGCTGCCGTCTGTGGTCATATCTCGTTCTCCTTGCCAGTCTTGAACACGCGCGCGCGCGCACACACACACACACACACACACGCGCGCGCTCCCTTCCCATTTACCATAGCACCCATAACCCATTACAGCCCCCCCCCCCACTCTCTGTGTGTTTAGCAGTCACACAGTCAGCCATGTGTGCGCCCAAGACGTTACATAACGCTCCCTTTCCTGCACTCCAGATCAAAAAGAACAATCCAGCACAGGATTGTTCCTTGCTAACTTGCCTTCTCTTCCACCATGCCATTGTTGTGTCACATCCCGGTGACCAGAGCTGGAATAGTGGGCCGCCCGATAAATCCGCTTTGCTTCCGCATATCAATTTGGAGGCCAAATGTAACCAACTGAGAATGATCACCGGTTCAGTGTAGAAGATTTGATGCCCCAAGCGCAGGGATCTTAGACTCGACTTTTAGATGGACTTGCCGTCAGTTACAGTTACATACAGATTGATGTTAACGCAGTCTGCTCAGGAAGCGAGCAGGTGGCGGGCAGCGGCTGATTTTAATAAATGAATATCCAATTCCCCCTCGTGAGCAAAGCGACAAAAATATTTCATTAATCTTAACTTTGATATTTCATCTTTGATGTGCGTGCCTCTCTTGAAACCTTTTTGAATAACTGATGCAATCATGACGAAATATATATATTTTTTCGCTCCACGGGGTTTCCGCTCAGCATTTTTCACAAGAGACGGCAGAGAGAGAGAGAGAGAGAGAGAGAGAGAGAGAGAGAGAGAGAGAGAGAGAGAGAGAGAGAGAGAAATGGCACAGCTGAAAAGCTTTTTGCAGGCAAAAACAAAGGTCTCTATTAAGTGGAAGACATTGTAACAGAGAGGAGGGAGGAAGAGGGTTAAAAAGAGAAGAAGAGTATCAAATGCTGTCAGAGGGCCTGTCTACTGCAGAGTGAGGATTGAAATAATGAGTTTGTGCTGGAGGAAAATTCACCTCCAATGTCAAATGCACAGTGGAGCACCAAAGGGTTGAGATGACAAAAGAAAGAACAACACATTGTTCAAGCCTTTGTTGTGTACCAAACTATGCAATAGCTGTGAGGGTCGGGGGGGGGATCAAGTCAAATAAACTTACTGCTCTCATTCAAGTTGTCAGTCACTCTCACCTGACCTTATCTTGTGTTTGCTGCACATACGGCTAAACAAACAGGCCATCACAGGGGAGATGTCTTTGATTCGCTTGAATAGGCACCACTACTATCTCCGTTCAACCCTCACTGACTTCATTGGTCCAAGGGGACAAAGTGGCTGCAGGGTGAGAGCAGGTAAACCAGGAGTGAAAAGCAGCTCACAGCGGTGCTACACAACCAAAATGAGGCTGCGGCATCAAATTCATTGATAGGGTGTGTGAGTGTGTGTGTTGGGGGGGGGGGGGGGGACGGTTTCAGAGGCGTCACAGTAGCTTTGCCTCTCATGCCGTTATCACACCTGACAGTGTCTGGTTTGGGATCCAGCGGTGCATGCGGCATACGTAAGCGGCTGGTCATCTGTGAGGCAGAGTGATAGGGTGTGATGTGTCACACGCTATGGTAACCTGCCCTTGGATGTGTTTGACAGTTTGCAGGAACTTTCAGCACACAGATTTGTCCCCTGCACTGAAGTCTGAAATCAAAAGGAAGTTTTTATTGGAGTCACGCCATGCTCCTGTCATCTCGATCGTTTTGTCAGGTAGTTATCACAGCCAATTTAGATCAGTCTTTCCTATTCTTGGCCTTATGTCATTCAGTTTTGTGGTGATGTGACATACCCAACAACCAATAGATGATATTGAGTGATACTGATCATGATGATGATGCTGATGATGGGGAAAAATTGCATTGTGGGGGGGAAAAAACGGCCCAAATAATCTAGTTGTAGTCTTCTCAATATTGACTCTGCAAAATTTGCACTCTGAGAATAGGCTCTGACTAAAAACTGTATAATACGTCTGTAAATGGGAGTAGGTGTAAGACGCTATTTTCCCAAAGGTCTTTTCCAAAACTTGTCAGTCTTCTGATGCACAGGCCGCTTTCGTCTGCGCTTTACGCTCGACTTTCACTGAGCCCGAAAGGAGAGCCCTTATTGTGTATGTAAATATACAAGTTGAATGAGACTATTAAATAGAATGGCTAGTTATAATAAATAATTGTTGATCTTACCAAAACAAAAAAACCCATCCCTGAAATACTTGAATTAGCGTTCCGTGTAGATGCCAGCAAGCATAACTGGTGAACCCAAGCATTACTTGTCTAATTGTTTTATTTTTTGTTTTGTTTTGTTTTGTTTTTGGGGTGGGTATGGGGATTGTGAACGAAGGTTCCACCTTCATCACTCCATTGACCCTTCACTCTTGGCTGAGGTCTGCACTAGTCCTGGTGCCATTTTAGTATGTATTTAATCCATTTTAATCCTTCCTGTCTCTTAGCCCCGCAGCGTCTTTCTGTGTTTTCCCTGTAAACTCCAGGAAGGGGGACAGTAAAGCCTGTTGTGGCACTCCCTTGCCTTGCTCACTCATTAGTGAACCTGGCTCCCAAACTTCCCTGACAGATCAGAATAGAAAGCATGCGCCACATCATAGCTATGATTCACAGTAGCCTGGAGTCTGACTCTCCCCTGGGGGTCTTCAAACCTCTTAATCATCACATGCATGCGTGCGTGCGTGCGTGTGTGTGTGTGTGTGTGTGTGTGTGTGTGTGTGTGTGTGTGTGTGTGTGTGTGTGTGTGTGTGTGTGTGCATCGTTCAAGGAAGAGAGTGAGACGCAGAAATGAATGAGCTTGCTAGCATATGACAGTGCTTCTCTAAAATTGGCCTGTGTGCGTGTGGACCATGTACCATGTATCAGGCAGCATGAACTCGATCTTATCGGACCTTCAAGAGTTTTTGGAGCACAAAACTACTGTACATATGCTTCATGTGCTTTCCGTTTTCTGTTGTTTTTTTGTGTTTCTTTATTTGTACCATAATACAGTAATGATGTGATCGATTGGAGGTGAACTGGCCACATGATGGGAAATCCCCTTGTCACAAAGGCATTGAACTTTATGCCAAAGATAAAATGGAACTGCCAAGGTCAAAGTCACTTCCAGGAGGGTGTTTGTTCTCTGAGTTGTTTGTTTTTTTGGGGTGGGAAATAAAATGAGTCTATGGTCAAACTGCAACCATCAAAAACCTATAGTGTGCATTCATCCATCCATTATCCGAGCCACTTATCCTCACAGGGATCGCGGGCATGTGTTTGGAATGTGGAAGGAAACTGGAGTACCCGAAGAAAACCCACACAGGCCCTGGGAGAACATGCAAACTCCACACAGGAATGCCAGAGCCCGGACTGAAGCTCACGATCTCTGCATTGTGAGGCAGACATGCTATCCAGTTGACCGCCGTGCCGCCAACCTTTAATATATGTATGGTAAATTATTAGGCAGCTTGTTATTATTC
>NW_017806234.1:242669-292083 GCF_001891065.2 Hippocampus comes
TTGAGATAAACATGTCCTCTGGAGAGGTCCTAAAAGTGCTGGTGGTGAGGGGGCACTAAAGGTGATTGTAAATACCTTCAACAGCATACTACAGTGTTTCTTCCAAATCCAACTAACAGAGAGGAATAATTCCTTAACAGTTCCATTCATGGTCATCATCACACTTTTCATCTTCCACCTTTCCTGGACCCTCAAGGTGGGTTCAAAAAATGCAACAAAAATCTAAACATACTTGTGGAGTTACTGTATTCCTTTAAATTGGAATTATTTCAATATTTACTGGATTCTCGTGTGAAAGTTTAGGTGGCATTCCGATATGTAAAACCTCAGGTTCATTCGATTTAAGAGACCTCACTGACTGTGTTGTAAATAACAGTAGTCAGAAATGTAAATCCATTTGTTTGTCCCAACCAGCTCCCAGCTAATTCTGACCTTGTCAAAGAAGATGAGCTATAAATGTGGTCGACTTGACACATCGGTTCTGGACTGTCTGATTGGAGATAGCTGCATGGGTGATGATCCTAAATAATAACAACACCGGGAAGAAAGGCAGCAAATAAATCATACATCATCTGATGGTCTGGATTAGCTGCCATTAGGGGCTTTATTCGAACCCAGGTCAACTCAAAGTCAGCTTTCTTTCCATCCTCTCAGCTCACAGACGTATACACACACGATTTGCCACAAGCAACTGAGGGGACGTCTCATTCTTTGATCCATGGCGAGTCATTGTGGTGGTGTCAGCTGGTAGCATCTCTTTTATCGCACTGGAAACTAATGGGAACAGCGACTGCGACTGCAAGAAGTGGGGGAGAAGACTTAAACGCGTGCACGTACATACACACGTGCACATTAGCTCACACGGTGGGCGGGGGGTGGTGGGTGGCTGCGAGCTCAACCAGGGCCGGGGGGCAAGTGATGTTTTTCTTGTTGGCCTGGGACTCTCTGCTTGACTGCGGCATACATATTTCTCCTTTTGATAGTTATTTATTTATTTATTACTTTATTTATTCTTTGCCCATTACCTCATTTACCCCCATAGTTCAAGTTAAGCTTGATCCCATTTTCAAACAAAATGTCCTTGTTTCTACAAAAAAAAAAAAAAAGACCCATACACAAGGGATTTCATTTCCATTTAGCGGCATATTGTGCTTTTATTTTTCCCCACATTTCCTCAAATGTTGAGTAGAAATATTTTAAACATCACGCAATGGAACAATGGCCAATTATTTCAGGATTCAGCAGTTCGTCTGACTTCCTGACAACAGTGTTCATAAACCATGGGACTGCTACGTAGCACACATTGTCTTCATATTTTCTATAACTCTTTATTTTTTTCATTCTTTTTCTTTTTGTAGAACATAAACAATCGTGCTTTATCATTTGACACCATTTAAATACATATCATGTCTATATAATGATTTACATTAGGCAGTGAGACAGTTAAAAATATACAAAACAATAGTGTTTTACGAGACATAGTTTCTGTTTTTAAGATAATCATTGGCATCTTCATTGTCATTTCGTCCTTCCGTATATTTCTGTCAGATATGTGCTTTAGCTTCTGTGACCAAAATATTATTGCAGAAAACAGCAATTTTTTTTTTCAACATTTAGACATTAACTTCCAATGTATTACAGACATTCACAGTTACATGTTTACACGGTACGGATTTACGACAAAGTTCCAGAGAAAACTGTGGTAGAGTAACTTTATACAAATAAATGAAATTTCACAGGACATGAACTGTAGCCATTTCACATTTCCACTTTGTTGTTTAGCTTTTCACGGTCAACCTGTAACTTTCACACCTCCACACTTTTCTCGCAGTAGCTGCCGCAGAAGCTAACTAGCACTGTGCTAAGCACGCTATGGTAAACGTCTGGGCAAATTAAAGCTTTGTGCTTTTCACAAATGAAGCAAAGAGACAGCGGAAACAAGAAGAGAAACAGACCGCTTGCTTACTGGCCTGCGCTTAAACATCTACATATGTATTGCTGAATACATATATTTATCAAACTATAATTGATTGACACACGTACTGAAAAGTCATGACTCAAACACAGAGTTGGTCCAGGTTCTTGTGCTAGCATATGATGTGGTCCTTTTTTGTTGTTGTTGTTGTTGTCGTTATTCTTGCGCCAACTCATGGAAACAGTCCATGACTTGCTTAAAATTGATGTTTTGGCTTAAGGCCATCTGTTTTTGGTCAGGAATTTCAGACAATTTTCACTGATGTTCCTGAGGAAAGCATGCAAATCGTAAACAGCACTGACTGTCAGGATTAAGGGATAGTCTGCATTTGTAAATCACTTTCTCTAGCCCTGTGCTTTTTTTTTTACATTTTTTTTACTTATTTTTTTTTGTACCTCTTCATACCCTGTGCTTCTGCCAACCAGATGCTCAAATGGCATAGTTTTTGCATGTCTGCCTATTGATTTGGTCCTCCGTCAC
Organism: Hippocampus comes; assembly: GCF_001891065.2. NCBI lineage: Eukaryota > Metazoa > Chordata > Actinopteri > Syngnathiformes > Syngnathidae > Hippocampus > Hippocampus comes. The sequence goes on from NW_017806234.1 coordinate 245,125, forward strand.
ATCAACAACATAGAGTATAAAACCTCCTAAAAATAATTCTAAAAATGTTTCCATCACACAAAAGTTTTTTTTGGTTTTTTTTACTGAAAAAAGGAAGGGGAAAAATAACAGTCTCTCTCACACAAAACATGACTGGATTGCTCCAGCTGACTTCTAAACATGAACTTCTTATTGGCATTGTGCTTTCTCACGAGCTCCTCAACTTCGCTCTGGCCTTCAGTTTGCCGTGGAGAGTGCAACGTTTTGAAAAAGAGATAACCGTGTGAGATTTAGTAAACATCCACGATAAAATTGACACAGCCCTTGCTGTTGTCAGCGATGTCAATTTTGTTCACTACTTCATCTACTATATTCACACAGGTATTTACTCAATTCATGAAGATATTTAACATATTCCTAATCTAGATCTCTATTTATTTGTATTTTTTCTCACAGTATTACACAGTATGTTTATTTAATTTGATTTTTTTTTTTTTTTTTTTTTTTTTTTAATAGTCAGATTTATGGTTGTACCGGTGCACACTAACAGTCTTTGATATATTCGGAATGCAAATCAACAACAGGACATCGTTGGCTTGAACATGTAAGAAAATGTAATATGGTTGGAAAATCTATTGTATTTCGATCAGGTATTGCCCTCGGAGGTAGGTGAATCAATTAAAATCTTGGAAATAAGTCCTTTATAATGTTCTCTTTTGTCTACATGCTCCAAGAGGGTTTCTTTGTTGTCTACACGTTGGCCTCGGCAGTGGTCAGGTTAGAGGTCACGCTTGCTGGGTTCCGCGGGTTCACGGGCTCCGTTGGATTCGCTGGGTTCGGGGGAGGGATCGTTGGACTGACTGTTGTTGTCGGAGGGTTGGCCGGACTGGCCGTGGCCGTGGCCATGGCCGTGGCGGTTGTGGTGATGGTGGTCACGATGGTGGGACTCGTTGCTGGGCTCGCAGGGCTAGCGGCGGCAGCCGGAGGGTTAGCCGGCGGTGGAGCCGGGTTCGCAGGCGCTTCGGGGCTGGTTGCGTTGACGGGAGCCGGGTTGGCGGGGACTGGATTGGTCGGGCTGGAGGGGTTAGCTGGATTAGTGGGGCTGGGTATGTTGGCGGTGTTTGTTTCCAACTGCTGCTCAGGTCCGTTTTCCTGCGGTCGCCTGACAACTGCTGGAGGCTGAAGCATGATCCGAAGTCGCTGGCAGAGAAATGCGCAGGAGTTACCAACAGTTGTGCAAACTTTAGCCCAGCAAATTCCCAAATGCTCATACCTCTTTGTAGGTGCCCTTGAGGCCAAGGTACATATAAATCATGTAGCCCGGTATGAGGACCATTGAAGACAGTGCCATGAGCCAGCCCACTCCCTGACCCCAGCCTGGGAACACGTACTCTCCCATAGTGAGAGGAACCATTTGTACGGCGCTGAACAAGAACACCCCCTGTGGGAGACAGGAGTCACTTTATGCATCATGACACCGATGGCTCGTGGCGGCGGGTGGCTAATATTGATTTTTCACGTTTCATTTTTCACATCAAGTGTGCTGATCTCACGCACAGCGACAATGAGAGGGGTGAACACCACCCAGCACATCTTCCACCACACGCAAGGCTTGTAGCCGATCATCTCCTCGATGTTCTCATAGAACTTGTTCACACCTGCCAGACAAATAAAGGGAGGGTGAAAAATCCACTCCAATTTGCTGCAGGTTTGCCGTGCATGATGATGAGGGCGGCGAGGAGACGAATGAGCGCTCGCGACCTTGACGGTGAACAGCAGCGCTTCTGACTCGCCGAGTTCTCTCCCCTTTTCAAGTGTCCTCCAGCTTAGCATGTTGCCGAATGAATGAGCGAGCAATGCCCTGGTTTTAGTGACACGAGAGTGATACACACCGTAGCACCAGGATATGGAGATGCATTCAAAGAAGACCAAGAAGAGCAGACACATTCCGCTGGCGGAATAGTAGTCAAACAGTTTGAACACGTAAATCCCTCCCTGGTGGCAGAAAAATGGATTTGGGCCATGTCAGTATGATATCACGCAATAACAGTTTGGGGGAAAAGCTGCCTTCTGTACCTGCGTGATGTTTGAAAGGCCGATCACATAAGACACCAGGCAGACGACAGCGATGAAGATCTCTCGTCTGCCTCGGAGCGCTCTGGGAAATTCATCTACTAAAGCAGTAATGAAGCCCTCCACAGTGCAGAACTGAAGGACGAGAGCAGCAGGCACAGAGATAAATATGAAAGGCCATTACGTACCACCGTTAAATCTTGCTGTGTGTTTGCGCTTTATTGCTAATTGTGTTTTTTGGCTCTCTCTATTTATTAGCTACCATTCCAGGGCTCGTATTTAAATTGCAGCATGCATGTTCACAATTATGTTTTCTAAAACGGACTTATGTGGTGTTCTGGCTAAAGGAGGATGACAAATCACGATGACAAGTTCAGAGAACATAAAAGTGTCCAAAAATGCCGTCATCTTCTGAATGATCCACTTCTTGGGGTCCATATTTGGAAAAATTTAGAGATTTGCATAATCAACGATTCTATAACACCGATGGTCATCGGCCAACGTGCGGCTGCCTCAGCGCTTTATTTTGCCCGCATTTGAACTGTGACATCACAAAATGTGAAGCAAAAACAAAGTCGAGAAATTGCAGGCGGTGAACCCCGCAGGCACACAGAGGTGATAAAGTTGCATTGAAAAACCTTGACAGCTCGAGTCGAAACTGGGTTCTCACCGCGCACATGAAGCAAATTGCATTCTTATCATGCAGCAAGCGGCTGCTGCCGTGTGGTATGCAACTGCATTTGGCTATTTAGGTCAGCCCAGGAGCAGATCGGGAGTGAGCCCACTTACCTGGCTGTCTATCCCCAGCATGAGCAGCATGGAGAAGAACAGAATAGCCCACAGTGGAGACACAGGCAATTGGGTTACGGCCTCTGGGTAGGCCAGAAAAGCTAAGCCGGGACCTGGAGTGCAAATAGCAAAAATCACCTCCCGTCCAATCTCATGCAGAAAGTGACGATGAAAACTTTTAAATAGGAAAGCACCGTTGGTGGTGGAGTTTTCTCACGCGCGGACAGAAGAGTGGCGGTTACCTGAAGCCGCTACGTCTGCGATGTCCTTCTTGGTCACGTGTGCCATGAAGCCAACGATGGAGAAGATGACAAAGCCAGCAAACATGCTGGTGCATGAGTTGATGCAGCACACAATGATAGAGTCTCTAGGGAAAGCAAGTGGGGAAAATTCACGTTTTGCATGTGGACATAGCATATTACGTAGAGTGGAGGGCCGGTAACTTTGAAATCATCAAAACTGTTGCTGCTATGCTGCTTGGGGAACAAAAAAAAACAAAACAAAACAAAACAAGTGGCAGCCTTGTTTTATTTTCTCTCAGTGCGCAGACTAAGAACAACTGGTATTGTTCCTACACGCCAACGTCATCCCACACTTGTTCTTGACATTTGCCACTGTCTCACCTGTAAACATTATTATTGAATGGGTTGTAGCTTCCAAGAGCTATCAGTGAGCCCAGTCCCAATCCGTAAGAAAAAAAGATTTGGGTTGCGGCGTCCAGCCATACCTGACGGGAGGAGCAAAAATGTTGAGATGCAGCGGTCAGTGCTTTGTCTACTCACGCATGCGGGTGGGGATCTTTTTTTGGACGAGCTTGTCGTTACCTCCGATGCTTTGAGCTTTTCGAAATCTGGGGTGATGTAGAACAGAATTCCCTCTCTTGCCCCAGGCAGAGTCACTCCACGGATGAAGAGGATGAAGAGCATAAAGTAGGGATACGTCGCCGAGAAGTAAACCACCTGTTAAGTGGGAAGCACCAATCAGCGAGGCCTCCCCAGTGGATACCTTGCAAACTGGCCCCATCCAGATAGCATCATTTATATGGCGGCTCAAAATTTGGGATGGACAGTAGGAATGAATTGATTGTTAAAAATTCTGTAAATTGAGAGAAACTGATTATGACTAATGTTTGACACCTGGCAGAACATCTGTTGATTCAGTTTCACTTGGTTTTGGCCCATAGAAGAACACCACTGACACAGACGAAGTTGGTGTCGCCTGCATTTGGGAAGTGGGGAGGCAGAGGTGGCGTGCCTTACTCATCATTTTAAAAGTGAGGGTTTCTGGCACACGGTTCAGTAATAAGCCAACGATGTAACAGCCTCTTTCATTTAACTGCTAGTCTACTTGGTGGCCAAAGAACTAAATCACCAAGCTGGCGACAATGAACAGAAAAATTCAGCAAACAACATTCTTGTCAGCAAGCTTATTGGACACAAAATGACCGTCCAAATCCTCATTTTCAGTCTCGCAAAAATGAATAGTGGCTGAATTTCCTTTGCCCGGCATGAAAGCAGGCGTACAGTTGTGCCCATAGGTTTACATCGCTATTATATTCTGTGTTTTAAGCAAAACAAGACATTCGTGACCCTCAAGACTAAGGAAAACTAGCAAAAATGTTGCCTGTTTTCTGGTACGGTTTAATTCAAACCCTACCCCAGTTATTTCCAAAAACTTGGAAGGGCGCTCGATTGCATTTTAAAATTTGAAAGTGCCAAAGCCCACCGAATGTATATTTTTCATGACCAGAATAAATGTACATGAACATGGCGATTTAAAAAATGCACTCATGATAGGTCCATTTCATTTGTAAACACACTCTTTCATCAATCCACATAAATAATATGAAACAGATTGAAATACAGTATGAGCAAAAAAAATGTGAACATTAAATCAGCCTATTTACTCACTACACATATGCCAAAAGATGGATTTTATAAATTGCAATCACGTGCACCTTTGTGATTGCTACATAGGAAATATGCGCAAAGCACCAGTGAGTTTCAGTATTGTAGAATTACAATTTGAAAAAAAATGTGCAGCACACATATTTTGAGCAGAATTGGGGTTCGGTCAAGCACAGTCCTTCTCAAATAGTAGTGCAGGCCCCCCTGGGGTGTTTGGGCGGGGGGCACGCGCGACCTGGGCAAAATGCTTTTTTTGTTGTCATTGAACAGCCACTTGAGTAGGTGGCATTGGCACTCTCATTTTTGTTTTGTTTTTTTTATGATGGGGGGGTTGAAATTGGTGCATTTCAAATATTTTCTGTGACAAATTGAAAACATTAAATTTATTCTTTGTCATAACCTGATTGTTATTTGATTTTTGTTTTATTTAATATTAATAAATCTAATAATATAACCAAATAACACCAATAATAACAAAGGATACAATGTTATGCAGAGGTCTGCTCATGACCATTTTATAGACAAATTACTATTGATAGTCACGGTGGAGAGTTAAGGGGCCCAAAATGTTTTCTTTTTCCTAGGGGAGGTGTAACCGAAAATAATTCAGATGCACTCGTCGACCATAAAGTACTGCCGCTAGCAAGTAAGCTAACATACTATAAGTAGCAATACTCCTTTAACCCCCTCTCCAACTGAACTGCAAACAATACTCTTGTCATGGTTCATTCAAGGTCGCAAATGTTCGCCAAACGGTCACCAGATGTTCGCCAACAGTTTTACTTTTTTTTCTTGTTGCTCCAAGAAAAGTACAGGCGATGAGAATCCAACATTCGCACAACTTCGAAAACACTCGCAATTGTTCGCTTTTAGTATTGGCGTTAGGGCTCTTACACGACAGTTTTCCCATAAGCAAAAATGGCGAGCGGAAGCAGCCTCACAGATAACACTTTTTTTCCTTGCTCAACATTTTTTCAGTAGTCATCCATCTGATCTGCTCCGTGTGCGATTGATCGTTTGTGCAATGACTGCTCATTATGCATTCAAGGACGGCTTGGAAAAACATGTTACATTTTAAATACTATTAGAATTTTTGCTAAATGTTCGTGTGTGTGGGGATTGTCGGGGGTAGGTGTGGGTGGACAAATCCCCTCTTTTTCACACCTCACATGACACCCCTGACAAAAGCGTCAAGAAACTGAGCTACAAAGGCAGCAATGTCTCCGGGCAACAGTGGTCTTGACTCTACACGAAATGCCCACTTTCATGCCAGAGAGAGTTTCTGCCATCCCTTGGAAAGTAACCCTAAATCCGTTAATTCTTCCCCCGGTTAATTATGTGCTGTAAATGTACACTCCTGCTCTTAGTGTCTCTTGAAGACCAAACGGCCAGCCGGCCGGCAAAGCTGCTGAAGCCTCACTGAGCACATCTCCTCTTCTCCATGTGCACTCATGACAGCGTGCGAGCTATTTATTTGCCAAATGTGCAGAGGAAATATGATGTTTTGTGACCAAGTCTAATTTTATTTGCCATGGCCACGTGACAATGGCTACGCATGCCCGCGAGGGAAGCCGAAGCGCTTTGAGAGAAAGGGCACGACAAACCCAGATTGCGGCCAATGGCTGTTTGTTGCTCCGCCTATCATGGATCCACACGCACTGCTAATAGTGTCAGGAGGCTTTCGAATGACAGGAGCCACTGTAAGGCACACTTAGACTCAGAGCGCCACTATTTGCTGTCGCTGATGTTGAAATCCACATTGACAATGCCGACTGAATTGTAAATCCTGCATGAGGCTATATTAGACTGATGAATAATGCATTCCGGTCCCACATATCTCCTAATTGGAACTCATGCGAAAGCTCTTGATATGCAAATATCTTACCTTCCCTGTCCAGCTGACCCCTTTCCAGATGCAGAAGTAGACGAGGACCCATGCGATGGCCAGTGTGATTGCGAGTGGCACCCGAATCTGGCCCGGTTTTTCCAAGCCATCGGTCATTTCATGCACATTGCGCCTATAAATCAAAGCAAGTGACACTATGACTGTTAGATGGCCTTTGGTTTTTTTAAAATCAGGGGTGCCCAAATCCGGTCATCGAGAGCCACTATCCAGCCTGTTTTAGCTGACGCCCTCTTCCAACACAGCGGATGATGAGCTCATCAGGCCATCTCAAACTGGGAGCATAGGGGCTCTCGATTACCAGACCTGATCGAAGGGATTCATCGAGGGCAACACAAGGATGGTATCTTACTCCCAAAATTCCACCACTGCACTGGTGAGATTGGTGGTGTCTGCAATGGAGTAATTTGTATAGCACTTCTCTGTGTTCCATAGATTGTTGCATGAGCTCCATGGTAGTTCCTGGAATAAAACACACACACACACACACACACACACACACACACACACACACACACACACACACACACACACACACACACACACACAATTGTGCTTGTGATTCAAAAATGTGATCCTTTAACGAACGGTTGCTATCCTTTGTCTTTATTTTGTGTACTTACAGCGGTAAATGAGTTGTACAGGTAATAAATAGCCCAGGAAATGATTACAATGTAGTATATGTTAAGCCAGAAGGAAAGGACAGCAGCTGCAAGGCCCACACCTGTTTTACACACACACACACACACACACACACACACACACACACACACACACACACACACACACACACACACGCACGCACGCACGCACGCACGCACGCACGCGCACACACACGCACACACACACACACACACACACACACACACACACACAAAAACACACGAATATGCCATTTCAACTATCAGTGTGAGTTGATTTCTTATTTAGATCAATTGGACCATAAATATCTTATATCTTTGCATATGTATCGGGAAAGGAGCTCTACCTTTAAACATCGGAGCCAGTTTCCACACACCGAGCCCTCCGATTGAAGTGTATTGACCCAAGGAGCATTCCAGAAGGAACAAGGGCATCCCAGCAAATATGAGAGTCAAAAAATAGGGAATCAAGAAGGCCCCTAGATGGAGATGGAAAAGTGGATCAAGTCAGACATCAGCACAACATCACATCTTCATGTCAGTGGGAGTGAAATCAAGAGGCGGAAGTTTGGAGCGAAAGAAAAAGGTTGTTTACCTCCGCCGTTTTTGCCACAAAGATATGGAAACCTCCACACGTTGCCCAGTCCGATTGCATAACCCACACACGACAGGAGAAAATCAAATTTCCCTCCCCACGTTTCTCTGTCTGGCAACTCCTTTTTCTTATTTTCGGGCTTGACGTCCAGCGACTTGGGCTTGTCATTATTGGCGGCCACCTCGTTCAGTTCCGTCACTTGGCCATCCGTTTTGGTGCCGTTGGTCGCCATGTCTCTGGCTTTGGCACAGGCCCTGGCAGTCGGACGGGAGGCTTCAGCACCGGTCCACGTAGACAACAGCTTCGCGGTTTTCGCACCAAACCTTTGGAGCGAGCGTGCAGGGGAAAAGAAGCCCGCGTACACACGGAATCGTCAGTCGCCGTGAACCTGCAGGTATGGGAAATAGAGCAGTTGGTCCCATTTTTCAGGCGGCCCGAATCGGCTCATCATGAGGCAATACGCCGTGTGCACATTTTGCACCGCGTTCATTTACTCCGCGTTTGGCGCAAAAAACCTCATTAAAACCGAGTAGATCTGTTTTGTCTTGATACGAGCGTTTTAAACGTACATGAAATATCCAGGTATGAATTAGGATCTTTGGCAAGAAAATAGATTTATTTCGATCAGAATCGAACACTTAAAAAAAGTCACCTCGGACTCAACGCAGATTGCGCGTAAATGATCGGCAGTGAAAACCAAATTGTTTTCACAAGACAAACAAAGTCGGGCATTTAATTCGCCAAACGAATAAACCCATAAAAAAACCACCTACATGAAACAAAAATGAGGTGGAAAAAAAACTTGGACGAATCACTGCAAGGTCAAGACGTGCGGCAGCAAATCGCCTTTGAGCCTATGGGAATCATAAAGCAAGAGGTGACCTCCTATTACCACCTGCAGATTCTCCTGACGCTTCTTGCAAAAGTGTGCACGCAGAGAGGTCTCGCACCAGCTGTGAGACACAACACACCGTGGAGACAAAGGGATGTCCAATGCGTAAAAGCCTTACGCAAATGTCCAAGCCGTCCACCTCGTCTTAGTAGCAAAACACGCGCATTCATATGATCGCACATTGGACAAGATTATCTCCGCACATTTGCACTTAAAAGGACGTGACATTTCTGCTCATTTGTTCTTCTTTATTCTTTTTTTTTGGGGGGGGGGGGTGAATTTAGCGTGAAGGCGCACAGCACTCACACGCACGCGCGCACAAACACGCCCGCGCACACACAGGCACACACTAATAAACGCATTTCTTGTGCATTCGCCGCCTGCCGCAAAATCAAAACAATAAGAATCATGCATTGAGACATTTGTTGTTTGCAAACACGCGCGCGAGCACGAGCCAACACACATACGCGCGCACGCACCAGCACCTGGCGTGCATATACTCACAGTGGACGTGGCGTGAATGTGGAGGATGCGCAGCCTGCTCCGAATCTGCGTGGATACCTCCTCCTGTGGATGAAGTTGTAAACTCCCAATATGTCTTGGAACATCAATCGGTTTTACTTCCATTAAAAGCCTTAAAGGGACCATGCAGCGTCCAAGGGGTCCAAAGCGCAAGAGCTGTCCAGCCGGGGAGCGGTGCTGAAAAGACCAAGAGGAGGACGGAAAAGAAGAGAATGCAGAATAAAAAGAAGAGCTGGCGGAATCAACACGGGCAGCAGCCGCTTTGCCTTCTTACACGACTGTCTAACATCAACAAGCAGAGAATCAACTCCCATCACACACCCTCAATGTCATCTCAAAGTCGACCCCCCCTTCCTCCTAATCTTCATCTATAGGCTGCACTGACGTCAAACTTGCACCCTTTGTATTTTTCATATTGTTGTGCTCCTCAATCCAATCACAACATTTAACGTTCTTTTGAGCATTTTTCTTGACAACATGGTCAATAAATATGAAGACGTCCATATTACAAGGCTCCCTTCCTCATTGTAAAAGTGTTTGCTTTATTTCCCCTGATACTCATTTTACAATGAATGGCTCCTGCGCCCGTGCATGTGTCACAAAATATGCATGCAGCTCCCCTTCCAGCAGCAAGCTGAATTTTACAGATTAAAAAAAAAAAAAGGAGACTCATGGGGGCAATGCAAACCTCGATATTTGGACTGGGTGGCCAGTCGGCGGCTGTCTGCAAATTGAGATGAAGGCAGCCAGTCAATAAAAGGAGGGCACACAACAATGCCCTCCCAAAATGAGGTGATGATGAGGAATGAAGTCTTGGAAGGACATGTCTAAAATCTTGTAACATTTGGTTTTTCCACCCCAAAAGTGGATCATGCACAGCATTTAAAACGTGACTTAAATAATCAGAAAGTGTCATCTGCAGGGCTGCGTTGTGCATGCGTATCCCTCGTTTACTGCATTTTGTAATTTGCCTCCATCTTTGTAGTTTTGTTTCCTTCACACTTGTTGCCTGCATGCACGTCTTCACCAATTTCATGCCCCCCAAAAAAGCCCCATCCTTTAAAAAAAATACCCGATTTGAGTTTGACTGAGTTGCAAAGGTCTTGGCAGTAAGATGAAGAGTGTTTCCTGCATCACAAGCTGAGGGGAGCACCAGATGGTGAAAGCAATGAGGGGTGAACGAACCTACTAAATGATAGCACATGAAACGCAGCATTTAAAACCCCATCTGGGGTGGCCGGCGGCCCCGCCGCCCTGTGGTGTGAAACATGAGACATGTTTACACCTGCTGATGATGCGCATGGTCATGTCCAATAGGCTGGTGACATGTGACCTCCTCACCCTGCAGCCTATTTGTTTCCCTTTTCCACCATCCGCTCCTGCTCTCTACCAAGCTGGAAATGTTCATTTGGCTTTCCATGGGTACGCTGGATTTCAGCCTCATTAGGCCCCGATGACTTGTTCTGTTATGTTTTGGCTTTTTGGGAGCACACTTGTGTCGCCTCTTTCCTGGGCCACTGGCTGTAAAATCACTTTCATGTGCTGCGGGGCTTTCCAGTGTTGCAATTTACACACTCGACTATGTATGGAGCAGAATGAAAATGCAAGAGGCTTGCTTGAATTTCACATATATTTAAAAGGTCATTTTGTACTTCACAGAAGTACAAAAATAAAGTCTTCAATGGGATTAATCGGCATGAGGCTACAATTTCAGTTGTTCAGTTTTAGTAGTTGAATAAATACTAAGTTTTAAAACTCAATGAATGATTGTTTTATTCATTGTAATTCCAATATCAATCAAAATAACTGATTTTTTTTTTTCCAGTGGTGGGCTGGTGACTTATCCACGGTGCACCGGCCAAATCTCCCAGCTCAACCATGACCTTTGTGAGCAGCAAGCAGTACAGAAAATGCAGGAGACTGATGGATGTACCCTCACTGCAACTTTTCAGGTGGTACCTAAGAAGCTTTGTAACTTCATGTCAGATCCAATAGAAGAGCTGTAAGAAAACATTGGTTTTTACAATAATATTGCTCACATTTTAATAGACATATTCAGAGGCATTGAGTTTACATGCTCTGTATGCTGGTGGTAGTTTGTAGAGGTGAACAACTGTAGCGCACGATACGTTTCAAATGAGATTTTCCTCTTTCGTGGCGCTCGGTTAGATAACTATCACTCCGCTCCAGTGCAATTCTACATGACAAGCCAAATAATAACTCACTACTAGGTGACTATCTTGCAGGTAGTGTTAATAAAATGCTATTGTCTTTGTTAAATCAGCATTTGTTATGCATTTCCATTTATGCGGCTTTTGAGTATACAATTTTGAGGCCGGTCAGTGTAAGATCGTGTATGTTGTAAATGCCACACATTTCCCCAGAAAGAAATACAACACATGAAACAGCCCCAGTGCATATGTCGACCGGACCCTGGAAAAAAAAATTGAATTAGGATAGCCAAATTGACAATGAATATGACCCCCCCCACCAAAAAAAAAAAAAAAACAACAACAACAAACTACAAAAGAGAAGTAAAAGGGACAGCATGTCATCAACATTGGTGTACATTTAAATAATGGGAAATTGAACATTCAATTCAATCAGTTCAGTTGTTATTCTTATCACATTCCAAGTAATGCTATGGAAGCGTAATAACATTTTTCTTGAATTCATCTTCATTCATTTGATTCAAGCATGCATGAGGAGCCTGTGCAGCAATCGGAGGCCACAGATGAGCTAATTAGCATCATGATGTGCCATTGGTATGCTAATCAAAAGCTTATTCACATATTTTATTCATATTGTCAAGAGATTGTTTTCGTCCTGCTAAAAATGTGCGCACGTCTCTTAATTTTCCGTTATTTCTGTTATCGACATGGGAACAAGTAAATGTGGAACATTACTGTTCTCTTCGACTCTCGACAGTCACCTCGATCTGCTCAACAGCGTTAAGAAAGGTATTGAGACTAAAAATATGTCTAATGAAGTGATCCCACACAGAATGATGCCGTCCTTGTTGCCATCAGCCTCAAACCGCCTTTGCAACTGTGCACGAGCGTATAATAACACTGAAGTGGCCCACTTGCGTCTTCACAACACCCATTTTTCATCGGGGAAATGATGCATAGCTCACACTTGCATATGCTGAGAGGCGTCGTTGTGGCGTGCGTACGGCGTCCATGATTGGATGTGGCTCACAGTGTGATGTGCACATTGTATAGCATGCTCTTACGTGCCCGCTCTCCTTTGGCGGAGCGTTTGTTTAGCATGACCTAAATTGCTATGAAGTGAGTGTCCCAGCAGCTCCGTCTCGCCTTTTTCTTTGTAAGCCTGGTCTCGCGTTCTCTCTCATATACACACGCGCTCCACAATTTGCAAGCGTGCAAGTTTTTTGATAATAAACAGCTTTTGCCAGACACAGTTTGCAAATGTGGCAAAGTATGGTAGGATTCAACGAGGTCAGCTGTCCTCTGATATTTTAGAAATCTTGAGTGATTCACCTGCCAAATTAGTGGAGCATGCTCTGTTTGCTTCTTTGCACTCGTGGTTGTTTTATCAACTCTGATGTTACATCCTATTCTCATATGCAAAGGACATAAATCCTGCTGTTGAAAAAGCCAAGCGTCTTCCTCTGCTGGGATTTAACGTTTGCTGGTGAGTCCAAAGAATCGCATTTTGCACAAATCCAAAGACATAAGGAGCATCATATTTGAAAAGGCTTGGCATGAACACGTGTTGAGGAGCATTCACCTGCTCATTAATAAGCCCGATGCCACAACAAATAAAAAAGTATAATTTGACCTCAATGATAAACACTATGGGGGCACTAAGTCGCTTCAAATGTTGTACATGGGTTGCTAGGCAACAGTTTAAACCAATCTCCATCTCTTCACTCGTCCCTTCGACCCAGCCCCCCCACCCCCCAACCAACCTGGCTCTCCTCTGGGATCACTCCACTGCTACCATTGAAAATGGTTAATTAACTTCTACAAAAAGTCCATTAACGATGTAGATTAGGTTTCTAGGGCTTAAAAAGCACAGTAAGAAACCCAAGAATATTTAGAAAGACACATGTCAGAGCCTGGAAAGGCGTCCGTCATCATTTAACCTTACATAAGGAGCATTTTAAATATGTGTCATTCACAATTATGGGTAAAACACATTTAATCCAGGACGCTGTTAAACAGCACACTGAGGTTGTAGCATCGTTGGGCTACAAGTGTCGTGATGTGAGTGGGTTGAAAATGTAAACAGTTCTTGTTAACACATATTCGTTGTGTGTGCATAAGACATAACAACATTCACATCTTTCCTCGCATTGCTCGATGAGCCACCAGTCCTCCGGTCCTGCTGGTATAACTCTTCTAAAACATTCAGAGCAATGATCGGACTAGCCGAAGTTAGCACGGCGAGGCGATCAGCCATGCTCATCCAGGCCCAGCGTATTTTCTGTACTTTCAGACCTACACAGAAGTTTGAAGAGTCTGCCTTGTTGTTGGCCGGATATTTCGCCAACATTTTCCCTGCTAAACAAAGGACAGCGGATTATATTTCAACACTGATGAGAGCAGAGGAGTGAGTATGGACAGCACTATGTCGCAACCCCATGGTGCTTGGCTAGCCTCAGCAAATTTGCCCCATTGGAAGATGAGATGTTTGGCGACCAGCTGGGAGAGCACGCAACTGATTGCAATCTACAGAGGACGCTTCTCTTTTCACCTGACAAGCTCCCACTGTCCAAGATGGTAGATACGCTGTTATAGTTTAAAAATGCTGGCCCGCCGCCACTAGATCTCGATTGAGCGAGACCGACAGCTTTTTCCCCTCCTCGCAATCATGACTGGCACCGAAGAAGTGTTCAGTCGCACTAAACGACTCTCCGTATCTTATGTTTCTCAATAGCACCACGCCACTGCATGCCCTCCTGAAACAGAACATCCCCAGGTTCTGGAAATGGGTGTGCTCTGCTGTTGCGTGCTGGCTAAAGACACAGCTCACATCCCAGTGTTGCTTGCCCACTACTAAAGATTGACAGAGCTCCATATTTGTGACCTGCGAAGAGCACTGCAGGTGGGACTGTCCTGTTCCAACTCCGACTTGGGACAGAGAGCCCAGTGGCATTCACATCAAGGTCACTTATTTGCTGCATAAAAGTTCCCCATTGGGAAAAGATAGGCTCTGGCTTGTGTTTGGAACATGTTCCTCTATAGATGGCACTTTACATTTCAGGCGGACCACCAGGCTCTCAAAGCCCTGTTGATAATGATGGGGTCTGGTCACCAGAACTGCAGTAAGAAGACACAGCAGCCTAACAATTTCACCACAGAGTTCACACCAGGCAGAGACGATGTGGGGAAGGATTTACTTTCCCAATCCTTTCCCAGCTCTGCACCGGACATCAACCAGAGCACCTTGGTGCGCATCCTCAAACAGCACATGACTCCTCAAGCTGTTGCTTCACTGCAGGAGCTTCCGATGTGATCATACTCTAACCCAGCTCTGCACTTTTGTTCGGGACGGCCGTCCGTAAATAAGAATTGGAAGATATACTGTGTGTGTGTGTGTGTGTGTGTGTGTGTGTGTGTGTGTGTGTGTGTGTGTGTGTGTGTGTGTGTGTGTGTGTGTATATATATATATATATGCGCGTGTATGTATATATATATATATATATATATATATATATGTTCTGAATGTGCTGGATGAAATAATATCTGCATGGCAACACACCGAAGCTGAAATCTGGACAAAAAAATTATAACCCACAAATGACTGCCACACGGCTATGAAATGAAGACAAAAGACTGTTGGAAATAAATTATTCCCACTTCATTTAATTTGTAAATGTAGGTCCATGCTTCTGATTGTGTTTGGGCCCGCAGAGAAGGCTTATAAGGCCCTGACAGAACGCCTCTTATTCATTTTGGATGAGATATAATAAATACAAAAGGAGTGTCAATATTGGTGGGCTGAACTGGAAACCAAATACAAATGCAGATGAAAAACAATCCAAGGTTCAGGTGAAAAAGAAAAAAAAGGATTTGCAGATTTTAAGTGAGCACAGCACATATGCAGTCGGGAACACGGAAAGGAAGTCCGTCATCAGTCTCAGCAAATTGCAGGGAGGCGAGACATGGAGCCCTTCAAGTGCGAGCTGCAATCCTTTCTCAGCACACTGGCCCTGCTAATCCCCTCCATTCTACCACATCACTATGGAAACTGACTGGGTGTCTCACCCTTGCAACCTATTCGTGCCACACAGCACTGTCTGCCTTTGACATGGACATTGTGCTGCAAAACTCAGCTTGGCACGTCTCCATATTGTCACAAACAGGAGGTTGCATGCTCTTTCGACACTTAAAAATTTCGAACCCCAAATGTTGCTCCTGCTACTTACCATGTTAAGTCTTTGCTACTCCTAGTCAAAAACGCATAGGAATATTTGTCATGGTTTTAAAAGGTTTATCTTCTTCAAAGCTGAGGGAGCTGGTCCTCCACCTCATCAGTGAGACCACGCAATCCTTCCAGCACTAACAAGAATGGGAGAAGCATGTGGACAAAATTCACTAGCCAAGCATGCAATCCAGAATTTTGAAATAAAGCTTTTAGCTTTACTTCTTTAATCTACCCAAGACCACTTCTCCAACTCACCCAACATCTTGGCCTGGAGCCCCACTGTTTGTTCATGACAAGCAGGTACTTCTTTTTCCCCCACACTTTGAATTCTGTGGCTTTTAATGTGAAGCAGTTTATTTGTGAATTTTTACTGACGGGCTTCAAGTCTTCAATTTATTTACCCATCGCCTCACATCTGACCAATGAAATTACCAAACGCATCTCAGTGGACCAATGCAAATGACAGAGTCCGCACCTATACTGAATATCAGCCATTTGACGCATGCGGGCTGCCTTAAATTCTGTGTGAGTAGTGGTATGGGGCTGTGTAGGAGCGACTACAAAGCTCATTGTGCATGGTCGAAAATAAGCATCTTGGGTGGAGTTTCATGAGCATAGGGAACAAATGCCATAAATACAGCCCCCGTCTCTCTGCTGTTTGTTTGGTGACCGACTCCCACCATTGCTGCTAACAGAAAACCGGTGCTGATGACTAGCCGCAGAAGTCAGTATTTATGGCCATGGAACGACATCCGCTGCCTCTCCTGAACCCATAACAAATAGCTTTTGAATACGATGCACTGTCACTGACTTATGTGCACTGCTCCACGATGAAGCTCGTTGGTGAAGTGGCCTCGTATGACAATAAGAATAACTGGAAAAGGATCTCGGACACTACTGTAACTCGAGTCTACTGGTGCTTAAAGTAAATAAATGTTTTATAAAATCCCTCTGTGTAACTGCTTTCTTTTTAAATGTCTAATGAATGAGTTTGTCTGGGACTCCGTCCTTATTCCTCAGACGCAGCAAGAAATGCACATCAATTGATAAATTCCTGAGCCGGAGCCCACTGGCTAAAAGCATTGGCTTGACACCTCCGTCCCCTTTTAATAAAGGTGACAGGGAATGGTTTGGGGATTTTTCAGAATGTTTCTATACAGCACAAAACAGATACATGTGTTGCTGTGTCTAAAAGCATCAGCATGAAGATAAGTGTGACTTAGTTTTATTTTAATCATAAAATCATTTCAATTCACCGTGATTTATTTAAAAAATAAAATCAATTCAATTCACCGTGATAGTAGAAGCTGTCTGGAGGTTTCCTGAGTCCAATTTCGTATTCTTATTTCAATTTTCTGGGATAATATCATTTGCACTATGTAATGAATAAATGATTTGCTGAATAAAAGATTCATGAGTCATTTGTTTTTACCAATTCACATCCAGCAGTGTTACGATCAACACTATTGTAACATTTATGAGCACTAACGCTGCTGTTTGGGCAGATTCTGTCTTGGTTTGTCTCAGAGAAAAAAAGAACATCTGCAAGGACATGTTTGACCAGCCATGACATATCACTCTTGGGAAAATGTTCAACAAGAGAACGGGCTTTTTCAAAACAGTGCAATTGACAAACTCCATTACATCAGATGTGAAACATTTTGGGTGGTGAAGGTCACTCAAATCTCAAAGCTTCTCAAAGTGCTTTCTTCACTTTAAAATGCGTCACCAATGTAATTTGCACTATGTGTTTCAATTTGTTTCCATTAACAAACGTGTCCCGTATGCTCCATTAAAGTCGTGCTCCCGCATGTGTGGTGGAAGCTAGCAGATGAATAGAAAGCATTTTTTAGCATGATCGTTCATCGATATTTGTTTTTGTTCGCCTTGCTTTCTTGAACATGGTTGAAAACAGAATCAGGAGAGTTAAATGAATTCATAGACGGAGCCGTCATGGCTGTGCTCGGGAATACACTCCGAGCCGGCTCTGCTACGCTTTAGAATGTTGAGAAACTCAGAGCACCGTTGGACCGTGCTGAACACTTGCACTCTTAAAGCAGAGTTAGGGCACCAGATTTTAATTTCCAAACACACGTTTAGTGTCAGGCTGCAACGGACTCTGCCATTTTGTAATCTGTGGCAGTGACGTGAAATCTCGGATAACATTGTAGAAACAAAATTCCTGTACCGCCAAGCCATTTAAACGGAAGAGGTGCTATGATGGTCAACCCATGAACACCCGATGGCAAACTGCTCATTACAAACTTAACATACAACCACAGATTTGAATCTGGTTCACGCTGGTAGTGCCAAGGAGATGGACAATCAAACTGATGAGTAGAGCTGTGCAGATCGAACCAAGTATCGATAGTTTCATACAAAAGTGAGTGTTGGTATCGTATCGATACCAATGCCCTCGTATCAAACATTCAAACAATGGTAAATAAGCTAATTAGTGTGACCGTAGCAAATCCAATCAAAATAAGCTAAGAGAAGAATCCAACAAGAAAGTTTAATTTGCATAAAGCATGTCATTTCATCGGACAGGTGATTTAAAATACCATAATATGTTGGTACTGGTATTAATGATACTGCTTCCAGTATTGACTTGGCATCAATTGATAGCAAAATCTCAGCAAAAATACTTTTGAGGATCTATAAATCAAATTACTCTGCCTCGAATCATTCTCAAATGGTAGGCTTTTGTGAGCTTCTTAAATGAAAGCATTTCAAATCCACCTGGTGAAGTTCGCTGACGACACTGTCCTAGTGTCTCTGCTCTCCGGCTCCACGCAACACCATGGTCCCGCCCTGCAGCAGTTTGTTGAGTGGTGCGACGCCTCCCGGCTGGAACTGAACGTCAGCAAGACCAAGGACATGCTGGTGACCTTCTCCAGAAAACAGAGAGAGCTGGCCTCGACAATCCCCACCATCATCCAGGGGACTCCAGTGGAAACTGTATCAGAATACAAGTACCTGGGGACCATCCTGGACAATAACCTGAGGTTCTCCTCCAACACTGAGGTGATCCTGAAAAAATGCCACCAGAGGATGTACCTGCTCAGGAAACTGAACTCCTTCTCCGTCAGCAGGAAAATCCTCCTGACCTTCTACCAGGCATTCATAGAGTCCGTCCTCTCGTTCTCTATGGCTTGCTGGTTCCACTCCCAAAGTCTGCAGGAGAAGAAGCGCCTGGACAGCATCAGCAGAGTGTGCTCCAAGATCATCGGACTTCCCACTCGCCCTCTGATTGCAGTGTGCGAGCAGCAGATCCTTGGTCTAGCTGCTCAGATCATGAAAGACCCCTCACATGCTCTCTTCCCCGCGTTCGAATGGCTGCCCTCCGGCCGCAGGCTGCGGTTCCCAGCTTGCAGGACAGCGAGAAGGAGATCCACCTTCGTCCCCCAGGCTGTTCTCCGCTAAAA
Source organism: Hippocampus comes (assembly GCF_001891065.2). Classification (NCBI taxonomy): domain Eukaryota; kingdom Metazoa; phylum Chordata; class Actinopteri; order Syngnathiformes; family Syngnathidae; genus Hippocampus; species Hippocampus comes. Next base: position 264,247 of record NW_017806234.1, read on the forward strand.
CTCTTAAACTCTTTTTCCAATATCCCTGACACCCCTCCCCCACCATACAAACTCGCATACCCCATTGCGCAATACGGGTTTACAGTGCAATACTTGACGTGCAATACTGTTTTCATGTGCAATACTGTCTTACTGTGTTCTCACTGTGCAATACTGCTCGATGTGCAATACTATTTCGATGCTGAAGCCACTACCTCAAGACCTCACGTGCTAAGCTACTCTTATCCTATGTCTTTCCTTGCTCTTACTGTCTCTACTATAAGCCGCTCTGCACAACTCTAATTGCCCCACGGGGATAAATAAAGTTTTCTGAATCTGAATCTGAATCTGAATAGTGATAAAAATAGACCACATTTTAATTTCCAGTAATTAATGACTAAAATGTGTATCGATTCTTTGTCACTCAGAAGAATGTTTCATACGACCAGGGCATGTAAATTAACTACAGGTGATGTCATGTTTACAACAATTGTTCTGTGTTGCAGGCCACCGATCCCATTTTGTTCCGCGAGTGACACTTTGAAGACGTGTTAGCGCACGCTGTCACTGTCAGGCATGATGCACATGAGGACAAACCCAGAGGTTGTGAACGCGATTACATGCCCGACGGTGCACTTGGCGGCCTACACGTATCCGTGTACATGAAGAGACGCCACATGACCTTGTGTAACAAACCCCGTATATACGTGCATTACGTATATGCACGCTTGCAGTGGTGCCGCGCGCCGCAGCATGTGAGCGCTCTGATGCAACACCTCCAACGTGTCCGTCCCTTTCGAATGAGACAGACGCATGAGCAAGAGATGAAATGACTTCATTTAGTTGTTGGGAATGGCATCAGGAAACACTGACCTTTAGTAGGCTCCTTGAGGCCATGAAGTGAGTCACATGACGGGGGGGATATTTACAGTGCCTCTCGTCACTGGCCCTGTCAAATCACGGCACACTTCAGTGGAGCCTAGCAGGCCCAAGGCTGGACTTGGCTTGCACAGATTGACGCTAAGGTGTTTTTTTTTTTTTTGTTGTTGTTGTTGTTGCGTGTGTGTGTGTGTGTGTGTGTGTGTGTGTGTGTGTGCGTGCGTGTGCGTGTGTGTGTGTGTGTGTGTACGTTTTTCATTTTTTATTTTATTTTAGACTGCACTCTGCGCAACCCGGCATGGCAGAGAAGAAGATGAGGGCACGAGGGGACATGTGTGTATGTTTGTGACAGCTCGTGTAAGTGTTTGCACAGAGGAGCAGGCGAGTGACACACAACCAATGAATTTCAGGCCGATTTATCTTGCGAACGAGCCCCTGGCATGCAGCCCCAGATTGGTCTGTGAATTACAAATAATGAGACTTATCATGTCTGTATCTTGCATGGTCAAAATCCTTACTTTATTTTCTTTATTGCTTATACACTGTAAAAAACAGCCGACGACAACTGAAAAATATATATTATAGAAATTTATGGAAACTGTATTAGTACAACAAAGCAAGCAAGTTGTTTGCTCCAAAATGATTTGCTAAGTTACTTATATCTTAAAGTTGGTGGGACAATTCAAGGGACAACACTTCTATAAACTCTTCTTTCTTTGTTGTAAAAAGCATGAAAGCCAATTTCCACAACTGCAAAACTTAAAATGTTCAACTTAGTTGCCCAACTTAAAATTGTATCCGTTTGTTGCCTGAAAATGTTGAGTTCAGCCAACTTTTGTTTTTTACAGTGATACTGATTTGCTTGTAAATGTCTGAGGCTGCCATTGAAACATCCAAGCAAAATCGAATACATTTTAGTAAGTCTCTTCAAGTTTACTTTTCATGTAATCCTGCTGTCTCATTCGCTGTTTTAACAAGTATCTTTCAAAGACCTTTCTTGGGTTGAACGCAAACCAGTCCAGGACGGAAAATATTTAGAATCAGTTTTCCCATTGGGAAATATTGGATCTGAATTATTTTGTTCATCCTATAGATCAGGGGTGTCAAAATAATTTTTGTGGTGGACCACATTGCCGTTTGGGTTTCCTTCAGAGGGCCGTTATGACAGTTAGCTCAAATAAATGTATGATGACCTCATACTACATATGCACCCATTTTCAACACCGCATAGTGCAAATCAGAGGCCACTAAAATCTGTTTCTTCGATGATTGTTACTTCTATTTTAACCCTTTCATGCACTCTTTAACCTGATAACATGATAAGCTGTTCTCTGGGTTATGTCTTGTGTGATTGCCTGGACCTGAAAAGCAGGGAGGAGGACCAGGGTAGACTGAACAAAATACAGTATATGAACCAAAAAACACTTGCAGGAGTACACTGGAGAAACGAACTCAAATACACGAACAAAGTCCTGAAGACCACATGAAACCAAAGTAACAAACAACCCAAAAACAGAAACAAAATATGACAGGAACACACAACGATCCAACGAAGGCTTACAGAAGCCACGGAATTAAATACAAACAAAGTGACGAGACAACGAGAAACACCTGCACGAGACACAAAAGGGTTGAGGGAGCTGATTGGTTAACACAAATCCCCGTATGAGTCGTGGACACTCCTTTGGGACGTGCTGAAGACATTTCTCTTTGTTAGCCAGTTAGTCTATTTCACTTGTCTGTAGTCTTCCGGTATTCCTCATGTCTTATCCTGTTGTTTTTCTCTTACCTTACTGTTACTTAAAAACCCAACAAAGAGCAAAACCCAACAAAGAGCAAAACATTCCTCCTTTGAAGTGGCCTGAAATGAGGCCGAGTGAATAATGAGTAAAGTTGCATGACGACGATGGTTGCGCCAAGTTCCAATTGGATTTTCTTGACTGAATGATCAGAAAAGATGCGTCTCTTCAGCTCTCAATTGACCTGAAGAAAAAAAAAACAATGTCTGGAACCTGATGTGTGAAGTTCACGAGTCCAAAATGTGAGGCCGCTTCTGTCGATCTGCGCTCAGTAGATTGACTGTCAGTTAAATTGCAAGGCAGTTAGAGACTGCTGAAACGCTGTCACAATCCCTGAGGAATGGTGGATTCCATTTCATCGTGCTGCTCTTTGAGTGCACAGGCAGCAGGCAAAGACGCTGCAAATTTGTGTGTGTTTGTGTGCGCACGTGTAAAAGGAGATTTTCACTAGCATAGGCAGGTTTTCTCGACTGTATTCACACAGGCTTAAAAGACCTCTTGGTGTTTTCTGATTGCCTCCCTTGATACATGTTACTGGCTGCTTTTCCTCATGACATCTTGAAAACAAAATTGTTTTGTATTTAAAGGGATAGTCCAGTCCAAATTTTCTCTACACTCGTATTGTTTCTGCAACCCCACTTATGTAAACACGGCATTCCGATTAATATTGTGTTTGTGGACTATATGTACTGCATTGGGGAGCAAAATGCGACCGTTTTTTCTGCTCAATTCATTTTTCACAAATGCAATATTAAACAACAACAAACAAAAAACAAACATAATGCTTACGGCCTACAGGAAGGCCCCATGAAACAAGAGAGGGGACTGGATTGGAACCGATGACAGCAATGTGTTTATTTCATCCAAATCAGCTCAAAGGGAAGCATCGCTACAGGCACCGCAGGGACACAGGGGAGCTTCTGCTTGTTTCCGCAAATGTGTGTTTATTCTCACATTTGATCGTTGCATTGCTGCTGCATGCATGCATGCTTGCATGCAGCTGGACCATCAGCTCTAATCGCGACCCCTTTGATGAGTACTTATGCAACACCGAGTGATCAGTTCCTGTGCTCTGATGACAGTACAAATCATTTACAGATATCACAACAACACACGGTGTGCATACATGTACAGTACATCTTTGGCATGCAGATTGTTGTAAGGCCTAAAATAATGTGGGATGTGAGAAGAGAAAAGAAAGTCTCTGTTGCATTCTATTGCTTTGTTGGTTATTTGTTCTAGATTAGAAGCATGCATTTCTTCACACCTGTGTGTGTGTGTGTGTGTGTGTGTGTGTGTGTGTGTGTGTGTGACACAGCCTCTCTTCCCCGTGTGTGTGTGTGTGTGTGTGTGTGTGTGTGTGTGTGTGTGTGTGTGTGTGTGTGTGTGTGTGTGTGTGTGTGTGAAACAGCCACTATTGCCCAACCTAACTACCGTGGCAAAGCTTTGGACAGTTTAAAAATGTAGCCAGGCATCCATGGCAATCACGGCTCATCACGTTACCCCATCCCATTCCATCGTGTTGCTCACGACCATCTTGTTTTGTCTGAAACAAAGATTGAAGGTTTTCTTTCCACTGGTGCTGTGAGGCACCTTTGTTGCTGACTTGCGGCGATGATGATGATAATGATGATGATGATGATGATGATGAAAAAGACAATCTCATAATCAGTGTTAAAGTCAAATGTAATGTGTCATAACGCTTAATTCTCATCATATCCAACCCCAGTTGTATATATTCATGCAAAAATCGTAACATTCAGAGGTGCAGCACTTCACCTCAGTTATGGTGTGAAGAAAAAAACATCTGTCCTCTTTGTCCGGTCTCAAGAACAAGACCGCAATGTTTTCGAGTTTACTAGTAGAGGGTTGCTCACACCTTGGTTGCGTAGTGGAGTGGAAAACATTCGACCCCAGGAAGCCGCTGCGGTCGTGGCCAGTGGCTTGTTCAATCTCCGATGCCAGAATCCAAAGCAACCCCCCCAACCCCCTCCTTCATCCCTAACAACATTCAGTATCTCTCAATTTCTGTTAACCTCTGGCTAGTGAAGCGCTTTTGCAGACCTGGCTTTGCTACAAAGTCACAGCCCGCCTGGTCAGAAGCTGCTGGCGGCTGAAAACGAAATGGAAATAGAAATAGAAAGGACATTAAGAAAGAATAGAGGAAGAACGAGAGGGGGAGAGGCTCAGCCTCCCTCTTCCCTTTCAGCAATCAAGGAGGTGGTGACACAGGGGGTAAGAAGGAGGAGGAGGAAGGAGGAGGAAGCATAAGACCTATGCTTGGAGCTCAGCTGCATGTCAGACCCGATCATTATGTCACAAGATTGTTTCAATTGGGCTGTATGCTGTTTTATAGCAGTCGATGTTGACAAATGGCGGCCAGCTGATTGAGTGCTGCCTGCGTCCGACATGCTGACGAATCTCGGAGATGTTTCTTCACTCGTTCGTGGCCAAATGTCTGTCTGACAGGTGCATTGTGGCAGCAGAGATGCGCCTGCACATGTGCACGCTTATGCAACTTGCACATGCAGAGTGATGCCGTTCAGATGGAGACATGGATGTGTATTAACCCTGATTGTGACCCCCCACCCCAACTACCCCACCACGGCCCCCAACTGCGGTTCTGATTGGTGGAGGAGACAAAGAATAGAAAATGATATAGTCACTCCAAGGACCAAATGTGGCATGCAGGGGGTGGGCGGGTCAGAAAGGGAGGTGGAGTGGAGTGTGTGTGTGTGTGTGTGTGTGTGTGTGTGTGTGTGTGTGTGTGCGCGCGAGTAGGGGAAATAGCCCCACTCATCTTTCATTTTCTCCCCGCTACTACCCAGCAGAGTTACTATGGCAACCCCTCAAAAACGGTGTGCGGTGAATTGTGGATTTGAGATGCGGCGTCTGATTGCGCCGTGTAGAAGAAATGGCTGCCGCTTTCGTCATCATTTTCACCCTTGTAAGAGGAAATTGGTGGAAAGGGCCAATGAAACAGCGCACGGCATGTGCTTGCTTCCATGCGGCTGACAATCTTTGCAGACAAATAAAAACAAAGACAAGCTTTACATGAGAAAGCGGGGCCTCCTGCTCGTCACTCCTGGAAGCCTCCGCACTCAGCTTTCTGACTGCAAACGATGGACCCATGATGTCAATTCATTTTTGGTGCTCTTCAACAGAGACACACAAGATGTGCACTTTTTATTATGGCCAGTGGCTAAGAGAGATGCAAGGACAAGAGCATCACAAACCATGTTTAACTTGCAGCCCCTACCCTCCTCCTCGCTAACCTGTGCCACTACCTGCGTGGCAGCCATGTGAGGTCTTTGTCAAGGCACTGTGTGTGTGTGTGTGTGTGTGTGTGTGTGTGTGTGTGTGTGTGTGTGTGTGTGTGTGTGTGTGTGTGTGTGTGCGTGCGCGCGTGTGCGTGCGCGTGCGCGTACATGTTCAGTGTGAGCTCTCTGAGTGGCAGCACGATGCTTGTAAGCCTTGCCAGTCCCCATTAGCATCCCATTATAAACCAGCATGATCGCTCGTCACTTTGAAAGCCTGCTGCAGCATGCTGTGTACGTGTGTGTGTGTGTGTGTGTGTGTGTGTGTGTGTGTGTGTGTGTGTGTTAGAGAGAAAGAGAGAGAGAGAGAGAGAGAGAGAGAGAGAGAGAGAGAGAGAGGGAGAGAGAGAGAGAGAGAGAGAGGTGGCCTCGTTTCAAAGGAGCATGATAAGAGAGCAATGTTTTGCGCTGTCTACTATTCAATTTCAATGTTTCTGCAAGCGCTTTGGTTGGTTTGTTTGACCCAGATTTCTCACCTACCCCACTGTTGGTAAATTGGATTTCCGGAGGCAGTCTTGCGCAAATATCACGTTGAGGGGACATGAAGTGAACACCGCCATCTGCTGAGTGGAATCTCCCGGCACACCAGCAAACAAAAATCTCACAAAAATTGGATGGGCATGTCAATTGATGCCATCTAAAACAGGGATGGGAACCTTGAATGCTGGACGGGGGTCACAATTTTTCATCAGTGCTACCCAGGGGCCACATCGGACCAACCAGATGGTTGACAAAAATGCTATTTTAATGTATTTCATTTTTGATGATCCATTTTTCGCTACTACAGTATAAGCCAACAACAAAGGGTTTGAAAAAAGAAAAAAAACCACAACAAAACAACCACACACTGTAATCCCCCCCTTGATAAAAATTTACATCCGAAGATGAAACTAAAATGCTGAAGAAACCAACATTAACTGCAAGAACATATTTTGTACATTTTTCACAAAAATCAACATACTCCACATTTTGATACTATTGAAATACAGTACTATGTTTGTCCTGCATATGATTCAACGCCCCCCCCCCAAAAAAATTGCCTTTTTCATGTTGTACAGTAGTACAGGGCAGTAGAAGACCCAATATACAATGAGTACAACTAGAGCATGTCTGCCATTGAGTGGTGAGTGGTGATATTACAACATAAACGTCTCCATAATCACAGTTTGGCACCTGTGGATTTGCATATTCAGTTATTTTTTTGTTTTTCAAAATTTTTTCACATTTTGGATTTTCCCTGGTTTTCTGGGATTAAAAAAAAGATTCCCCCTCTCATTTTCCATGGTTTTTTTTTCAATCGGAGTAAAAAAAATCTGTCACTTGACATAGACTTATTTGTATGGAATAAAAAATTTAGTGAAATTTGATAATTTCCCACTGCACACCTTAGGCACTCACTCCTTTTGTCTAAATACTTGACTTTGCATAAAAGGACTCAAATTCATAAAGTATAACATAAATCTTTTGGGGAAAACGCTTCATTAACATAAAACTAACCTGCATAAAACCTTGATTGATTTTGTTCAAACACAAGAAATTGGCTGTTGTTATGAATGTGAGTGTCAATGCCAGGCCAGTCACTGATTGGCAGGTGATCAGTCCGTGGTGATGAATGAAGGAAGCCCATGAATAGATGTGAAGGCGCATGCTTGCATTGGCTTTCTGGGAATCGATTTTAAAACACGAATTCACTCAAATGTGTCCATCTGTGCCATCGCTTCAAATGCAATAAGCGCCGGTGGAATTTCGAAGGGAAAAAAATAAATAAATAACAGTCCCCTTTGTGGCTTTCATGTCTTGCCTTCTTCCGTATAATCCCCATCAGCGCTGTCAAATTCTGTCAGGTTCCAGGGAAAAGCTGTTGGTGGATTATCCACACAAACAGCCACATCTGCAGGAAAAATATTTTTAGTTTTGATGCAGAGAAGAGTTTGCACCACTGCATGACAGGAAATAAAATGAATCGTGCTTTCCTGGCATCAATTACGCGTGCGTAAGTAAGAAACCGTCATCACTGAATTTTGTCTCCATGCATCCTTCCATCAAACTAGTTTTGCTTGGTTTCTTTTTTAATCCTGATTAGGGTTGTGGGGCATCTTTAGACAATATAGCTCAGGCTCGAGGATTCTGCTCTTCTGTATCGATCCATTTTGAATTATTTTGGGACATTTTAAGGAAATTGAAATGCTGTGATCCTGTTTCACACAACTGCGTTTTGTGAGCAAAACAAAAGGGGCCTTATTTTGTGCCCAGCGCAAGTTTAGCACAAAGTGCAGTCAAACTTTACACATTTCTGGGGTTTTTCTCATAGACAGGCGCATCTGAACGGGGGGCATTTGCACCGTTGTGAGAGTGAAAACAGCCGACTTATTTCCAGGCCAATGAAAGTGCCTCCACTGATTCCTTTTAATTGCGTCGCAGGAGAGGTGCGCGCCAGTTTTTGACATTGCGGAAGCAGAAATCGACTGGCTAGAGTCCGTGCACAAGATCGAAGCACACAAAGTCCGTTTATACGAAACTGCAAGCAGACCTCTTTGTGCAGATGATGTGAAGTTGACCTTGCCAATGACAGATCACTGCTGTGAAGTGGACACTTGGAAACCGTTTTCCACCCTAAGCGTTCGTGCCCGGAGGCTCCCCTTTACCAAGAAATCAAGCGCTGTACAAAATAGAGTGATGGATCAGAATGAAAATAAAACCGCGTGGGAGCAACTGCATGAAGAATGCTGACTAAGGTCATCACGTCTTTTTCACTGTGAAGATCAACAGTAAACTTCTTCAGCAGCATTAAAAAAAAACAAAAACAATCTTTCATTTTCTGAGGATGTTATTTACCAGGACGAGCTTACAGATTGTAATGTCAAATGTCAGAGCACAAAGTAAGCGCCCTCGTCTTGTCTCAAAACCTTCAGGGGCTTCATTTTCTTCTGTCAAGAGTAAGTGTCCAAACGCTTTTCAATGCTTGAAACCAGTTGCTTGACTTCTGTGCGAGGCAGCGTGGGTTAACTTCCCACTCACTGACAGTGTGAATGTGAGAGTGAATGTTTGTCTGTCTCGACGGTGTGTTTGCCCTGTGATTGGCCGGCGGCCCATTCGGGTGTCCTTTTCGCCTGAGGACTTGAATTTTGTAGCAATGCCATTCTTCTTCTGTCCTGAATGACATTGTGACATTCTGCTGATCATTTGAATGAAGTGCAGGTGTTGGAGGAGGGAGACGAGATGATTTACTCCTACAAAAAATGACCTTTGAGTTCGGCGCATTTTTTTGGAATGAACGATTGTCACGGTTTTCCAGGCTTGTTCCAGATATGTTCACGTATTTCTTTTTTACGAAGATGTACTGCTTCATTTTACAGTGTGCTGCGGACCACATGGCACACGCTCCTCCATGCATGTATTTTTTTTTTCTCCATAACCACACTAACTGGGTTGTAAGTGGAATTCCCACACTACTGTATTTCCATAACCAATTGATCAATAAATCAAATATGTTGGTGGAGTTCTGGGGTGCTCGTTGATGGGCTCACGAATTACCACATGCACACATGTATGGCGTCAGTGACACAGAAAAGTATTTAATCCCTAACACATAGTCTAATACAGCATACATCAAGCCAATTACCATAATATAGACAGAGCTCTGGGTCAGGAATTGTTCCGGGACGGTAGCGAGGCAGAGTGGCGAAGACGCTTTTCCCTGGACCCACCTTTAAAAAATTCTCCAAAGAGAGTGTGCCTATCTTTGTGTGTTGTGTGTACGTGCATGCGTGCGTGCATGCGTGTGTGTGTGTGTTTTCCGTTATTGTCTCCAGGTATGGGCAAATGGTCTGTGAGGACAATCTCGGTGTGATCAACTGCGTCCGTCGGATTAGGTACGAATTGGCTTTCTATTGTGAGTCTCAGTTTGATGTGGATATGCTCTTCCCGCTTTTGGCCGCCTTTTGTTGTCTGGAAGCGGTCATCCTGCTGTGGGAGTCCTTTTGAAGTGCTGATAGTGACCTCCAGTCCAGGGGTCCGGTATGGACAAAATAAGGCCTCCTCCCCCTTGCTCCTGACACCTTGCCTGCACCCCCCCCCCCGTTCCTCAACCACACTCAGCACAGTCTCTCATTTACACTCAGCAACACATCATTATTTGCAGTCACACGCTCCAAAGTTTCACCCGAATTAACAGGAAATCAGCACTGACAGAAAAGCAAGTATTTTGTGACTATATGAAAATTGCAATACAGCAATGTGAAAGCCTATACTGCGAATGAAAGTTCCTTCAGGGTGCACACCTGCCTCTGACGGTGCTGCCACTTTTCCGAGTCTCTCTCCGGATCTTTGTGGTCTGCTTTGCCTCGCTTCTCAGCTTCTTCCCCCTCACCGCTCTCCAGAGCTGGCTGTGTCCCTTGTTCACTCCTAGAGGAATGTTGAGTGTCTCTTTAGCCCCCTCCCAAAAGATTAAGCCCCTCCACACTCCCCTCTCCTCTCGTCATTCCATTCCCTAGTATGCCCCCCCTAAGAGTTGCTGCATTTTTATCTGAGCCCAGTGATTGTGACGGATTGGCCGTATGACACACAGACACAGACACACATTTGTGGACGCGCAGCGAGGGGAGGCTGCCCACGGCTGGGGAGGGACCAGACAACGGCGGGCTCCGGCTATAAAACCTTGCCATGATGAGGCCAGCGTCCTGCCCTGAGCTGGACAGTACCCCCTTCCTTTCTGGCTGCAGGACACCGCCAAGACAGGCAGCAGACCAGCCTCCAACATGAACGACATCTACAAGGCAGCGGTACGTCCCTACACAATCGTGGGCTCATTTGCTCGGGCGATCGCCGATGCTATCAGCTTCTGGGCAACATTTGCTTCATGGTTGCAACTCCCAAGAAGTTACTAATCTGTTGATGGTTTGCCCATATACAGTATGATGCTTTATGTTGCCATTTGACTTGAATGGTTTCCATCAGCGGCTGCTGTCAAAGGAGCCTTGATCCGACCTCTCCATGTTGGCCCATTTGACCCCAGTCAGTCCTGAGAGAGGAACCCCTCAGGAGCTTTCTGCCAACTTCATTCATGACTCCAAATGGATCAGTCCAATTTCGCATGTGCTAATTTGGGCTGGTTGCTTGTGGTGTTCTGGTGCCGGAGAGGGGCTTGAGGTTTAGAGAGCCCGATCCCATCAAGCCCCACCCTCACCAGCTCAGGGCTGAATTCCAGCTTTATCTGTGAGCCTGCGAGCTCCAAGGGAGTCCGTCCGCCTCTGCGTGGACCAACGGCTGTCTGCCTCCATGCCAGAGAAGCAGTGCAGCTCAAACAGGAAACGCATATGGGAATATTTCTTACAAATGAGTGTGTACTGTGGATTGATTCTTTCACGTCTATCATCCCTTGCGGGAGGGGTGCATTTAATTTATGGTGGACAGCGTAAACTCTTACATAAGCAGCTGTCTCCTTCTTTCATTCGTGGTAGCTTTTCCTGGATTATCGTTCTATTGTTGCGCCAGAGCCACAAGCTATGCTAATTTAAAACACGGTGTATTCTGTCCTTTATCAGCAGTTCCTGATCCTCCTGCCTATTTTTACCCTCGCCTCTTACTGGCTCACACTTGACATATAGAGTCTGTGTTTCGTCAGGGATGGCCCGGGGTTTCCAACTAAAAATATTACCTTTGTTTGGGAGAACAGTGATGAAAAAGTAGAATTCGCAAGGGCCGATTCAAAACATTGCTGCGGGAAGATAATTTTATGAGTTGGTGGTGTGTTCAAAAGCGGCACACAACTGAAAACAAATCAGAGTCTGTTGCCAAAATACACACTCTTGTGTACTGTTTGCAGGTTGAGCAGCTGACAGACGAACAGAAAAATGGCAAGTGACTTGAGCATAAACCTTATATTTCATTTCATAACAACTCAAGCAAAACCTTTTCTGTATTTATGAATGAAATGCGATGTTTTCATTTCTGTCACTTGTCGCTAATGCGTCGGGCTGTTCTTACAGAGTTCAAGGCCGCATTTGACATTTTTGTCCAAGATGCAGAAGATGGCTGCATTAGCACCAAGGAGCTGGGGAAGGTGATGAGGATGCTGGGCCAGAACCCCACGCCGGAGGAGCTGCAGGAGATGATTGATGAGGTGGATGAAGACGGTAAATCAGACAGTGGCTGTTTTGATAGGAAAAGAAAATGGTGGCGCGCCTACTTCTTGGGTACTTCAGCAAATTCTTGGCACCGAGAAATTTTATATAACTGCTGAGGAGCCTGCATAGGTGCGATGTGTCACAACATGAAACAACAGTACTCTCTGTTATTATCTGATGGGCTTCCAATTTTGAAAATCCAGTCCCGAAATAAATCGCACATTGCTGGCATCCAGCCAAAACCTTTTGTGTCACAATTTGGTAAATGTCATATTTTTTTCAGTCCACCCCTGAGGCTCTTATTTTTTACTGAGGATTGACCAATCTAAAGTGTTGAAAACTCTTTGATGATGCAACGGGAATGGTTGAGCAAGCATGCTATTTTGGGGATCTCCTGGAAAGTGATGCTTTTGGAGGTACGTGGATCCCGCCAGATGCCGGCCATAGATTGACATGCCTCGTGCAGCCTGTGTGTGTTATCATCAAGTGATTTTAAATTTTAGTGAGTAAGACATATAGCCCAATAGTGGATTTGCAAAGAATCTGTGGGCTACACAATCATTTGTCCATCCAGTCATTTTCTAAATGTAATGTCAGGTGACTGTGAGAGAGAGGCGGCAACCGCCCTGAACTGGTCACCAGCCCATTGCAAGGCATTCAAATACATCAACATCACAAGTTTATCGAGACTTATTTTCCACTGCACTACCTCGATCTGGTGGGGCAGTGCCAGATTTGCCCCAAAAGCAAAATACTGAAATCATAGAACCAATGTTTGATTGTAACTCGGCTGCAGCATTTTTGCTAATCCCAACAATGAAAGGTGATGAAGTCCAAGAGGCAACTATTTAGTCAAGTGTGTCTCTGCGCAGGGAGCGGCACGGTGGACTTTGACGAGTTCCTAGTCATGATGGTGAGATGTATGAAGGACGACAGCAAAGGGAAGTCCGAGGAGGAACTGGCAGAATTGTTTCGCATGTTTGACAAGTGCGTTTCTCCATTTCTAAAGTTGACTGCAACAAAGCTTTTATTTAAATGAGATGTAACGAACACGACCAGAGTGGTAATCAAGTTGCTATGCTACGTGCACTGACAAAAGCACCACTAAGCCCAGCAGTTACTCCTTAATGCTTCTTGGCAGCCAACTACATTCAAGTGGCCTCATGGTGTGAGCCAGACAGATCTTCTTCCAAACTGAAGCATCACAAACAATTCGATGCAAGATGCGATCAATTAGCGGTCACACAGACACACTGGCTCACGCAGTACCACGCCATACATGCATTCATGTGTTTGTTTTTTTTTTCACGTGTGATTGCGCAGAAACGCAGATGGCTACATCGACTTGGACGAGTTGAAAATGATGCTGGAATCAACAGGAGAAGCGATTACTGAGGACGACATCGAGGAACTGATGAAAGACGGGGACAAGAACAACGACGGCAAAATTGACTACGACGGTGAGTCGTCGGAAGTCACTAATAGTCTGCAGTGCTTTCTTTTGTCACTCGTGTGAAGCTCACGTGTGATCATGAAAAAAGGAAAGTTTCGGCAGTCCCAAGTCCACTCTGTGTTTTGAATATGTTGTGAATCTTCTTGGGACTAATCTATTGCACGGATCACCTTTTTGTATCATTTGCACACTGTGGAACAACCAAGAGATGAGTTCTTCTTATTTGGCGTGTGTTTGTCACTGTTCGCTCATTTTGCAGAGTTCTTGGAGTTCATGAAAGGAGTGGAGTAATTCATCACAGCAGAAGATTATTTTTGTATTCCTCTGTCACATCTGGAAAACTGGAAGCTGACTTGGGATGCAGCTTTGGAACGACTGCAAGATTTTCTGCATCTGACTCTTGCTTTTCTCTTTTTCCGACCACCTCCACTTGCATCGTTGTAAATACAATTTGTAACTAGATTTTGTGCCAACGTATCCTGAATTTGTGTAAATTACATATTCCATTTGAAATCTTTTTTTCTTTTTTTTTTAATGTCGTAAGTTCCGTTTACAGGTATTTTCACCTAGCGCTTGATGTTGTATTGCTGTGTGCACAAAGCAGAATGCTTCTCTGAGTCTATACAGTGACTTTAAGAGCATATTTCGTGATGCACATGGCAAACATTTTTGTACGATTGAGACACCCTCAGGACTTGTTGTTTCCCTTCTCATAGCCTTGAAAAGCACGCGTTTGACAATGTGCTTGGAATATGCGGTCAAGAAATAAATAAGAGGCATTTGTCAGAGCACTTTGATTCATCCTATTTTACTTCCACATAAAAATCACTCGAATATTTTCTTTCCACATGCTCTATATCCTCACGACTAATTCTAAACGTGGATCTCACATCCGTAGCCACTTGTTTCTTCTGCTAGAGTCTGCCGCTTGCCTGTGGCACGCATGCGATTCACATGGTCGCTGCGCGATTCTCTTGTCTTTTGGGACAGGAGCTATTTATGTCTAATCATGTTGGTGCCCATGTTAGGGGATCTGGAGTGACTGTCTTGGTATTGACAATCCCGTGCCTTTGTCCTTATAAAGAACTAGAAACGTGTTGCAGACCTCAGCGTGCTGTCCCCGCGGAGGATTGGATGACAACCGGTTGAGCCCTGGCGACCAACCCTTGAACATCTTGGGCCAAATACCTTTTAAAACTGATTGATTCTGAAGAAGGATGAGGTTTGAAATGGAGCTCTTGTGCTTCTTTTCTAGGCGTCAGATTTACCAGAAGCGAAATCGACCTCTGTTTTCTTCCATTGTTCCATACACGGTACAAGTTAAAAGTTCGAGCCTGCTTGTGACCGTGAGGAGGACAAGCAGGAAGAAAAAAATCCTGGGCAAACATAAGGACGACGTGAATGTTGATGGCATTTTACACGCCAGAGCTGGATGAGTCACGCAGTTACTGCAAATGCAGTTACAGCGCGCCCACCACTTGATGTCAGCAGTCTGCCGGTGTCAAGACAAGCTTTGGCGCTGTGTTTTGCTCACTGAGAAGCTCGGTGACAAGCCAACAATTTGTGCTGCCATAAAAAAAAAAACCAAAGTATTGGTCGATGATCGCGCATTAACTGATCATGTAATCCTTCACTGTCTTTAATATTTACGAATGGAAATGGACTTGCTTCAGGTTTCAATAAATAAGTCGTTTTGTTTCTTTGTTTGTTCACGTCAGGGACCATGTACAGCAAAGGATAAATGTTGAACAAGATAGTAGTTTTGTAGCTAATTTCCACCTGTAGCCCCAACTAAAAAATAAGATTGGAAAGCTTCAAGTGACAAACCACAGCCACTTACACGGAGAAAAATTGAGACCACCCTTGTTTCTTCAGTTTCCCGTTCAATTTAAACACCTAGTACAATACAATAAAAGGTACATTTGTTTGACCCAATTGATCAACGACAATAAAATCAGCTCATAAGAGTTCAATTTAAGAGGTGATCGAGACATTTTCCAATGGTTTTCCTGGTACTTACCAAAATAACAGCACAAGTTCTAACACGAGTAACTGTGACGCTGGACTGCAAAAATAAATAAATTAGAAAAATAAACAAATAAATAAATAAACATAACAGTGCTGTTAGTTAAGTTTTCAAAATGAGTACACACAACCATGCCACGATACTGACAGCGCCCAGCCTCAGCCATGCGCAACACACCCACATTTTCTTCCACAGTCCTCTTATGACCGCTGTGGTGTTGTAGTGTGGTGGGGGAGCTGACACCTCCAGTGTATTTGTCGGCATTTTTATCAGGGTCTTTGATCAGAGGGCTTCAGCCCCCCCAAAATAGACATAACAATTCCACTCCCCACATGGATTGCATCTCACTCACATTTAGTGCATTGATAACATATGGGTTAATCAATGCTGACACGTTTTATTTGTGGTCCTTTGGAGAAGGCTCGAAAATCTGTGATGTTCTTCAATTCATTGTGGGGGGGGGGGCAGTAGCAGTGAGTGAGTAGATGAGTGTATTTCATGATGTCAGTGTTCTGACTTGTTTGGCCCTCTCAGTCCATCCCCCCAGCTCCCCTGAGGGTCCTGTCAACACCATTCAGTCCCGCTGGCCACGGTCCTGCGTCGCACAGCTGCACTGTGGACGGGCTGGTGAATAAACAAGGCGACATCGATTGGCTGCGCTTCCTCTCGTCACAAAGTGCATCTGTGAAGTCGCGAAGCCGGTGTGTGCGGTGTGGAAGAGGTCGAGTGGTGCTCTCCCCGCCATCAATGGGAGGCCCGGCAGCAGCAAAGTTGTGTGTGAATGAATGTGGGGTGTGGCGCCACAAGCTGCAGGCTCTTACGCAAGCTCAGACTGATGACTCATGCTGGATGTTATTATCACACATTGCAGTTTAAGGAGGCACCTTCACCACCGTGGATTCCGGTGACACAAAAGGTAGCATGAGACCAGCGTGACAGAGGAGGAGTGACACCGATGAGATATCAAAGGATCTGCATCGATAACAGCAATATAGAGTACACCATCAGCATTATATAACTGATTTCATTCAGCTTTATTCAACCAGTGTGTGTGATCAGTGGGTAAGGTTGAGTCTCACAAACACAGCACATACCACCTCTGTATTACTTTCTTTATTTATAAGTGATTCATTGACATTCATGTGCATCATGAAATTGGGCTACCAGATGTGTCACTGAGCTGTGCCAATAATGTGATGCTTTTATAACCTATTCCCAACACTGTCTGATTTATAGCGTTATAAAAGGAGTCACAAAATCCTCGGCAGAGTGCGGACTAGGCGGGATACCGTGCGGATGAGGGTGTTAACCACTCATGCCATCTTTGTTTTGTGCCACCCACACAGGAAGGCCTCAAGTGACGGTTCCTGTCTTTCTCGCCTCTCATATCACACGGTGTAAAAAGGTGTCATGACGCCAACTAAAACAAAATAAACAAGCGTTTCCTCTTTTGTTAGCTCCTACTGTATTAAAAAAAACAACTGCTTTTGTTGTGCTGTTAATCACTTCAGACCAAGACAGAGTACTATTGAAGCCTAAAATAACTATCCATCAATTACAAAAAGTTGGACAAGTGCCATCTTTGGTTGAGAAAGAGGTAGGCTGTTTGAGTTGTCATAAATACACAACAAGGAAGTGGAAGATGACCCAAAAAGAGAGCGGAAGGCCTGCAAATCCAGCTTGAACAGACAGAATATTGTATGGTAACGCTCCAACCCACTTGTGGGGCTGAGAACACTGAAGTACTGTCTCTGCACTGCCTGGACATAATGGCCCACACAACAGCGAGCCCCAAAGACACAGAATTTGCAAATTCCACAATAACTAGTCATTGATTCAAATGAATGATGATGATTGTTTAGCTTGATTGTACCACTGGAGCCTTTATCTATTTTTACCACTTTCCAAAGGGAAATCGCAGCAAGAAATATGGGCTACCAAATCTATACTATTCTGATGATTTGTGCACCTAGGCAGGGCAAGGCAGTTTTATTTTTATAGCACGTTTCATTCACAAGGCAACTCAATGTGCTTCACACAAGCAAAAGCACAACAGCTCCAAGTATTGACAAACACAACGGTCAAAGACATTCAGAAGCAAAGCAGACAAAACCAAAGCAGCTTTAAAAAATGATTGCAAAGTAAAGAAATACAAGTGGTTTTATAAAATTTAGAGTACATTCATTTAAAAAAGATAATTAAAGAAAAAATAACTACATTTTTGATATTCCGCTTGATCCGTTG
This sequence comes from Hippocampus comes, assembly GCF_001891065.2. Taxonomy (NCBI): domain Eukaryota; kingdom Metazoa; phylum Chordata; class Actinopteri; order Syngnathiformes; family Syngnathidae; genus Hippocampus; species Hippocampus comes. The sequence goes on from NW_017806234.1 coordinate 282,069, forward strand.
TGCTTGAACTAGGTCAAATGTCACATGTGAAACTAAGTTTTGAAGTCAGATACAAACAAATAATAACAAATTTCCCTTTACTCCAAACGATTTCAACATAGCTCAGTTTTTACATGGGTACTTGTATATTTTCATCCAGGATTTTTTTTTTTCAGATCATAAAACAGAATTTTGGTCAGCAGCTAAATTGAGCATCCTGAGTCCCCTTTTTGGGCTCATCTATCCAATCTGGACAGCAAGCAGCTTGTGGCCTTCCGTGAAGTATACCAATAAAGCAGACGGCCGAGTAGCTCCCAGATCTGCCTCCTGCACCGCTCCAGCGCTAAAAACGCATGACAGAACGATGACCTTTGTGTTCTGCGTCGAGTGAGCCATGTCAGAAAACACCAGCGTCCCCTTTCAATCGCTTGGCCACAGACTCAAGTGCAAACATGCACATTTGTTCCCGTACACTTGTGAGCTCAGTCTACTGTAAAGTGGCGGATGGTGGAATTGGCCCAGACTAGAGACTTCTGCTAGTAACAGATGGGCGGATCGCTCCACCACCAGGACTCCATGTGGCTCTGCTTCACACACGACCTATATTCTCATGGACAAACATGTCGCTTAGCTTACACAGCAGAGGGCATATTGTACATTACCCTCCAAGGACACGTCACAATAGGGCTATAGGGTCCGTTGTTGTTTTGATACGGATACAGTATTTACTAAAAATCAAATAGGGTTGCAATGTGGTCCTAGAATACTGCATGATATGATGGATGTCTTCACATTTCATCTTATAGTACGGTGACAAAATCAAACACATAATGGCGCCTTGTACAGCCTTTATTGTGTCCTGTCGTGTTGGGGGTGAGGGAATCTGACTCCGGATCTGTTTAATCCATCGCACGTGTTGGCAAGAATGAAGAACCGAAAATGTATTCAATCTCAAATAAAAGGAGATTAAGGCATCCACATTCCAATGCAAGTATAGATGATTCAGTAACAGCAGAGCTATTCCAGTCACCAAACGTAGCCATTAAAAGTATTCAAGGAACTCCCTTTTGGGCATGTCAGCTGCCATCATGGTTTGGAGCAAGCATGGAAGGTATCCTGGTTATCCAACCGGGCCAAGAAGCTAAACCTATAAAGTGATGTCTTTCAAAAAAGATGACAATATATGCATGATGTCATCGCTGCCCAGTGTCATGATGTCATCTATGTTGAGATTAGGATTATTTTACCCTGCCGTGACCATCTGATGGACAAGCAAAGGAGCACACAGAGAAATGCTGTTATTCAAACTGTCGCTCCTCTTTCCCAACAACAACATTACTTTGGCCTTTCTCTAAAAAAATGACTGCATCTATTCCTCAAGTTAAATAAACTGATTTCTATGGCAAATGTGAAATTCAGGAAGAGGCAGCTGTGAGCAACATACTGTCAGCCACGCAGTATGATAAGCATGCTCTTATGACCACAGCAGATGTGATTGTAAACCAGCGCCGACTGGCTTCGATACCACATAAACACATTGCAAATGGGCCTTGACACCCAGCTCAAATCCCAGCGGCCTCATGCACATCTGCTTCCACAACGATGAATGCTGAGCTAGCACATTTGGCATTGAAAAAAAAATGCATTCTAGATTTAGTCATCTCACCGATCTTCGTACTACGCTCGGAAGTGGAGCCCATCCCATCCAATACTAATACAGAGGCCAAATATCATATTTAGTAGTTATCACAATGTCCGGATGAACAAGATCAAAATGTTGGAGAAGCCACATGGTCCTAAACCCTGATTTATTTTATTAATTGATGGCCTTCAGAGACTTGACTTTGTCCGCGATATAAATTAACTGACAATTCGGCAGTTCACTTCACAAAAAAATAAATTTAAAAATGAGAACAACATATCATTTCAGTCCGTAAGAATTTGGCTCCCATTCAGTTGAAGAGATTTGAACATTATGCTATGACTGGTCTATAAATGACACAATGGCTTAGGTCCGGTCGACATGAAAGATATGCTTCATGGAAGATGAACCCAGTAGGGCTCTGAGCTCGGCAAACTCGGGTCCATCAGTGGAGCCCAGAGATCAAAGCAAACACGGTGCATCAGCATTCAGCTGCTCTGCTGCACGCAAATGGAATAAGATGCCAACAGAACTCAAGTACCTGTATTTTCCATATCTGTACTTCAAGGGCTTCTCAGTTCAATGTAAGGGACCGTAAAACTGTAACGGTACTTGAAATGAGGAAAGATGCTGTCATCAACAAATCAATCGTGACCTAGCAGGGAGAAAAAAAGTGATTGAGAGCGTGGGCCAAAGTGCACAGGCCATTGCTTTTGACCACACATTTGACCTCAACAACCGATAGCACCGCTTGATCAAAATGATTTACAACCTTGCACAGATATACACCAAACGGTGTCTTAAATGAAGCTTGAATAAACGTATCTGCGTCTTGTGGAAGATCCCATGGAAGAGATTTTCTGTTTTATGAAAGAAAGGCACGGCAGCGCTATGGTGGGGTGCAGCTTTCTGTGGCCTACGTATTTCTTGGCACCACTGTCTTTTCAGGCCTAATCAGAGATCTGGCCCGCAGGTATGTGACATGCCTGGTTCAGTCTTGCGAGAAAAGCTCATCACTCAATAGCTTTCAATATTTGCACTGTGATGCGTTGCCAGGCATGCCCTTTCATGCGCCGCAAAGTTGCTGCAAAAGTTGAAGGGGGGGTGCGAACGCCCGTTCTTATTTTCTCAAGCATATCAGTCGTGAGGATGGAACTAATACAGCATCAGCACAGTGTGTAAGTCATTAAATCCTAAAGGGCAGCTGTTGGACAATTAACTGCCTCATACAACATAGAACAGTCCTCCTTCCTGACACGTCTTCTCCCTGCTGCATAACACTGTCACGGAAGTGGATTTGTTGTACACTATTAGGTTTCTCTTGAGCATATACGATTACTGAATATATTACACAGACAGGACAGAAAGAGAAAACGCTCTGCCAATAAAGCATCTCGGGTACAGAAATAGAACATTAAGATAAGGAAGAAGCAAACACAATTGACAATCATTTGTCGGAGGAAGCGACGCCCAATAAACATTTTCGCCTGAATGTAAACCGCTAACCGTTGGCTTGACGAGATGGCACAAGGGACAAACTGCATTAAGGACATCTCATTTACCTCAGTACATTTTGTCGATAAGATTCACGGTTGCAGAAAGAGGTGAGGTCCAGAGTGCCGTCGTGCAAATATCACCAAAATGCAAAGTGAAAACGGGTCAAAAAGAAGCTACTGTATTCTATTGGCACTGGCAGAATTAAATTCAGAATCATTTAGATCTTAAGTGGAGGCATTTGGTGTCTGACATATATACGCAGATTGTCATGTAAGACACCCAACACAAAGAGAACACAAGAGCATATTCAAGTAAAAATATACAATATATTTGTTACATAAACTTATACAGAATATTTGGGACATTTTAGTTCAACAGACACTACACATAAGGGTCAGAATCAAGTCACTGTTTGATCCTTCATTATTTTTGAGAAAAGGGTCCCCAGTTACAATTGACTCTATGTACATCTTGACAAACGTAGCAACCAAAACAGCCCTTTGATGCACTTGACATGATAGAGATGCCTACAAAAATCCCTGAAAAAGAGCTCTCGGTGAGGTAAGAACACGTTAGTCCAACTTTCACTCATTCTCATTAGCTCGGAGGCTCGGGGGGGCAAAGAGACGGCTAATCGTGCACCATCGCGTTTCCCTTCAGCGACATTGTGCCACAGAGTGTGGCGCTCCGGACACAATACGGTCAAGGATACAAAAGAAGGCGCATAGTTGTCCGTTATTGGTTGAGGGTAAGTAATCCTGTTACACTTTTGTGAAAAGATGACAAAACCTTGGTCCAGTTCCGCAAGCTTAATTTCATGATTTCATGATATAAACAAGATCTGCGGTACAAGGCGGAACACGGTCATGCAAATTCAGTCGTCTGTGAGCAACAGAATAAAGAGCAGTGTTACATGCTTCCAAAGGTGCTTGTGGAGTATGCAGCCACTTACAGTTACATTCCTGTTGTTAAAAAGTGTGAGTGAGAACATTCAGACTTAAAACAGGACCCACTGCGGCGCTTTGTTTCAACCGCACAACGGCTGAACGGCCAACAGACTGAAAAAAAAAAAGGGACAGAAATTCAAGGCCGGATGACTGGAGTAGCTTATTTTCCCTTAGTTGCAAAACATTCTGATTGACAAAGACTATTAAGACCATTGAAGCAGCAGTCATGACTAATTCAAAGAAAGCTGGTTTAAAAAAAAAATCAAATGAAACAAAAACAAGTAACAGTCAAAAAGCAATCTCAACAGATATATTTGGACACGTTCTGACTATTATGGCGGTACATGACCATCTATTAAAGTCACGTACTGATGAACACATTTCTCCTCGTGTTAGGTAATAAGGCATCCGACAGCGTCTGACTCAAATATGGCTTGTTCCCTGCCAAAGTTGCAGAGAAGTCAGGAAGCTGACAAGGTAAAACCACCACCACCACCATCGACGTTCAAGACGTTCAGGTCGAGTCCAGTGTGTCCAGCTGAAAGACGTTGTGATTGGTTGGCGTGGTGAAGAACAGCTGCTCCTCGCCGGTGGAGCGGTTGTCGCAGGGACTGTGCAGGCCCAGCGTCCGCTCAAAGTCCAACAGCTGGCCCATGAAGTTAAAGTTGGGGGAAATGTTGGACTTCTTTCTCTTGACAAAGTCGTAGGCGTCGTTGAGCGACAGGTTGAGTCTCTGCATCAAGTAAGCCACGGTGACGGTAACAGAGCGGCTGATGCCAGCCAGACAGTGGACCAGAACGCCACACTGCTTGGACCGAGCTTCGTCTGCGAGGGGAAAACAAAGCCGGCGTGTTAGCAAATTTCGCACAATCTTTAGACTCTTCGTGAATATTTTCATTCATCAACGTGACTCAAGTAGACATAAACAATCAGCTTGCTGGCACAATGACGCCATTATAAGATTCTACAGAGGACTGAAAGGGATTGAGACTGATTCTGGGAATTCATTTGCTAAAAAAAAAAAAAAAGACACACACCAAATATCCGGCAGATTCCAGACTAGCATGTGACCCTGCAATCAGAGGCAGCACAGAGTGCAAGTGCCACTTCCTTCCTGGTTCTAGCACTCAACCTCTCATGAAACCGACAAACAAACTCTGCTTTTGAGAGCAATCGAAGTTCGAAAGTGTCACTCAAATTGGAAGCAGATAACACGGATGAAGTGCGCCTTCTCAGTACCAATATGTCCTTGTTTGAACTGTTTAACAACAATTGGCAGTCTTTGCATTTGGTTACAGCATAAACAACCACTTATCGAGTAATATAAAAAACACCACCCTAGAACCAATAATCATTCAAAAAAAAGTTGACTTCTAATGGCTGGCAACCAGTTCAGGGTGTGCATCTCCTGATTGGTCAAAGCCTAATAAATGTATAACATTTTGTATTGCTGGCATTGTGCCAAAACCTTCTATGTCACAATTTGGTAAACTTCATACCCCCTCCACACACACACACACACACACACACACACACACACACACACACACTCCACTCCACCTCCCTTTCTGACCCGCCCACCCCCTGCATGCCACATTTGGTCCTTGGAGTGACTATATCATTTTCTATTCTTTTCTATGATTGCCCACTCTTGAATCCTGAAAATGGCTCTTTGACAATGCCATGTTAATCACATCCCGTTTTTGGGGTCCCCTGAAAAGTGAGCATTTTGGAGATACTGTACAACAGTTAAGCCCACCGTCAGCGCAATGAAACTTATTACACGTCTATGCGAGACGCATACTGTGCAAGCCATTATCGTGCTTAAGATTGTTTTTCAATGTATACTCTGGATTCCACTCAGGAAAAAAAAAATCAAACCAATTAACTGTGCAAGGATAAACAACGGTGTGGGAATTTCACAGCTGATTAGCAGTGAGGTCACTGAGATCGATCCAGTTGACGCACATGTAACACCTCAAAAGCTCATGTCACTGTGATAATAAACAAAAGGAAAATAGAACATTTTGGTGGAAGGAGTGAAAGTGCATATGCACACTCACCGATAAATGATATGGCTTCTGGGAAGAACTGGGATAGATTTTGACTCCAGTGATCTGAAATAGGGATCTGTTTATACCTGAAATGCCCCTCATGTTCGAACATGTTGGGGAGATTGGGTGTGACGTTCAGGATGTACTTAATGTTGTATTGGCCCAGCACATCAAGGTTGGTTGAGTCTTTGGCACAGCCCAGGTAAAGGTAAGGCAGGATCTGAACCGGGAAGGCTGGCTGATTGCTGGGAAGGGGGCTCTCCTCTGACTCAGTGGCGCTGCAGGGTTCTCGGTCAGATTCCCCATCTGAACAGTCAGAGCTGATCCGCAAATTTCCAAAACCCAGAAAGGAGAGCGGAGGAGAGGAGCTAGGACAGGAGCTGTCGAGGAGCGTCTCACAGTGTTCTGGGTACTCGGTATGGAATTTTACAAAGCCACCTGGAGGGTAACCAAAACAACACAAATGGGGAAAAAACAGCTTCCTGGTTTAGAGAATCAACAACATGATGTCATTTCAGTGAAGAATGTGCAGCATTGCAGTGAAGTGGTATACTACACAAGTAGATCCGGTTCCACGAACAGACCATTCATGAAATGCATGCCTGCTGCAGCAAGCAAAACACAACGTAGCCATTTTGGAATTTTAATTGATAATTTCAATGACACACTAAGAGCTTTCAAACCTAGAAAACAAGCACCCGCTAAACTATCGGGGTATTTCGAGGGGACCAATACAACCACAAAGTATATACAGTGTTAATAAAAACAGGAATCGCCTTTTTCAAAAGTTTAAACGTGCAGCAACGCTTTCGACGTCTATTCAAGCACAAGAACCAAAACAAATCAGCCTTCGCGTTAATGACGCAAAACTATTACTACGACTAGTTTGATGTGAGTGACATAAAGCGTGTTTGCATTTTCAAGTAAACACGACTTAACTCTGCACGGCACGGTTCAGTACACACAGCTCGAGTTCACGACATGTTATCTATCGCTCCAAGTAACTTATTTCGACACATACCCTCCAGGTAGTGCGCTTTACAGCCGTCGTCACGGAGTTTTTGGAGAAGCAAACCCAAAACGGACGACGGGGGGCCGCTGTCCGACCAACTGACGGTGCTCTCGTCGTACAGAACCACCGTGTCCGTTTGACATCTCCGCGTGAAACTCTCTTTGTCCTCGTGGTTGGGAATGATGGTCCGAATGGGGATGTTGCCCTTCTTGAACCTGCGGAGCATCAGGCCCGGGATGGCCACGCTGATAGCGCCCTCAATGTGAGACGACTCGTACAGCTCGTGTGCGCGGCAGTCGAGCAGGAGGACCGAAGAGGCGCCCGAGTCCAACTCCACTTGCAGCCATTCCACGCTCTTGCTCGCCGTCACATCAGACATATCGCGCTTGGTGTCGAGCTCCGGTCGCGGCGGTGGCTTTCCTTTTACATGCTCCGGGTCCCCCGTGGCGACGCACTACATTTTACCCGCAAACAGGGAGCCCCGCGGCCGCGATGAGCGTTCGGCTTGGCGCATGAGCTGAGCGGAGAGCTTTCCCCCTTTTTTCCGCTTCGCCCTTCCCATCAAGCGGGGAGAATGAGCCTTCCACAAATGCACCGGCGGCGAGGCGAGTCCACCTTCACGCACGCACGGTATTCCACCTTGAAACGTGAATTCTTTCAAAGCGAAAAAAGTATTGGTCAACTTCAGCCCTGCATCGTACTACAATTGGGTTTTCTCATTCCGATGCATGACAGCAGAGCGAGCAACTCCGGAGGGAGGAGTTTGCTCCCGATGACTCGAAAGTCGTAGCAGGCGGAAGTTAGGTAACAAACGATCATGTCTTAAACTTTCTGCCTTTTCAGTTCACCCGTGTCCATTTAAGTGGACATTGTTGAATTGTCTCTGCTAATTGCCATCCAAACATATGTATATATCCAGTCAAACGTGAAGCGTTACTACTAGGGTCATGCACATTGTACCTGTCTAAAATATTACAAATAGCAATACTGTAAATTATACTCTAGTCTATCTATTCTCTGGGATCTGGACCGAAAGAGAAGACTTACAGCGTCACTGGGAGACTGGTTGCATTCCCAGCTTTGCGGCAGTACGTATGTAAATGGTATTTAAAGGCATGTTTTGTGTACATTATTTCTTTCGTCATAGTTTTAGTTGTTTCATTATTTTCTTTTATTCAGTTTGCTAAGCTTGGTTTTGATGTGACACCGTGATTGTGCATGACATGTTGACGAATGGGCGGCCCAGTAAGCAGTGGTTAGGCCGGGGGTCGGCAAACCGCGGCTCCAGAGCCGCATGCGGCTTTAGCGACATCTAGTGGCTACCTGGAGCTTTATAAAAAAAGCTCCATTTGAAAATGGTAAAAGATTTTGATAGTAGGTTAATATAGCTCAAATAGATATAGATACATGTTGCAGCTCAGAAAAAGGAGAGCTGTGGTGTTGGTTTTTTAAAACGTACACTTTATTTATGCTTTTAACAGTCTCGACACGTCTGCGTCCGACTCCGTGCCTTCTCTCTTCTCCTTCAACTCAAGAGGCGTTCAAGACAGCCTCAGAAAAACGGAAATTAATGATTACTTCACTGACACTAAGAAAAGCGAAAATGATGCACCAAAACCAAAAAATCAAGCGAGGAAATTACAAAATAAATTCTATGGGGGCATTTGTGAACACACAACAAAGGAATGAATAACATAAACAATTCTGAGACAGTCCAGCCTCCTACATACATACAGCATGTGTTTCCTTCATTCTAAGGTTTATAGAAAGCTTTTATTTTTTTGCGGCTTCAGACATATTTGTTTTTTGTTTTTTTTGTCCAATATGGCTCTTTCAACATTTTGGGTTGCCGGCCCCTGGGTTAGGCCGTTGACTTCACAGTGCAGAGGTACCGGGTTCAATTCCAGCTCCGGCCTCCCTGTGTGGAGTTTGCATGTTTTCCCCGGGCCTGCGTGGGTGTTCTCCGGGTTCTCCGGTTTCCTCCCACATTCCAAAAACATGCATGGCAGGCTGATTAGACACTCTAAATCAGGGGTGCCCAACCAGTCGACCGCGGACTGATCCCAAGTCAACCGCGAGGTGTGTTGGAAAAACAGTCATTTATTTTATTTTATTTTTTAAATTACATGGCAGGAAGTCAGTGTCGCCAAACTTAGCAACTTTGACACTATATTTAGTGAGTATTCAGATCCTCTCAAGCGACTCTTTTTTTCAAAAAAGTGACGAGTAACAATCAAGCGACTTTATCTGGTGTTATTGGAGACTTTTGGAGTCTGTGTGGTGAAGGCACGTCGTTCTCAATGAGCAGCGCCAGGAGCTGTTGTGGCCCCTCCCCCAAATGAAGACGCTGCTGGCTGATCGCGTCAGGTTTACAATCTGGGCTGGATGTAAATGTAAACCTTTTCTTTGTCTGAAATAAATTTAAAAAACATCAACAAATAAAAATGACAAAAGAAAAAAGATCAGGAACCACCCCGCTGCAAGTAAATCACACGCACTGATGACATCATTGAGCGACGTTTAGGACAGCCAATACAGTAGTTACTTTCCTTACCGATGAGTTGGAAACGCTGCGGGAAGTTGACCGCTGTTAACAGGAGCGAGCAGCTAGCGATTACAGCGGTTCTTTGACTGGTTCAATGCGGCTCCCGGGCTTTCACATAACAAGCGTTGAAAATGCCTCGGTGGTGCCAATACCATTCAAACAACGGCGCTAAATACACAGGACGTACTGCGTCAGCCTATATGATTGACACAGAGGGCAACCAATCAAATGACTGAATCACCACTCATGCGCAAACATCGGCGCTAAATGGCGAAGAAAGTCAGCGAATGTGTGTGTGTGTGTGTGTGTGTGCGTGTGTGTGTGTGCGTGTGCGTGTGT
>NW_017806234.1:292106-306928 GCF_001891065.2 Hippocampus comes
GTGTGTGTGTGTGTGTGTGTGTGTGCGCGCGCGCGCTTGTGCGTGCTTGCGCGTGCGCGCGAGGACGGGATGCCCATGTGTATGTGGCTCTTTGCAGTAACACAGTAAAAAAAATTGCTTTTGTCTCTTACTGGTTGACCAACCCTGGCTGAGAGGAAACGATCCAAGAACTACAATTTTCCACCGATCAAGTACCAATGAAGAGCTACTCACCATTTTGCCATTAAAAGTACACACCGGGGGTGAGGATATTTTTAATGCTTTCATGGGATTTGTTAGCAGGACAAAACAGTGGCTTTTAGATTTATCTTTCCTCACTGATCTCACTGGCCAGCTCAATGAATTGGATTTAGAGCTGCGGGGTAAGGGTAAAGATGTAGTCAACATGATGAATTCAGTGAGCACATTTAAAAGCAAGCTAAAGCTGATGTCCAACCAGCTGTGTCTTGGTAACCTGTGCAACTTCCCTCACATGCAAGCAGAACGTCATGGGAAAATTGTGACACAGCTTGACAGTGCACGTTATGAGGAGCATGTTCAGAGCATCTCGTCAGAGTTTGAGAGGCGTTTTACTGACTTTGCATCCATCGAGCCTATAGTCAGCTATATGTGTTGTCCATTTGGTGCAAATATTGACAGTGGTGACATTGCCGCCAAAGTCAAATCACTTTTCGACTGTGAAAGCCCTACTCTTGAGGATGAGATTCTGAGATTGCAAAATGACACTGGGATCAAAGCCAGATCAACATCCGCTCAACCTGGAGAGCATGTAGTGCAAACAGAGATCTCCCTGTTTCGTAGCTGTTTTTTTCTGTTTGGTTAATATTTGGTTCTATGTAGGAAACCCAAATGGCTTGGCCCTGGGACTTTTAGTGTTATGTTTAGTGAATGTATGTGTGTGTGTGTGTGTGGGGGGGGGGGGGGCGGATGTTGACACTGGACTGGTAGATCTCCGGAGGTTGGCTCCTTAAAAATTAGTCCTTGGGACAAAAAAGGTTGGACAGCCCTGCTCTAAATTGTCCCTGGGTGTGAGTGTGGGCGTGGATGGTTGTTCGTCTCTGTGTGCCCTGCGATTGGCTGGCAACCGATTCAGAGTGTCCCCCGCCTACTGCCCGAAGACAGCTGGGATGGGCTCCAGCAACCCCCGGCGACCCTAGTGAGGATAAAGCGGTTCGGAAAATGAATGAATGTTGACTAATAAATTGCCTGCCCTTGTGTGGGGTCTCTCAAAACGTAAGCAAGACATTTGAAAACAAACAAACAAAAATATACCAATATAATAACAATAATAATCAATAACTATAATAATAATACTTTGTGCGCCCGCTGTAACGATTACGTACGCACGGGCAACTAGTTTTGGGAATGAACTACTATTTCGTGCACAAAATGGTAAGAAAATGCGCACAAAATAAGTGTTTGTGCATTACGTAGTCGCAGCTTCTTGTGGCTCACTCGAAGAACATCGAATGCACCTTTTTCCAAAGTTGAAAGGTCGAAGAAAAGCTACATAATGGACAAGGAAGGCGTGATCAACTTGTATTTTACGTTTGGGATGAGTAACAAGGACATCATGAAAAGCTTGGCAGTGCAAGGAGTCAGGATCGCTGAGAGACATTTGAATAGGCTGGTGAGAGCCTGACCAGCGGAGGTACGACTTGGACGCCAGGATCGATTTTATTGTTCAGCAACTGTAACGCTCTGGGAGGGATCATGGTTACTGGTGGATGTATCCAAAATTAAAACCATTTTTTCATAATATCACGACTTAATGTTGGTATAAAATAAAAACATCAGATGCAGTAATTTGTGGGATTTTGAAGGCACTGACTGCATTTGATGAGAACATTGCCCCCACCAGTGTGGTCGTCTTAAGGCACGTCACGCTGACGTATCTTTTCCTAGGTCACGACATGATAACTTCCGCTATGACGTCGTTTTTAGCCAGCCATCATGGCGGCGCCGTGTACGCGAACACTCGGCTATTTTCTCACAAAATATGGAACATCCTGTTCAAGTATATATGGAGTCTCATCACAGGTGAGTCTGTTTTGTAAGGAATATTTCCCCCACTTGGGCAAATTAAAACAGAGACAAGAATAGAGCGGTGATGCCCTTGAGCTAGCATCTTCTTGCTCCTGACACAGTTGCAGTGTTTGACATCCCTCCTGAAGTCCCGTCCGAGATAATGAGTGTGCCATTTTGCAATGCTGCTCGAATGTTAAGTGAGCAGAAGTTATCCCCGGTGTTGTGATACTTCCCGCGATGCATATCGAAAAGGAGTGTATAACACGACGATCACTGGTAAAAATCAAATGTACAGTATACCATGATGCATTGCGCCGATTCGGAAATCTGATTTTGTCGTAAGTTAATTCTTTAAACGAGGTCACTAATGGTGTAGTGGTACACTGACCTGACTTGTTTGTGGGCAGCGTGGGATCGGTTTCCACTCGGTGACGATGTAGGTGTGAATGGTTGTTCTCTACATGTGCCCTGCGACTGACTGGCGACCAGTTCAGGGTGTGGTCGACCTTGCGCCCAAGTCAGCTGGGATAGGCTCCAGCACCCCCCTGTTACCCTACACAGGATGAGTGGTGTTAAAAATGGATGGTTGATGGACTTTGTAAAACGTTCACTGAAGTATAGTCATCTTAATTTGCTTTGTGTGTGTTCTTATCAATCATATTAATCAACCTAAATCCTCATTTTGTCTTGAGCAGGGTGCTTCTACATCTTCTTACCAGTTCAACATTTCTGTGAGAACATTGTGCTTCTACAGCCCCCCCCCCCCCACACACTTCAGTAATTCTGTGAGAACATTGTAAAACTTAACCTCCGTTTGTTCTTGTTGTCTTTTCCTCCTCTAGGTAGTCAGGAGACAGATATGTACAAGTGCCGTCATGCACAGGAAGAACCTGGCTGCTGCTGGCCCCGAAAAGTTCACGATGGAGTTTATCGAGAAGCAGGTGGAGGAATTCAATATCGGCAAGCGGCACCTGGCCAACATGATGGGAGAGGACCCTGACAATTTCACTCAAGAGGACATAGATGTAAGAATTGAAGCTTTGGGGCACGTTTGAACATCAATTTGAATAGATTTATGGTTTAGATCAGCAGCTCTCCAACCTTTTGCACACAGTTCATGTCCAAGTACAAGGCACGAATGAAGCAGTGTTTGATCGACGCTTGCGAGTTGAAATTTGCATTTTGCGCCTCATTAGAACACATTGCACAGCAAAACTGAGACTCAAAGATTTTTCTAAGATTTTCATAGTTGAAAGAAACAGTGTCCAACGTCTTCAGGTGTGACGGTGAAAGAATGGCGCTCATTGTAGTCATCTTGTGTGACGCCGACGACTCTTTTCTGGTCTGAACCCCCGATGCCACGTGGTGCGCCTCAATTGTTCAGCTTGTGCTCTTTTGGGAATCGCTGCCATATTGTGGAGGGGACACAGGTGTGACTTCATCTGTTGTTGCCTTTTCCCACTTTTTATCTGGTAACCTCTCGCTTTTGGCGACCTTTCTTTGCATCTCGGGCACGCTTGCGCCCCCATGAGCCGTTCTTTCTCTTCCCCCGTTAACAAGCTGAAATCTCAACAATCCGCCCGCACACCACCTGTTCGCTCATCCATGTAGCCAAAAAGCAGAAAAGAGCATCTGTTGGCCGATCAGTGTGCGCGCATGCACACTTGCTGAACTTTGGGTGAATTGTTGGACATACTGTCCGAGTTCTGCTTGCTGTCCACGTTGCCCCACAAGCTCACCTTTCCTTGAACCACTGGGTAGCTTGTAGTTTAGCCTCCCCTACTCTCAACACCATCTGTTACCACGACCTCTGTTATTCTCAGCTGTCCTCATTGTAATTACCTGCCTTTTTCATTTTCTTCTAAAGAGGAGCATCGCCTACCTCTTCCCCTCTGGCTTGTTTGAGAAGAAGGCACGACCCCTCATGAAGGTAAAGAGAGTGACTGAACATATGTAGATGTTCATGCATGAAGGTTCATCTTTTTCAAAATCTCCTTTTTGGCACGTTACATTGTCCTTTCTTCATCAGCATCCGGAGGAAATCTTCCCAAAGCAGCGAGGTACATAATGTTGACCTTCTTGTTTTTTTTTTTTGTTTTTTTTTCCTGGGTGCTCTCTGGATCTAACGTTGTCTTTTCTCTTTTGGCAGCTGTCCAATGGGGGATGGACGGACGGCCATTCCACTTCCTGTTTTATACGGGAAAACAGGCTTACTACACCTTGATGCACGTAAGTTTGTCATAGGTCACGTTTATGCCAATCGACTGTATACACGCACCAATTCTGCGTTTGGGGTACGACGGCGTGATAACATCCGGTCACTTGGCGAATGCATAGCCATAACATTGACGGCATCAAACTCTTCAAAATATACTTACTGTCTCCTGGAATGATGCCAAGTTACTCTAATTGACGTATTATTTTTGTAATTTTCCCAATAATGCCAGTGTCGGTGAAGTACTGTATCTGATTTCATGAACTGGTCATTGTTTCACTATACATGCAGGTCTGTATGTACGAGCGGGACGGAGACAAAGTACCTCTTACACAAAGCCACATTCACACACATTTAAAGAATGGGGTTATGTTTCCTTCAGAGGGCGTCTTGGTAGCTTGAAACAGGCCAAGACCGGAAACACATAAGCCGCTGCACCTTTGCTTTTAATGTGCTGCCGTGCATATGGTCCATTAGTCCCCTTGAGAAATCCTGAACAGGCTTACCTTACCCCCCCCCCCCCAATTTTTTTTTTAATTGGTTAGTCAACAAAACGATGCAAAATTCTGAAATGTGTTAAGTACAAATGGAGACAAAATGGAGTGCTGCATAGTCTGAACTCGTTTGTTGTCTGAAGATGAACATGTCTTCACCTGTGCTATTTGTTACATGGCATTGAAACAATTAATTTGATTAGTTGTGGAGGTCTAGATGGTGACATAACTGTAGTGTGATATAATCACAGTTCACTCGGTAATTGTGCATTATCTGTGAATATAAGCGGCAAAAAATGGTGTGAATTGTCTTGCAGGTCATAATCATTTATAAATTGACAGACAAGACTTTAAAAACTCCCTTAGCCTGAGTGTGTTTACGTCCCTGAATGTTTTTAGGACACACAGAGTAAAATCCTCGACGTCGAGAAGCATCAGGATCGTCTACGAGCCAAAGGACTCTTCTCCCAGGATGTCAAGGGGATGTGGGTGCACAAATTGCGTTTGAGGACTCAGGAGGTGCGTCGTCCTGATTCTAATAGCACTATCTACCTCTCATTAGCGGCCTCAGCACAAGCAGGTGGCTCCTGAAGGAGGAGCTGGAGGAGCTGCTGGTCGAGCCCATTTCTCTTCAAGATGTAAGTGATTCCAAACAAACACAGCATTTTTAGTTTATTGGCCTATAGTCCACAACAACACACACCTTTTAAGTCACTTAATTAACCGTTCACATCGGTCAACACGTTTTTACTCAATTTTTTTAAATCAGCGATGCAAATAAACTTTTCCACATTTATTTTCTTGCACTAATTCTTAACATGCCCTTGTTTTTTTTCTTGATCACATCAGGTTTTCATAATAATAATAATAATAATAATAATAATGATAATAACATAGCAATAATACAATGTGTAATATTTAATAATATTCATAAATTAAGCTTGAGATTCAGTAACAGGTCAAATTTCTTTTTCTGAAATGTCATAGCTATAAGTTTCAACACACGGTAAAATATAAAGTTTGATTGATTGATATGTGTTGCGCAAGCCTTTTCTCCGTCAAACAAATCATGAAAATACCTTAAAAACCTGATGTGTTGGAAAAAAGTAAACACGTGTTTTTAACAGCATCAAAATTACTTTGAGGGGCACAGGCGTCTTTGATTTAAATTGTTGTTGACTGGTGTAATTGATGTAAGGGACTCAAGGCAAAATGTGATGGCAAAGTACACCTCACAGTCTATTGGGGAGAAACTTCGGGACAGGAGCAAAAGTTTTACTTTTACTGTGCACATGGGGCGTTCAAAGACCCAACAGAATATCACAAATGCAGGTGAAAAAACACCATCTGCCAATTCAAGCTAAAAGTACCAAAATACCACAAGATAGCACCAAAGTAACACTTTTTTTTCTTTGCATTGTCCTGAGCACATAAACACTGAAAGGCTGGTTGTTTTTTTTTCAACACACAAAACTATATATATATTTTTTTAACCCTATACATCTGGGTGGACGGGGAATATTAAAAATGGCATCAGAACACAAGAGACCCCAAAGCACCTGTGTGATGCCCGGCTGGTTTTTATCATTTCAGTACACTCGCTTTCTCCAGCTCATGGAGCGGCTGCTGTCTCTGCCGTACTGCGCCATGGAGGAGCAGTTTGTTCTCAGTTATCGCCAACGACTCGAATCTCAGTCCATGAAGCGGACTGTCCCATCCTTGGAGAAGGATGAAAAGGGCATGGCTTTTATCACCTCCCAAGGTAGATGCAGACTTTTTTTTTTTTCTCACTCCTGTTGCGCTGTCATGTGATAAAATGTGACAGTCTTTGTATTGACTCTCAGGACGAAGAAAGACATCAAACGCCTCCGTGGTTCTGAGAGATGGCGGCTCTGGAAGTGTCAACATTAATGGGCAGAACTACACCCAGTACTTCTCTGTGCTACAAGACAGGTTGGCGAGTGCTTTTTTTTTTTTCTTAAACAGTTTCTGCTCTCACTGCTCACTGTGTCTTTATCTCCTTGTTGTGAATGAATTACACAGTTGAAAGGGTCCGTGTCAGCAGCCTCACATGCTCCACCAGGAATTTAAACATTCTGGGAATGTTTCACGTCATTGCATATGATTGTGTTGACTCCTCCTCACGTTTATCGTCTTTTGGTTTTGTGTGCACAGAGAACAGCTAATGTTCCCGCTCCAGTTTATGGGCATGCTGGGACGCTTTGACGTGGAGAGCACTGTGAGCGGTGGTGGGCGGTCCAGCCAGGCGGGGGCACTGCGACTTGCCATCTCTCGGGCCCTGTGCAGCTTTCTCTCTGAGAGAGATGCGGAGACCATGAGGCAAGGTGGGCATGCCAGCCAGCTGCTTTTTGCCACCTCAGAGTGTAGCTGTCAAATGTTGGAGTTCTTTTTTTTCCCTTTATTTGCCAGCTGGTCTTCTGACTCCTGATCCCAGAGTGAGGGAGAGGAAGAAGCCGGGTCAGGAAGGCGCCAGGAAGAAATTCACCTGGAAGAAACGCTGAGGATGATCCCACCAGAGCTCATGCAATAATGACACCTCTTTACATGTGGATACTCAACAAATGGAACTGAGATTGTCTCCGATTCAGAAAACTTTATCGTGGATGCCACATTTGGTACTCAGCCACGAGGCGCTTCTGTCCAGAACGACTGAACAAGTTGTATTATATTCATTCGTAAATTCGTGCTCATCATTTAAAAAAAAAAAAAAAACATGATTACATCTCTTGTGTCACCGAAAAATGATTCAGCTTGAGCTCCATGGTGAAGCCTGTGTCAACATGAGACTTTTGGTGTGGAATTTACATTTGCAATTGCAATAGTCAAATTTGACCACTGATTTGTAACTTTACCGAGCATTACATTTATATAGTTGGGAAAAAAAATCAATGTGAGCCCTCTGGAATTACCTGAATTCCTGTACAAATTGGACATGAATAATGATCTGCTCATCTACTTAAAACCAACGTTTTCTTAAAGGCATACCACACAATCAATTTCAAGGTTTCATGGTGTTGGTGATGAAAAATTATGTGAACGTTGTGCAGCTCGTGGGGTTTATTGAGCCGGTGTTAAAATAGTGCTTGTGACGATGTTATGTAACCACAAGATGGCGACAAACGCACAACAATCCAATGTGCTTTTAATTTTTATCAGTCACAAACAACAGTGAAGTTTTGCTGTAATTAGGAATTAAATGAGATTTCTTGACATGAAAGTTACAAATTTATAAAAAATAACAAAATAACTAGTATTGAAATACAAACAGCGGCAGTTAATCTTCAGAGACGGCAGGGTGGAGTTTAAAGTGGGCGGAGAAACATCTTAAATTGACTACAAGTGCATACAAGTATCGGCTCACGGTTGTCTAGTCACACGTGGAGATCAGATGGAGACTGTTGTTGCGAACGCCGCCAACGTGGGCCTCAAGCAGAACCTTGTGAACGGCGAGCAGCAGTTGAGGAGGCTGCGGGAGCTCATCCTTAGGCTGGAGCTTCACAATAAGCGGCGGTCTCCTACCCGGGCCCGGGGTCACAGGGCTTGCACGCCACCTTCATGTCAGCTGGGCTCGCCAGGACCACCTGAACACCGTGTCCAGTATTTGCAGCAGCAGGACCAATACGAACCGTTAGTTCTGGACGAGGTAGAACTTTTGGACTTGGAACTGATTGGATTTTCTGATCATGAAACTTGGTGAGTGTGTACGTGTTGTTGTTTTAATTACATTCAAACAAATTTCACGTGCTTTTTATATCAATTCGTCCTGCTCCTATTTGTACATTTGGAAGCAAACATAACGCCACCCTGGGTCAACCCCAGAATCCAAGCTGTCCCAGCAGAAAACTCCTCGGAATCAATAATTGGATGATTATGAAGTCTGTCTTGGAGTGTATCATGAGTGAAGTGGGAAATTATATTTATTCACTTGTTTCGAAAAATGATTTGTTTACTGCGAATTCGTCTTTGTTGGTCCGTCTATGCCAGTAACATTCAAGGGTCCGTTTGGACATTTATAGTTGATGTTTTAAATATATTTGAATTCATACTGAACATTTAGTTGTAACATTCAATGTTTAGATTTAACTATTAAATATCGCTCGAACATGACATTGTTTGTAAATGTGTAAACAGTGACTCTCAAAATCACTTTTTCTGTAAACATTGGAGCTAAATTTGACAATATTGCTATTTTTATTCAGCGTGAGCTTTACAAACCTCACCCTATCCTGGATTAGCCAAGATGTTTCTGATTAAAAAAAAAAATCAGATTGAAACACGTTAACTCTGTGATCACACACTTTTTGGTTGACAGTCTTTGTGTCTTTACAGGTTGTATGTGCCACCCAAAACCAATAAGAAGAACTGTGAGAACTATTTAACACCTTTGCAGTGGTGCCGACACATTCTGGAGGCTCCTGAATGGAAGCTAGCAAAGCATGACATGCGCCTCCAACTGGAGATAGGTGTGAGATAGACTTGGTTACAATTATTATTTTTTGCTATTGCAACGTGTTCTAACTAGAAGTGTGCAAAACAGTTATAAGGTTAAAATTTTGCATTGGAATTAACAGGAATTTTCAAATTGAATAGTGGTTCAAGGAACTCGAATGCAGTTTATTCCGTAGTTCATCATATTACCAACTAAAACAACATTAGACTGCATGCAAGTATAATAGTACCTTGACTTACAAGTTTCTCACCGCCGCTTGAGTGCAGTGGGTAACAAAATGGAGCCATCAAGGTACAGTAATGCCCTCCCTTGTGGGCAAGGGGAGCTATTTATCTTGTATAGGAGTCTGCTTATCTTAAAAACAAATGTTTGTTTGTGCTTGAATGTGGTGCCTTTCCATTAAAGTACCCTGAATTTTCACTTAATTATTTTCCACACCTTTACAACCTTGGCTCCCGATGTCGGCCATCTTGTTGTGTCCACATGTGCTTGTCCACTTTCTTTCCAGGCGTAACCGGCCTATCTAGGCTTCATTTTGAGACAATGGTCTTCTGTTTGTTCAGGACGCCGGTGACAGGCAGTGCGGATGAGCTAATGGCCCAGTGCCCAGCTCCTTTCAAAGAAGCGTTGTCACATCAATAGTCTATTCAACTAGTAGTTAAACCTTTTAGACCAAGAACCACCAAAGAAATACTTAGCTCTCCAACTACCACCAATATTAATGTACATGAGTGCAGTAGGACCAAGTGTTCATCCAAAGCAAGACAAGTTTTATTTTTTAAATATATTTCATAATATGGTACCGCAAGTCTGTGTTACATTATCTGCAGTTTGACACTGGACTTAAATGCAGGAATATAAAAAAATGTTCTTAATGATTGGGTGAAAAGGATTGCACAGAAGTTAAACATTTAACTGCTATTTTTTAAAAACATTTGGGTCTTGGCAAATGTATTGAAATTGCCGTAAGTCAAGCACAACTCAATTTAGAGAGTCACTGGACTAATCTTTGTCTGCTCTCTTTCAACCGCTTCGAAATGGGTTGTCCTCATTCTGAAGCTATCCTTTCCTTTCAATATTTTCAGCGTCATGCTGGCGTAAATTACTTTACAGCCCACGGCCCACCTCCACCCCACCCGCTGTAAGCAGAGTTGCTGTCGTGTCCCCCATTGGCACATCCAGAACAACTTGCTCCAGTCCCCAGTCGCCTGAGATGCACGGTACCCACACAGAATTCACACGACAACAAAAGTTATGCTTGGGGAAGAAAAAAGTTGAATTTCTCCACTTGTTTTCAAAAAATGTGTTCATTTTGTTTTCATGTTTCCTGAGCGTCCTCTCGCCCTCATTCTCAGAACCCCAGTGGGAGGGCAAGGACTCCCACATTCATCCCCCACCCGACCCGTGGTAAGTCCACTTTTTCACTTCATGCCCCGAAAGAGCAGTGAGCCTCTGCTGCATTTTTACATCCCACCACCGCTTGCCAGGAAGCAGCCAGCGGCGCCGTAGCCTTCTGCCACAAGTTGACCGTGACGTCATCGTGGACGAGGATGACTTGGTCCCTCATGGCTACAAACTGCAGGATCTGACAGACGTGCAAGTGATTGCGCGGCTGCAGGAGGAGAGTAGGTCCAAACTCAAATTCACCAGCAATTTGATTTTTTTTTTTTTTTTAATTTCTGTGATTGATGTCTAATCACCATCACGCCCCGTCCCCACTAACTGTAGACCTCAGAGCTCATCGCTACTCTAGCTTCATTAACCCCACCAGGTGATTGTGTGTGTGTGTGTGTGTGTGTGTGTGTGTGTGTGTGTGTGTGTGTGTGCGTGTGCGTGTGTGTGTGTGTGTGCGTGTGTGTGCGTGTGTGTGTGTGCGTGTGTGTGCGTGTTTCTGAGGTAGGAACTCTTGTCACTTGACTCGAGTCAGACTTAAGTCACTGATTTTAGTACTGGACTTGACTTTATTTTTGCGGCAGAACCTTGGGACTTGGTCAATGCTTCTCACTTATTTTCTGGGTTAGGAGACTTGAACCTTTCAGCCTGACTAAGGACTTCCGCCTACAGTGGAGGCAATAAGTATTGGGCAACTTAAAAATTTACAAGTTTCCCCCATTTAGAAAGATAAGAGAGGTTTGCAATTTTCATCATAGGTACACATCAAGCATGAGAGACATAAAGTAAAAAAAAAGAAAATCCACAAAATCACATTTCACAATTTCAGATGGGCCTTTAACATGATTTTTACATGGTAGGGGAACCTTTCGGGTAATGCAAGATTTCATCTCATGTCAACGAAGTGAGTTACTTATTGTCATCTTTGTGACGATTATCCTAGCTGTCTTCAAATCATTGACCGGGTCCTGCTGTGCAGTTCTGGGCTGATTCCTTACTGTTCTCAGGATCATTTGAACCCCACAAGGTGAGATCTTGCATGGAGCCCCACTCCGAGGGAGGTTATCAGTGAGGTTATACTTCCATTTTCTAGTAATGTTTCCGACTGTTGATCTTTTCTCACAAAGTTGGTTACCAATTGCAGTGTGACTCATCCGAGCTTTGTGCAGTTGTACAATTTGGTCTCTGGTGTCTTTGTGAAGGTGTCTGGTCTTGGTTATGTTGAAGACTGGAGTCTGACAGTTTGAAGGTGTGTGCAGGAGTCTCTTATGCATCTAATCAGTGCAAACAGATGCCATTCGTACTATTACCGAGTGCAGGCCAGAATAACTTCTTAAAGAGCAAGTAACTGGTCTGTGAGGGACAGAAGTGTTGTTTGTTTTCTAGCGGCCCAATACTTATTGGACACCCATTTTCACAAATAAATTATTTAAAAATCATGCAGTGTGATTTGCTGAATTATTTTTTTACAATCTGTCTCTCATGCTTGATGTGTCCCCATGAAAACTATTACAAATCTCTCTTATCTCTTTAAACTGGTGAACTTATGTAGCCCAATACTTATTGGCCCCACTGTTTGTGACTTATTCCTACCTCTGGTGCGTGTGCATGCAGTTGTTTGGCATGCCATCCCTCATTACTTGCTTCCCCAGAACTCAGGCGGGATTATGCCAGCGCTTCAACCTCCCAGGCCAACCGGCGCAGCCAGAGCGACACCCTCACGCTCAGCGCCCGCCCCGGCCCAGAGGAGGAAGACGAGGCGGCCGGCGAGGACTGCGGCCCGCCGGCGCGCCGCCTCTGCCCAATGCTGCGCGACCACACCTTCTCCAGCGCCCAAGACTGGCAAAGCAGCAGCTTCCTGTCTATACATCCCTCCGCCCCACCTCACCCCTTTGCAGGCCGATTGCAAGTGCCTTTCAGACCAGGAGCAGGTGAGCAATTGTGCCCACTGAGTGACCCGCTCTTATGCTCCTATCACTTAATAATAACATTCTAAGCCTCTTGAAGTGTGCTTAAAGCGCCGTCTACAGTGCATTTCCGATCCCAGTTTGATGAGATTAGATTCATCCGCCCGCAAGTGCTGGGAAATGTTAAAGGCGCTTTATGTCGTGCTTAAAGACATCATTCCCAAATGCAGCGTTGGCTGTGACCTTCACTTGCAAGAAAGACACCTATCAATTGATCAACAATATTTGCCATTGTGTGGTTTCAAGCAGGGAGAGGTGGCCTCTGAGCTTCGATCATGACAGAATGCAGAGTCACAGAGGTTTTTTATTTTTTTTTACAGTGACACACATGCATTCAAAGGTTTTGATAGGGTCAAATTCAGTTCGCGTGTTAAGCTCAGTGCCGCATGTTAAACTCACCGAGAATTTTTCCTGGCTTATGTGGTCATCGTAGTACGATGTGTTGCCAGAACTCTCATATGTTACATATTTTGGATGAGTTGTTCTCTTTTTTTTTTTTTTTTTTTTTTTTGGTTTTTCTCAGAAAAGATGCAGCGCAGCTTGCCCAACCTTTCCCGAGCTCACAGTGTTCCCATCGCTTATTTACTTCGTACTAGCCAGAGCTTTGATTCTCCAAGCTGCTCGACTCTCCTGCAACCCTCCAGTAAGTTATCAGCTCGTCTGGGATTTTGATCAAATTCCCGACTCTGTGCCATTCTTTTATCTTATACAGTGCACATGTATAATAGATATTATACAGATTAACATGTGTGCTATACACTGTTTAATATCTATATACTGTATACTGTGACTCAGTTGGTACTGTTTTTCAAATCTAATTTTTCACTGTTTTCTATATCATTTGCATGTGTGAATATTGCTTCTGTGACAGTTTAATTTCCCTCATGTGATAAATAAAGTATCTATCCCAGTGGCCTCCCCCACCCTGTGGCACACCAAAGTCCAGAGCATGGGGAGCATATCTTCACCTTCACAGCAACCACGAAAGGCCACCGCCTATCTCAGCCCTAGCATCAAAGATGCGCTGACTTCACCGTTGCCGGGCGGCATGGGCAAGAGCAGGATCCCGATGCTGAGTAAATGCTTCTCCCCTAGTGTGTCCAGCCTAAGCCCGCCTTGGCCCACCCACTTTGATGACACAGCAAGCCCCTTCCCTACCTGCAAGGTGGCCCAACCAGGCCACACATACAGAAATATGATGCGGTTATTTTCCATGTAGCATTGATGGTACACTACTCGTATTCCTTGTGAGCGCAACGTTTTCCTGCTTTCAGTTTGCTCACGCCTCCAAAGCGTTTGTTGTACCCCCACCTGGGGGGACAGCCGCAACTGATGGCACCATTTAGCCAAGCCTAAGGTGCCTTTTTAAATTGAGTTTTGCAAAAAGTATTTATTTTTCTGTCTGTGTCAACTGTCAAGGGGGAGTTGTCACTGCTGCTACTGTGCTACACGCCCTTTTACAATACCTATGATATTTATAGATTTAGAAGTGTGATTGTTAATTTGTCCCCCACGCCCCATTTGGCAATATATGCCAATAATGCTGCTAAAATCAGATGTCTGTGGGCACTTTTTATACATAACTATTAATCAATGTAGTATTGTTAACTTATGGTTTATTGGTGGTGGTTTGTTCAACTGTTGTTTTAATATACTTGTCTCAATGAGGTTTGATTCACAAAATGCACACGAATAGAAAGTTCATCTTTGTTCACACTAAACAACAATTCACATCTTGTTCTGATTTTGTTTGCACCCTGAATGTCGTAGTTCATGCATAATTTAGAATGACACCATTTGTTTTCTGATTGTTGTGGCAAATGAAATTTATGTTTTAATTCTGGTCTAAATGAGCGATTACATATACAGATCACCATTAAAAATATACCATTAAAAATACATATTTTTAATGGTGAAATCTCAAAGTGAATGTCACACATTTTGATGAATAACCCTGCTGCAATAAATATACCCTAAATGTCATCCTTTCACCCTGAAGTTTGCTGCCTTTTCCCAAAGTTTGCTGAAGTGCAAAAAATTGAAAATGTTTAAAGTGGCATTCTTTTAGACAGGCCTAGTGTAAAGTTTGTGTGCTGAGGCTATTGTAGGTCAAATTTGACCAATGTGTACAAAAATACATTTTAGATTTACCAGTGTTTGGTAAATCAAGGAGAATGGTGGGACTCTTCGTGTGTGTGTGTGTGTGTGTGTGTGTGTGTGTGTGTGTGTGTGTGTGTGTGTGTGTGTGTGTATAT
>NW_017806234.1:326545-338261 GCF_001891065.2 Hippocampus comes
TTTTTAAAGGGACACAAATAACACTGTTCACGTAGGGAGCAAAAGTTACTGCCTGTTTCAATATTTGCACAGATTCGTGCAGAAACTGACACAAGTGCAATTCATAAATGTGACATAAGATTGTTAGATTTGATCCCAAAACCTGAACCAAAATACACATTCCAAAATACACTGAAAAAAACCGATAAATCATTTATTTAATGTCAGGCAGCTACGGTAAAACATTGGAAGGCTCTGCCATTCATAATTTGATGGAAAGTTATGAGGATGTTCTTGACAAGTGACTTAGCCAGTAAGTTTTTCAATGTGCATGGAAAATGAATAAAAAGCGCTCGGTTGCTCCGTAAAGTGACAACACAGGTATCAGTACAGTACTGCACTGTACTGTGCAATCTACGTGTGGCAATCTACGGTATCAAACACATTCATTTCGGCCAGCAGAGGGCAGTAGATAAAAAAAAGAATCCGTCCGCTTCACAATACAAACGTAATAGAAGTAGAATGGCTGGACCAGTTTCACGTGACCGCAGTTGTGTATGTTAAGTAAACATAACATCGAACCGATGTTGACAAACTGAAATTAAATACATAAAACAGAATATGAAGGACAAACTTCGCGGAAACTCGGACTGGATGTCACGTTTACCTGATGAGCTGCTTGACGTGTCGCTGTGGAATTTGGCCATACCCGGTAAACACAAAACACACTGCCCTTAACAGAAAATACGGAAGTCTAGTGTAGATACCACTGTACTTGCAATTTTTTTTACATGCATTTAAGATCATTTAGGCGTTTTTTTACTTTTGTATTTTCATATCTACGTTTTTAGTGTGGCGTGACTGCTTTTCTATCCATCCATCCATCCTCACCATGTATTTTTGTGCATGTGTGTTTCAGGGAGCCATGATAGCATGTCATTCTGTCTGGACTTGTCCTCTCCTGTCGTGGAGTCAGAGTCGTGGTTTCTCAAAGTGACGGACAGATTCGCTCCTTGTTTGATACGGCCCTGCGTGTTCCGCTGGGCCACCACGCAGGCACATACGCACGCACACACATATACACGCGCACACACACACACACACACACGCGCACACACACACACACACACACACACACACACACGCACACGTATACACGTATACACGCACACACGCACACACACTGACTGCAGGGGGATTACTTTGAAACAATGAACTTTAAGTTTGGATTTGAAATGTAACATTTGTGACACCACTCATGTAACTTTTCTGACACACATCGTAAGTCGTTTCAAGTCATGTGACATGAACCCCAAGCTGAGGTGTGCATGTTGTGTGTTTATGGCTTTCTTCGTCTGTGCTCACAGCAAGCTGTCCTCAGTCAGCAGTGTGACCTTGGTATTCGCTTCTTGGACCTGCGGATCGCCAGGAAGCCAAAAGATGGCAGCAAATTATTCTTTGCCCATGGTATCTACACTTGGATTACTGTTAAGGTAACATATGTACACACACGCGCACACACGCGCACACACACACACACACACACACACACACACACACACACACACACACACACACACACACACACACACACACACGTCATCATTTATAATGTTTATATTACATTCAGAACCAAATAAAAGAAACAGAAAAACTGTCAAATTACAGGCCATTTCTGTAAGCTCTCATTAAATTCCCCTGAGAGTGTCCAACTCTGGAAAATTTGCTGAAAATCTCAGTATTCTATCTCTTCGCAGCAAACTGTGGAACTAAAAAGTCGACACACCCCTGTTCAAATGCCAAGGTTTTGTGAATAGGATTCAGCACACACCTGTCACCCTTTAAAGTGCCTCTGATTTGCCTCAAAGTCACTGGAAGATCTGATGTTCTTTTCATATAAATGAGGCCGCGGATGTTTTGATCATAGTGTGTGTGTGTGTGTGTGTGTGTGTGTGTGTGTGTGTGTGTGTGTGTGTGTGTGTGTGTGTGTGTGTGTGTGTGTGACAGCAGGAGGCACTGGATGAACTGGCCACCTGGCTGGATGCACATCCCAAAGAGGTTGTTATTGTTTGCTGCTCACATTTTAGTTGTCTGACCCCGAGGGACCACACACAGCTTGTGGAGTACATCATATCACTCTTTGGACCTAAGCTCTGCCCCTCACAGGTATCCTTGTAATTTACGGCTCCAGGCTCATCATATACTCGATATAAAATATGTGTGGAATGGCTTATTGCATGACAATGAAGCAACTGAAGGACATCATTTTAATTTCACTCCCTGGTGGAAGTTTCCTCTGCTGACTGGAGATAAACTGTACTATTAATAATAATAAGGAAAAGAAATGGTGGTACTTTTTTTTTTTTTAATTCATTCTGAAATTGACTTTTTGAGCAGGATTGTCCCACCTTGCGATCCTGTTGGTCCAAACATCAACAGGTCATTGTTTCCTATGACAACCCGGAAATGGTCCAGCATCATCCTGAACTGTGGACTGAAATACCTTACTGGTATAAAAGCGCAGACTTTAAGGTACATGCCAACCCGCCAACTCCATGTACTGACGCGTTCATGTCTTTCCGTAGGTATGCTGACAGCACAGATCCAAAGAAGGTGATTTCCTACTTGGAAGCTCAGAAGCAAAAAGGAAGACCATGTAATTTGGATACATCCATGGGATAAAAAGATCATATCACAAAAGCCTGTAATGTAGCAGTTAACAAATCAGCTCGTGACTTCTCTGTAACTGATGTGTTTTCCAGCTGGTTTTTACGTTAGTGGCCTGAACCTGACTGAAAACATCATATTTGTCCTCCTCCATCCCTTCCAAAACATGAGGATCATCACCACCAAGGCCCTTGCTGTGCTGCTTGGCTGGGTGGAGGAACAACAGCCGGGACCTGAGGTGGGCAGCATCAACATCATCTGTTGTGACTTTGTTGATGTCACTCACTTTTGCGAGTGTGTCATTGGCCTCAACTATAAAAAGGCGGTGCTGACAGAGACCCAAAAAAGACACGCATTTTGAATGTGCAGGTGAGACAAAGAGGGAGTGGCTTGTCGTTGCTGCATGTGACGTATTATTAGGATGTATTTTGATGCCAGAAATCCCTGAGACACCGACATTCCTACACTTTTTGTATTTTTAGTACGATTGTGAATTTTACGGGTAAGAGTTGCTGGATATGACTCACAGTGCTGTGTACAAAATGTCAAAATTATGTATCAATATGTTGCCAATTTGGAAGCCAGAACTCCCCAAGACATACACTTGGAGACTTTTTACATTTTTATTGCGAATAGAGTTTTGAATTGTGTTAACATGTGGGGACAAATACCCTAACACTGGAGTGGACAATGAATAACGGCTGCCGAACACCAAATAAACTTGCATTTCTTGTCAAGACCATTACTCATTTGTCGCTGATTGTACTTTAAAATAATGTCATATAAAGGACAAGAAAAATTACACTTGATTGACAATCAACTGTACAATTACGTTCCTTTCGTCTTACGGAAACACTTGCATTTATTTTAGTCTGACAACACCCACAAGTTCAGCATTCAGCGATGTGATACAAAGTACTGAAAACACTTTAGTACAAAGAAGTGCAATAGACAATGGAATGCTCTGAACAGTTTAATTGTGAAATGCCAGAAGCTTTCATGTACAGTATGCACTGATGGTAGAAGACTTCAGGGAATTCCTGTTTGGATGAAAACAATTCAAATAGAACAGTACAAAGGCAGAAAAAGTTGCCGGACAACAACTTTTTGCAGAGTCTTGCCTTAGAGATTGGGCTGCATCAGTCTCCCAACCAATCACTCAATTTTTTTTCCCCTGTTGCTGCAGTTCATTTTTGGACAGCCACAAATCCGTCTTCTCATTTTGTTTGCCCAAAGTCACGCAGACAATGCCGGCATTTTCCGTGTGAATTTATTTCTTCTTCTTCTCCTGCGTGCTGGTGAACCACTGGTCCAGCAGCCTCTTGCTGTAGTAGATTTGCCAGGCGTGCACCTGCACGGAAATGACGATCACCAAATACATGACCATCACCGCCGAGAAGCCAAAAATGAACCGGTAGGCTTTGCCGTGTCGATAGAGCTGCTGAGCGATGGGAAACATCTCCATGCTGCCATAGATGAGCGGAGCCACGGAGAAAAGCCCGTTGCTGATCATGGAGATGACCAGGTAGCTGATGTTGTTTCGTGGCAAAGCCATGAAGCTAAAGGTGGTGGGAATAACACTGAGGAGGTACGGGTACTCCCACTGGTATGGCGAGGCGATAGTTTTGTGGGACACCAGACTGAGCTGGCTCACTGTCACCTGACGCACAACGAGACACTTAAATCAGAGCACGGCTGACACGCTGTTGAATCACAAGTGAATGAAGTTTTACCTGAGCTGCCATCAGCAGCCAGACCAACAAGTGGACGATGTTGAGTTTGCGGATTTCGGACTTCAGGGCCACGCTGGACACAAAGACACAGTATGAGAGAAGAGGTAATGCAACACAGGCCTGATTATCGCGATGAAATATGAACCATTAACTATTTTTTTCCCTCTTTCCTCCGCCGTACTTTCTCACACATACACTCATGTACCCTATCTGCTATGATTGGTGGAACTGACAGAAAGGTCTAATTCAACTCGCATTGCCCTGACTGGATGAATTTGCATGCATTTGTTGCATGCTTGACATTGTGAATTCCTGGAGTGACTGATTACGTATAGCATAAAAGTAATAAATCACTGATAGCACTAGTGCATACCTCATCTGGTAGTGTGAGGCCACTCGCTCTCTGTGTTCAAAGTCACTGCCGTCCGTGCCCGTCGCTCGTGGTCCAGCTCGGGACGCCATGGCTCAGTTCTACATGATGAGACAGACGGATCCCAAGTATGAGAGCTTGTACGGTTCTTCATTTTATTGTTTTACAGATGCGCGTTCCAGGAATTACTGGGCCAAGTGTGGAGTACAAGTTTGTTATCAACAGAAACATTTCTGCTAAAGTTCTACCAAATCTGACGGCCCGTCATGCCAGGCATTAAGTGTTAGTGGAACATGTTAACGAGACATATTGCATTACACGTTTTATGTAGTCTAACATTGCCCGTTTTTTTGGGGGGGGGGGGCCGTATTTCTTAATGTGAGCGTTTTACATTACAATGAGAAACAGTCTTGATGTAAGCCGATATAGTCATATTACAAATGATAAAAATATATTGTTATATATTGGAAATATTTTGTTTGTAGGCAACTCGCTTCTGTACGCGTTGAGCTACAACTCCGAATATTCCTTGTTTTTATTTGAGAAAGTCTCATAAAGCCACAACGCATTCAAAGTAGCCCACAGAAATCATATCACATGCTGCACGTTTTATATTTGATCAACTACGGAGTCTTAATCGCCGCCAAGTATTTTTTAGTTCCCATTTAGAATTATCTTGAAGCTCTAACCCAGGGGTGTCAAACTCATTTCACATGGGGGGCCACATACGGCCTCGGTAGATGTCAAGTGGGCCGGATCATTAAAATTATACCATACTTTGCTATGAATAACCAAAACAATATGTCTTTCCTTTGTTTTGGTATAAAGAAGCACAAGAACATTCGGAAAATGTTGAAATTTAATGACATATCTTTTACAAAACATTTCATAAAGCACCTTACATTTGCTTCGACAAATGTGAAATTTACTTTTATCATTCACATATATGCATTGCAACTTATCCCACTGATTGTACAAACTTTAACAAGTAATTGGTATTGAAAAATATAGTAATGCACTTTAAAATTAAACGAGATTTATAAAGAAAGGAAGTTTTAAACCATTTACACATGCATATAAAATCTAAATGTAATCCCTGCCTACACCTTACAAACTAAGGAGAGTGCTATTAAATGTGTAAATGTGAGAGTGCTATTGATAGCGTCTGCTGTCATCGGTCTGTCTCAGTGACGGACTGAGGCTGCTGTTGTCTTCTTCTCTGATCAAAACAGTGTCCCCTTGCGGATACTCTATGAATTGCACCTTATTAAAAATATTAATTCTGTGTCTTTAATGCATTTTTTTCACTTTTAAATTATCCTGCGGGCCTGATTGAACCTCCTTGCGGGCCGGTTCCGGCCCGCGGGCCGTATGTTTGACACCGCTGCTCTAACCATTTAGAGGTCAGGCCTCTTGTTCACCTACACAAGTGTACTGTCACGCCCCCATTCCACTCGTCTATTTTCTGATTGGCTGCACTTCGTGTGATGATTTCACTAAACTCAAAAGCACATTGAGTTTAAACAACCCTAACTTCTAACGAAAGGCTTCATTTGGGTCTTGTCTTACGACAGCTTGCAGAAGGCATCGTCAACAACCGAACTATAGGCTAACGTCTAACTTAGGCTGGAGCACTTGGCGATTTTAATGTTCGTCAACAATGATCCAAACAGTTTTGTTATAAGACGAAGAAATCATGGAGGACTTACATGTTATCTTCCGCCGTTCGTCAATTTTTCGAAGCATGAACAAATTGCACGCCAACGTTGGCGCTGTGAGGAAGAGGAAGTCGGCTGACAGTCCCAACGACGATTGGCCAAAAACACTTCTTCCTTTTTTTTAAATTGCGGTTGCAAACTGTAATAGCGACCTATCGCCACCTATTGATTTGGAATGTTTACTGCTTTGGCTCGGAGACTCCGTGGTCCTTTATTACCCAAAGTACCACTTCGAAAAATAAGTATCACTAGAATTGAACAGCATCAATACCAATACAACAACAATACCAGGCCCGTATATTCACGTAAAGGCGGGCAGGGCATTCCCCCCTCCTTCTAAAAAGTATGCTTAATATTATTTTATAGTGTCACTGTACTGTAACATCATGCACAGTTTGAACAACAACACTGATTTGTATTGTACTTCAAAGTTAAATACAACGAAACTGTTCTTAAATGTACTGTGCTGAATGTAAAAAAGTAGGTTAAAACACTGCGAAATTTGAAGTGATTATTTTATTTTCCACTATTGTGATATCATACTGTCGTGACAATTACTGAAATTCGTTCATGATTTAAAATAAAAGAACAAAACAAAAAAACTAAATAAACGAAAGATCAGTTTTTCAATTTTTTCTGTCCAGTCCTTTCAATAAATATCTAGCGATTTGATCTTTTGCTTGGTTTCTCAAAATTGTTCTATCAAACATATCTCCTGTATTCATGATCATTCTTTTGAATTTTCTCTTTTTTAACACTTGAACACTTTTTTAATAATCAAAGAAATATTTGCAAAATAACTGCATGAATATTAATTTTACCTGTTTAATGGGACTTTTGAACGTCTGCACACAACATCTGCAAATCTAATCAGGGCTGTAGGAAGTCACCTTCATCTTGAGAGTGTGATGCATATTTTGAGCGATGAAAAAAATAGTACAAAATATAATTTTATATTAATATTTCGAGATCACACTATTCTTACAATTCACAACTACAATGAAACAAATGAACAAACACAAATAAAATACTTTGTTCGGATATTGGGCTTCCGCGCCACCCGCCTGTCAAATCTGCATGCTGACACCTCAAGTGCTCGCAAACGTCTCTGAAGAAGGCGAATGCTGCTCACTGAAATTGCACAAGGTCTGAAGAAAGAAGTGATACACGTTTTTGAGACAAATAACATACACTTCAATCGGACACTTTTATTTATTTAATTGGGGACTTTAATTTATTTTTCCCAAACCACGCAGCGCCGCAACATAAGGATGAAAAAGCCTCATGCTGCTCTGGAGCTGTGGGTTGCCGACCACTGTATGCTTTTAGAGTATGTCCTCTAAATTATGTATTTGTATACAAACGAGTCTACAGCATGAATTCAAATCTTTTCCTTGTATGATACCTAATATGTATGCAAAGACCAGCTGCAAGAAAAAGTAAAGAATCAAGACTAAATGATTGTCATTTCAGCTATCTTCTCAGTCAGGAGACAGATGTATTCGCTGCCTCAAAATGACTAAATTAAACATTCATCAAAGTAAAAATGAGTTTTTGTATTGTTAACAGATCGATTAGCACATTTATGTAAAGACCGCTTTGCTCGTATGTAAATATAGATATACAGTAATGATTTTAATGAAATCCCAAACAAAGATTGTCACTATGTTGCCGGAGCACATCCAAACCGTTTTCACTTTACATTTTCTGCCTCAATCATCGCTTTCCAAATACAAGTGTTTTCAATTAGATTGGGTACAATATGTACCCAGAAAAAGTGGCGTGGACATACGGATCAGCATAAAGTCCTGCTGCCTGGTTAGATGGCAGTTGTACATGCACGGTGTCAGCCTGCTGTAGAGGAAGCACAGCGCTACCGGATGCCTGATCCAGCAAGCCTTTGGTGCACTCATCGTAAGTGTATAGAATGGGCTTGTTGTTCTTCATCAGTGCCACCCACACGTTACTCCCTTTGCAGTGGACATGGTAAGTAAAATAGTAAACCCCTGGTACACTGCATGTAAAAACACCATTTTGCGGACTGTAGTCTCGA
This sequence comes from Hippocampus comes, assembly GCF_001891065.2. Classification (NCBI taxonomy): domain Eukaryota; kingdom Metazoa; phylum Chordata; class Actinopteri; order Syngnathiformes; family Syngnathidae; genus Hippocampus; species Hippocampus comes. The sequence continues at coordinate 335,066 of NW_017806234.1, forward strand.
TTGCTGTTCTGCAGGACTTTGTCGAAAACCACAGGAGAACCGACAGGAGGAAATGGAGCGGTGAGCTTTGCTGTGAAAGATGGCATCTCCAAGGCATTTTCACCAATGTAGCCACCATTAGTTGGCTTCTTGTATGCTTGTTTTTGACCACTGTATGGACCCGACACTGGGAGGGTTTGTCCAAGGCCAGGATATGTCGCAGGCAGTCCTGGAGGACCAGGTGGTCCAGGTTGCCCTGGTTGTCCAGGGAGACCCTGAGGTCCCATAGACCCAGGGTTACCATTAGGACCAATCTGACCAGCCGGTCCAGGTATTCCTTCACCAGGATAGCCAGGCATCCCAGGAGGACCTGTTTCTCCTTTTTGACCGGGCATTCCAGGAGGTCCAATTGGTCCACCTGGTCCCAAAAGTCCTGGGATCCCCTGAGGTCCCTGATGGCCTTTATCACCTGGTTGGCCTACCTCTCCTCTTGGCCCTGGTAACCCTGCAGTTCCAGAGGCACCAAATAAACCCCTGCTGCCTGGTTCCCCTTTGGGGCCCGTTGGTCCTTGAAATCCTCTCAGTCCAGGTTGCCCTACTCCACCTATGAACCCTGGCTGTCCTGGGAGTCCTGGTAACCCAGAATCCCCTTTTAATCCAGGATTTCCTTTTGGCCCACCATCACCATCTTCGCCCTTTTGTCCCGGGAAGCCAATACTTCCTGATGGCCCCATTGGGCCTGGTGGACCAGGTCTGCCACTCGAACCTGTAGGACCAGTGACACCTGGAAGTCCTTCATGACCCTTTTCTCCTTTTGGACCTGGTGATCCGGGAAAACCATTGTGTCCTTTATGACCCTTGGGTCCTGGAAAACCTTGTTTGCCATAACCAGGCAAACCTGGACTTCCTGGTAATCCTGGAGAACCTGGTTCACCTTTGCCTCCAGGAAGCCCAGGTTGGCCTGTAAAGCCATCCTTCCCTGGTTTTCCAACTCCAGATGAGCCTGGTAAACCTGGCTGGCCTCCGTCACCAGGTGGGCCTGCTGGTCCTGGTTCACCACGAGGACCCGTTTTTCCTGGCATTCCTGCCTGACCAGGAAAACCATTCACACCAGGTTTGCCAATCCCAGGCATCCCGGCATGTCCAGGTGGACCTGGTGGTCCACTAGGCCCTTTCAACCCAGGCAAACCAGGAATACCAAGTCCTTTTTCTCCTCTGGGGCCTGGTTGGCCAGGAAGCCCAGGAGAACCTCTTTGACCTGGCTCTCCTTGAAGACCTACTTGTCCTGGCAGACCTTGACCGCCTACCTTTGCAATTCCAGGAAGCCCAGGTGGACCTGGAAGTCCTTGAGGACCATGAAGTCCATTTGGTCCCTCACGACCATTAGGTCCTGGCTCACCTTGAGGCCCAGGCAATCCAGGTCCTCCTGGTTTTCCAGGCAATCCGGGCAGTCCTGGTTTACCTATTCCCGGGTACCCTTGAGGACCAGAAGGGCCTGGCTTTCCTGGTATTCCTTGCAATCCTTGTCCTGGCAGCCCTGGTGGTCCTTGAGGTCCTGGTGGGCCCTCAACTCCAGGAGGTCCAACGCGGAAAACTTCTCCACTAGAACCAGGAGGAGGTGGACCTTTGGCTCCTCTGAATGTTTGTCCTTAAAAACATTAAACATTTGGTCATGAAAGGTGAGGATTACAACTAAAAAACAAACAGTCCTCAGTTCTTTAATTATTTCATTTTCAATTATTAAAAAAAAAAAAAAAAAAAAAAAAAAAATGCTCCGGCATTTTGTGACGACGTTTACTGATAGCTTAACCCCGGACTTCTCCTGTTCAATGCAAAAAAAAAAAAAAAAACTGACACCTTTGTTTTTCGTCACTAGCCGCTCTTTGCCCAATTCAAATGGAAGCTGAGGGAGCTCCACACCGTACTGACCAAGTAGCGGCATGTCATTCCCTAAGACGGGCTGTTGTGGGTGGCCATCGTTGTACTGTGGCTGGCCCTGGTATTGCTGCAATGATGTTTTGCTTCTGGAGAAGGAGCCACCATGTGCCAGATGAAGCACAGTGATGAGTATGTGGATGTGATGGAGGATTGTAGGAATCATATTCTACTGTGGAGAAGAAAAAAAAAACAAATAAGTACTGTTCGTGAAGTGCATCTGGAAGGTGCATCTTTTTTTCCACATTTTGTTATGTCATAGCCTTCTTGATTAAATGTATTTTTCCTCAAAATTGTAGCTCTCCGGCATTGCTCCAGAAGGACAACCATCTTTGCCTCATCTACCTTTCAAGTCGCTAAGGTAGAATGGCCAGACCAAAGCCACTACTTAGCAAAAGGAACATGGCAGCCCATCTGCCATTTACACAAAGGCACCTGAAGGACTGTCAGACCATGAGTGACAAAATTCTCTTGTTGAATGAGACAAAGATTGAACCCTTTGATGTGACTGCCAGACTTTGGTGAGACATGTTTGAAAACAGGTTACTGCACAAAGCTCTAATCCGTACAGACAGGGAAGCACGATGGTGGCATTGTCATGCTGTTTTTCAGCAGCAGGAAATAGGACACTCGTCAGGATTGAGGGAAAGATGAATGCAGACATCTTGGATGAAAACCTGCTACCCAGAGCTATTGACTTCAGACTCTGGGATAGTGCCTTTATCAGCAGGAACATGACCTTAAGCACTTAAGCACACAGCCAACATCTGAAAGGAATGGCTTCAGGACATATGTATAAACGTCTTCCAATAAATTTGCAACCCCCTGGCCCCTCCACCCGCACGCACACACACACGCACACACTAGGGTGGTCCACATTTTCATGGCAAAAAAAAAAGTTTGTCGGATTCGTCGGGCCGGGTCGGAATTCTTGTCGATACTATGGTACAAGGTTCTGTGCAAAATTTCATTCCGATCTGATGATATTTTCCCGTCCCGCAAAGCGGCCAAAGTTTCCACCATAACAACTGGTCTCAATAGGGTGAACATGTGTATTTTAACCGTGTATTTTGCCATGCGTGACACTGGCTGGGCTGAATGTTGCCCGAACGATCACCTCCTGACTAACTAACCATTCCATCGCTGCTCTCAGCAGCCGGAGACAAACTCAAACGCACGCCTAACACACAACGGTCACCTACTGGCGAGCTAATATCTTTCAATTGAAGTCGAGAATCGCCGGAATTCTTACTGGACGCTGAGCTGAGGACGCTTTTCGACA
>NW_017806234.1:338909-383353 GCF_001891065.2 Hippocampus comes
CACACGCACACACACACACACACACACACACACACACACACACACACACACACACACAAAATGTAATGTTTTCATTCCGATATGTGGTATTTGTTGAGGTGAAAAATAATCAATTTTGAAATAAGGCTGGGTGCGGCACGGTGATCGACTGGTTAGCACGTCCGCCTCACAGTGCAGAGGTGCAGGGTTCGATTCCGGCTCTGGCCGACGTGTGTGGAGTTTGCATGTTCTTCCCGTGCCTGCATGGGTTTTCTCCGGGTACTCCAGTTTCCTCCCACATTTCAAAAACATGCATGGCAGACTGATTGAACACAGTTAATTGTCCCTCGGAATGATTGTGAGCATGAATACAATACAATACAATACATCCTGATTTATGGTCTCTTGTCAATGTGTGCCCTGCGAGTGGCTGGCAACCAGTTCAAGGTGTCGCCCGCCTACTGCCCGAAGACAGCTGGGATAGGCTCCAACACGCCCCGTGACCCTTGTGAGGAAAAACGGATTACAAAATGGATGGATGCAAATAAGGCTGAAACATAACATGTGGGAAAAGTTAAAGGTTGTAAAGACTTGAACTGTATTCTTATTTATGCTGCAATAGGTCAACATTGGTCAACCCCCCCCCACTGACCACCAGACAAAATCTGGTTAATTGGCAAAAGTTTGGCCCCTCCAACTATGAGTGCCATTTTGGCTTACTTTTGAAGTTGTTTTCTTTGCCAAGTAAATGTCTTTGTCCACTGCCTCGCCTCACATTAGGTTGCTTCTTGGACTCGTTTCCAAGGTATGAATGGGAAGGTGGCCATGTAAGGGGTCCAGTAAGGTCTCAGCACTGCCAAAAAAAAATGAATTGCAGGTTAGACTTGTACCTTCTTCAACTTCATGTAGAGGCACTACAATGCATGCACATTTCATCAACAGAAAGAAAGGCATAGAGACTAAGACTAGTTATCATAAGTACACTTAGAATTTCTCATATTGGCTCACATTAGGTTGCGCAAGTGGTCATTATGTTGCGGCCTGTCAGTGTTTTGGATGTGTTCATTGGCTTAAACACTTGACAAGGGTACCAAGTCCAACATTGTCACAACGTTTCAAGAGTCTCCAACTGATTTCTAATGTAAAGATCTAGCACCATGGACAGAACCCCACACTGTTTCACATTCCTCATTTCAACAAACTTATTCTTTGGGAATCATCACTTTTTCTGTCCTAGTTAGAGCAATTTAGTTCCCATGTTATATAAAAAAAAAAAACTTTAAGTGTACTAGCAAATATAAAATTAATATTTTATTATCATCAATGGCCATAATATGTGTAAAAATAAGTTCTGTTAATATTACATTTTAAAAAAAGCACTTTACGCCCCTTGGTCAGGGTGGACACATTTTTTTTTTACTGAAAATGTTGAATTGTTTGAGGCATTCAGCTTCAGTCTGATCTGAAGTAAATAGTAAATCAAAACCCTAAAATAATACTAACAAGCTCTTCGATTAAAGAAGAGCTGTAGCACGGGCTTGATGTAGACTATTGCAGATTTATGCGCAGGTAATACATACTAAAGCTTACATAAATGAAGCTCAACAGATGTTAATATCGTGCATGAAATGAAACTATTCATTGTTGAATTCTAAAACACCATCGCTTCCCTCTTCATAACAAAGTTATTTTTAATTTGTGAGTCTCAGTATGATTCCGGAGGTTTTGGTAAACTTATTACACAAGTACAAAAAGCTGTTGAAGAAGTTAAAAGGGGACGTTGTTTTGTTGCCGTTGTTAAGTATTGGAATAACGCAAATCTCATATATAGTGAAAATTTGTATGATTCACTTTTAAAAGTGTATCAATAAAAAATTGTCTGTGATGGGTTTTTTTCTTTCTTTCCATTTGGAAGCTGTTAGCTTAAGCAAATGTTTTATGTTTGTAAGAAAACCCCCCTCCAACAAAATACAAAAACTGATTGTAATGATTTGTGTGTATAATATGGAAAATATTACTGGATGGTGACTGAATAAGATTAAACTACTGATTGATAACTATTTCATCTCTCACAGCATTTGAAAGTTAGTAGTGTTAGTCCTTCTGGCATGTCATTCCATTTTACTCAACAAACAACACATTTGAAAAATCCCCAGCCTTTATTAAGGGCAATGACACACGTTGAACCCGACCTCTGAGACTGCATCAATCTGACCTATTTTAAAGAGAACAGCATGATGACATCAAGACACACTGGATCAATAAGATCATTTGCCATGGTGACTATATGAGAGTCCAGAATCAGTGGGTCAGCTCCTCCTATATTCTTGCATTCTTGTGTGTGTGTGTGTGTGTGTGTGTGTGTGTGTGTGTGTGTGTGTGTGTGTGTGTACTTGCATATATCTATGATGACAACATTTAAAAGAGCATTCTGTGTGTAAACAATTGATAGCTATGCCACCGAATGTGATTAGCAAGAATTTGCAATGAAACCTGCATTTTATTCCGGCTCTTTCAAACAATGCTACACTCCAATACAGTACACAGGCGGGGCGTGTGACTCATTAACAGAATTGCCTTGATGTACCGGGAGCCGCAGGTCACCTGACGTCTCGCCACAGTTTTTATTTCAGACAAATGTCAACAAGCGGATTCGTTCGACTGCACCTTTTGCACCCATAATTTATTGCCAGAACCTCATGTGGTTGCTTTGTCTCATATTTATGCTGGCTCCCAAAGGCACTCAGCCATGTTTTATGGATTTGATGGGCCAAAAATAACAAGCCATCAACGAGACGATGGGAAATTTACAGTTTACAGCTGCAATAGTTTAATTTTAGACTGTAAACTGTGATTTTAATATATCTGTACCGTACAAAGGAGTCATTGTTCAGAACTAGTTTTATTTCCACATTGCACAGAGGTAAGTGGTCACAATACTTTAAATGCAAAAACAACTAACTCATCAAAATCAAACAAATCCAATTCGCTGCAAAGATGGAAGAAGAAAAACGAGAGGTAAGCTGCTTTTATTTATCCGTGTGAGTTTTATTCTGTCTGTTGGATGGGTGTGCATGTGGCACAAGGAGTGAATGTGTTTGATCCACTTTCAGCGACACACATTTCTTTATATTTTATCCATCAACTAAGAATATTTAGAGAAACTGTGTTGATTAGTTCTTTCTGAGATCAAGCTTTGTGAAATGCCAAGGTACTGAGTTTATGCAACATGCTCCAGCACATCAGTGCCACCTGACCTGACCAGCTGCCATAACAAGATATGACAACCCAAGAATTAGAATCAACCGTTGGTGGTCCTGCAAGGCCTTCCCGACTGTCCTGAACACTTTCAGAAGCAATTATCTTCATTTAAACCCTAAATTCCAATCCTTGTTGCATGAAATTGTATTGATTTGTTCCCAACAGTCTATTCTCTTCATTTTGTAGCATCTCTCTAAGCTGCACGGCTCGCAGACATGGATGTGAATGATGGATAATTTTTTTTTCATCTTCTGTGTTGCGATGTCTTCTCATCTGCCCACGGCCTTCACAATCTGGAGTGCTGACCCAAGTAGCTTTAGTCATCTTACAAATAGGAGGGCTTATTCAATCAAACCAATTTGAAATGTATCCTATTCCTCACAAAGCAAACAAGCTGGCCTACGATGACATCAGCATTTTTCCATCCTCTGATTGGTTGTTCAGAGCAAAACTTGTTACCGTCAACGTCACGAGCAAAATGCGCCGACAGACTTTAATATGTTCAATAATCAGCATTTCTTGACAGTATGTCATTGACTGAAATGTTTTCCTTTTTTTACATGCTATGATATAAATATTGATTTTTTCCAGATGTTTCACATTGAAGAGCTACATGTTAATTGTACTGTATTGCAATAATAAAATACATTTTGGCTTCTACATGAACCAGGCGATCGTGGTGGCCTGATGAGGTGGACTAAGTCGGGTAAGTCCGGGCTGAAGGCCCAGTTATGTTATGCGTGGTCTGTCATTGGGCTCAACAAATCAATCCCCAACCCCTCATCCCAACGACCTTGACCTATGCCCTCCCAGAAAATGCTGATTGTCTCTCTGCTATGAGGCTGAACGTTCCAACAGTAAAATACTGTACAAAGTAATTCAAGGGTCAAAGAGAAGAACGCGATTGCCTTAATCTCTGCAAAATACAAACCTGAGATGATTACTAAAACATATTTTCTAACCCAACTTGCAGGAGAGGAGCATTTGCGTGTGCTGTCACAGTGTGACTCACAAGTGAGAGACAAGAAAGGAGGCAGCAACAGACACATGGTGGTGGGATCAAGAAGCACATTCTCTCCATGCTACATCAACACTTCCTGTCTAGGAGGCAGGAGTGAGCGAGCGGGTGTGGGGCACAGTGCAAAGACATGAACAAGGCAGCAGACATAAAAGTCTGGGCCTGCTCATGGAAGCGCCTGTCCCCTCTTTTGCACCCGTCAATGACAAGTGGCGCTGTTTCAACAATAACACAACAGCAGCCGGCCTCCAGGAGGACAAGATAATGTCTTTTTAATGTTAATGTGGTGCTTGTGAGCTCTTTGGATATTCTTGCATGAAAGCATTGTCTCTGACCCTCATCAAATTAAGCAACAAGCACCAAATCATCCCAAACAATCACCCAATGTCAGGTTTAAGGTGGCGGGTGCACAGGAGGGACAGACAGACACGCATACTGCGGAGTTTGGCAGCTTGCGGGCCCTGCATGATGATCACTTCACATTCTGGATGCAGAAAGAATTCTTGTGCTCAGAAGTCAAGGCAAGTTCACGGCTACCAAGTCCCACTTATGAGTCAGTCTGTATTTTCTTAAGAATTTGACATTCAGAAAATCCTTTGAATTGATCTGCGATGTTTTGCTGGCAAGAAGGCAATGCAGAAAATGCGATGCTGCAGCCAGACATGCCAATAACGCACTTATACAGACAAAACATGAACAACCCAAAAGCAGATTGGCGCTGCGTGCACCTCTTACCTTCACGTGTTGCTGCTATACTGCAGGGTGGATGGAGCACAGAACTTTGATAGGGGTGAGGCTTTTATGTGCAAGAGGGAGGAGCTGAACAAGCAGGACGGAGCCCAAATACTGTACAAAAAGGACCACAGGATCTGCTTAAGGGAGAAAGCACAGACAACGGCCAACTGCGGAAAGGCAATCGCGGTGCTATAACGTACTTTGGTCGGCCTCAATTTCGATCAAGTTGCTATTGCTATCCAAAGCAAGTTACAAATCTCTGCCAGGACACAAATATTGCCTGCTTCATGGAGCCAAATAATTTAATCCTGGGTGGGGCAACTGGATGAATTTTCTTTTATTGTTTTACAATCCTTTCCCAAAATTCAATATACATTTATGAAAAACAGGTGGGAAATGGGGAAAAGAAAAATTCCAGAAAAAAGGGACAAATCCATAATGTGAGTAAATATTGTCTTTTATAAGTTGTAATATTACCAATCACCACAAGATGGTAGACATGTCTTAGCTGCACATACACTGGGTTTTATACTGCCGCATACTGTAAAGGGAGTATGCCTAATTTTTTTTGAGGATTTGGAATGACATGCTGGACAATCATAATACCTCAAAAAGATACGCATTTTGAGTGAGTTGATTTTTGAGAAAAAAATGCGGAGTAAGTTGCACTTCGTATTGGATTCTTGTTCAGCAGTTTTGTGCCATCTTCGAACAGGAATTTTTATGCAAGAGAGCGCTTTACACTGGGAAAAAATACATTACATTATTTTGTCTTCTTATTTTATTCTATTTTTTTTTTTTTTTTTTACGAAATGCACTAAGGAGTGGCACCCAAATTTCGTTGTATGCTATACAATGACAATAAAGGCGATTCTGATTCTGATTCCGATTCTGAAATCCATTATTGTTTGATTAGGATCTTCTATATTTGAACATATGTATTGAAAAATGTATTCTCAAAAATGAAATAGGTGCAGATATTTAGTCCATATTTAAAATGGAATTTTTTTTTGGCCACCCCCAGTAGCACTGATGAAAAAATGGGGCCTCTGCAGCATTCAAATTGCCCATCCCTGATTTCATCTCTGTACGATGCATTTCGATGAGGCAACACTGCCACCCAACAAAAGTGTTGCTTACTTCGTACTTCTCTGTCGCATCGATCACAACTCGTCAAATGCACGGCTATTCATGCTGAGATTGTGTAACAGCGGGCAATGCAATAGGAAATAAAACCACTCTTTACAAACCAGATCTAATCTCACGACTCGGGTTTGCATCCATGTGCAATTTTAGTGAGGCTTTGAACTTTTGCTCAACTTCTTGCTTATTTCAAGGTGTCAATTCTGACCGTGAACAGCTGGTTCACATTTAAGTAATCATTTTTCGTGGTGCTTTTTTATTTAACTTCAGACGCTTCAGGAAAAAAAAAAAAACATCTGCCAAATTTGCAGTCGTTTTCACAGAAAATAGCTGCTGAACTCTATTATTTCCCTGCATCAATCACTTTCAGGACGGTGGAGCGAGCCCAGCACACCGCAGAGAGAAAACATGGTCGGCATGGAAACCGCACCCTCTAAGCTATACTGTACGTACCTGCACCAGTTTTTACTCATGAAAGGCAAACACAAATATGACATTTTATAAGAAAAGGCCACAGCCTTGAAAAGTGGTCAATATTCTTTTGTCTCCACTGTTCGCTACAGCAGATAACCTCGAAATGAAAAAAAAGAAAACAACAAGAACTATTTGCTGTAAAAGGTTTTGCAGTGCCCAGCCTCCACTAGAGGGTCTTTTACTGTACAGTACTTGACGAGCTTTGAGACCTTCTAAGGGCAAAATTGGGACTGATTACTGGAGCTCATTTTCCCAGTCCTCATACGCTTGAGCAATGTACTTAACCCTCGCGTTGACGTTTGTTCCTGGAGTATAATATGAATGTCCCTGTATGGGAGAAATTAAAGGATTCATTTTTCTGGCCGTTACATCAGGAAAATAAGGTAAATGATGACATCACAGACATTTCAGCTGGTTAACTTTGAAAGAAAACATGTGGAGGAATTTAGCTACAAGGTCAGTGGAAGAAATCATCAGATAGTGTTTCACCGTCATTACATCGCCTCACTGCTGCTCTTTTGTCTCCAATGTTCTCTTCACATTTACCTCAAAGACACCCAATCAAAACAGGAAAAGTGTTCAGGACTGGCCAGTGGAAAAGTACCTTAACTGTACTAAATTACTGAAAATCTTTCCAATTTCTGCATTGGATGGAACATCCCGAATGCGTAAAAAATCAAAGTGGACTATTGTGTTCTGCTCATCAAACCCCCCACCACTCCTCCCCCGGACCCTTTTTTCTTTTAATAAGCAAGACAGCATCTCAAGACAAATTAACAGAATATGATCATTATTATTATAGCCACATTAGGGATCATTAGTTAGAAGCTTTCCAAAGCAAACAATGAGCTAATTCCACCGGACGACAAGTGTGGATGCCTCACATGGCAGTTTCTAATTAAAAGTGTTTTTTGGTAACGTGATGCTTTAGACATTTACCTTGGAGCGAGTTGCTGAATGGTTCAACACATATGTAAAGTGTCTATTAAAAGTCCACTCACACACACACACACACACACACACACACACACACACACACACACACACACACACACACACACGTTCAAATGCCAGGTTTTAGAGGTATTAAAAATAAATAAATAAAAGGAGAGATCAGGAGGAATGAACATTGAGACGATTGACACACCTCGAGTCTACTATGTCTGCTTTTGCTGGTTTTGGTTTGTATTGTTTAATCAGATATGTGCGGTTCGGTTCGGTCAGGTGATTTCCATACGCGACACTCACCTTGTCAGATAACCGATACGTGCTGGATTTTTATCTACAAGCCGAAGAAACCTGATTCTGCTTTGAATATATACAATTTCATGTGTGTAGTGGAAGTAAGAGAGAAAAAAAAACCCCAAAAAAAAAACCCACAGCTCTCTTCCATGAAGCATATTTGCAATGTGCCGTTTGAGAGCAAAAACTTGAACCATGCTGTGCAAATCAAGCTTTATCTTGTGAGTATGCCAGAGCCTGCTAATAAACTGCTGGTGGGAAGGTAAATAGCCCACCAGCCAGTGGTGAGATTATTAATAATTGTACATTTTAGTGTCTAAACTTCAGCGCACAATTTACATGAGTCCACTGTAAGACTCACAAGGTCCTTAGGGTGATACATTTGTGTTTGAATCCTGACTGCTTTTCTCTTTCCCTGTTCTGCTAAATTTAATTGCACTTAATATTGGATAGAAAATATATCCAAATACATATTCTATACATAAATATACAGTATATGATATAGGCGGCCCGGTAGTTGAGTGGTTAGCACATCGACTTCACAGTGCAGAGGTACCGGGTTCAATTCCAGCTCCGGCCTTCCTGTGTGGAGTTTGCATTTCTCCCCGTGCTTGTGTGGGTTTTCTCCGAGTCCTCCGGTTTCCTCCCACATTCCAAAAACATGCATGGCAGGCTGATTGAACACGCTAAATTGTCCCTTGGTGTGAGTGTGAGCGTGAATGGTTGTTCATCTCTCTATTCCCTGCGATTGGCTGGCAACCAGTTCAGGGTGCCCCTCGCCTACTGCCCGAAGACAGCTGGGATAGGCTCCAGCACCCCCCGCGACCCTTGTGAGGATAAAGCGGTTCGGAAAATTAATAAATGAATATACGATATATATCCGTGGTTCTCATATGTTTTACACCAAGTAGCACCTCAACAAAATATTTCGGTCACGACGAAAGTTGGCGCAAATGTTTGTCAAAAATTTGGTTTATTGCTTGAAAGTATCATTAATATCGTAAGCAAGCCATACAAACATACAGTATTGGCCTGAATATAAGACGGCCCTGATTATAAGACGACCCCCTCTTTTTCAAGACTCAAGTTTGAAAAGAGACTTTTTGAACACCAAATTAATTTTTATACAGAAAATAATTACAGTACATCTGAAACAAATGATTATAACGATATATTTGCGAGAAAAAGCATGTTATTTTGCCTCATTCAAATCTTAATATCTGAACATTTAAATATGTAAACTAAAGTGCAATCACTTTTGTAAATGAATGGCCTCTGGTTTTTGAAATGTAAATTACATCATAACTTCTCCTCAGCTGCCGGTTTACCTGGCCGATCTTCGACCCACTTTTCCCCAGATTGTCGCTATGTTTCTCCATTTTCTGTTATCTCTTCTATTATTTTCTTCTCTTTTCTTCCTTAGTGCTATTTTTTATTTTTCTTCTTCGTGCTATCGCTATTTTTATTTTTATTCTTATTCTTCGTGACAGGGGTTCACTTTGGCCTTTGGAGTCAAGTTCAGCATTCGCTTCAATGATATCTGGTGCCATCTAGCGTCGTGAATGGGTATAATGTCAACACCCCGAATATAAGACGACCCCCACTTTTTCAGTCTTATTTCAATGCAAAAAACACCGTCTTATATTTGGGCCAATATGGTACTTAAAAATTAAACAACTGAATGAGAGTTAAATGTACTGTCCTGGATTAAAAAAAAAAGATTTAAGACACTATAATGTGTAATACATTCTGACATATCCTGTAGTCATTTTTTTCCCCATATACCAATAGTGGTACCACAGAATCACTGTCATAGCAGGAAACAACAAACCCTTCTTGAGCATTTCGATTTCCTTCAGGGTAATTTCTTCTCAGCATAGTGTATATCCTTTTCAGGTCACAGTGCATCATTACACCTACAAGAAACGTGCAAATAATACGTGATTAAATGACAAAGAATGTGAGGGAAATTCCAATTAGGTTTTTGACATCAACATGCACCCACAAAGCAATTTATATACTGTAACTCCGATTAGGGAGTATTCAAGGACTTCCGCTTAAAAAGATTGGCAATATAGAGACTGAATAACACAAGGCCGACAGGAAATTGAAGGTCACAGGCTCCCTGGACTCGGTTTGCGCTGCTTTGATAAACCAAGGGTGCGCTCTCTTCCTTTGCCAGCAGAGCCCGTTTTTACTGGCGCCTAAGTGGAGACACACACACACACACACACACACACACACACACACACACACACACACACACACACACACACACACACACACACACACACACACACACGCACACACACACACACTGATTCCACGCAGATGGTGTTGACAGAGCAGAAAGTCAGCACCCATGAACTCATGATGCAGGATTGCTGGAGTTTACAGAGGCTGGACGAGGACCTATCAGCACAGTGGAAGCTTGTCCTGCTTTGGAGTTTGAAACCCTTGTTAAAGCCTGTGCGTTTGCTTGCTTGAGTATTTTTTTGCCCACAATGGCAAGAGTCCCATTTTGCTCCACGACTGACTTGGACTTATTTTCTTGAGTTAGTCTTCAGTAGCGAAAAACAGGAAGCGGATATTTACCAGAAAAACTTAACCATAATTAATAGAATAGTTCTGATGTCAAAAAATTACTGTGGGACTTGAAGCCAGCCAAAATTGTCAAGACATCAACAATGTCTCGACAATTCACAAGCCAAAACTCCTTGGGCCTGGATCCAGGCAATCAGCGAAACACGATGAGAATTAACGTGAAGGTTCTCACGCCTCAGCAAGAGGTTCCTGCTTTGGCAAGCAGGAACATTGCAGCAATAAGAACGAAACGGAGGAAAGCTGTGCACTGGGAAACCTTTTTTTCAATAAATTCATCATTGCCAACAGGGCAGAGAAGGGAAACAGTGGAAAGATTGTTGGTCTTATCAGGACATGAAGCCAACAGAGACCACGAAGCGGCCTGGCTGCTGAGCACAATCACTCATTTCAGCATTTGTGGGCGTGAGGCTTAAAGAAAGACAAGAAATGCAGTAGAAGCTCAAGGTTACACATCAGCCTGACAGACTACTGAAGGGCAAGGCCTGCCGTACACAGAGCAACGCGGCCAAATGGGCAATCTTATCTGGAAACAACTTCTTGAGACTTTAGATGTACAGTATTGCACTGCATTAGTTTTTAATTGACTGCCCTGGCAACTGAAGCCATATTTATAGTAAGGCAGGAAACGAGAAGTGAGTGTGGTTATTTCAGAGGCGGTTGGCAATGATGAACTCGTGCACTTCAGCGACAGTCTACACACGTCGCATCCAACACACACTGAAAATGTTTTTCTTGAATTTACTCAATTTTATTTTGTCATGTGGCTGCACAAAATAAAATCATTCGAATGCAGATACATTCAAGTAGATGTATAATCGAGATTTTAAAAAATGCATCTGGATCCAGATGATTGTATTTCAGGCAAACGCCTGACAAAATAAAGTACGAGTAAATTCAACACCATTTTTTTAGTGTATGATTTATTCTATTTCCATTCCTCCCCTATGCGAAAAATTGGTTTCCGTTCAACAACCCACCGGCGTGATCATTAAAGGTTCCGCTGTTAAGTGCAATGGTAAACAACTACTACTGTGTAAGATGAGATGCGATTCTTTAAAACACCACGCTTCAATTGAAGCATATTTTTATTTATATGTATGCATAAAAAAAAAATAAAAATAAAAATAATCAAATAAAACCGAAGTAAAAAAAAAACTTCAGGGGGCACATTTGGTTGTCTGCAATTGCCTCTCTGCAATCCTCTTGGAGCGTCTAAGAACAATATTTAGTTGGTTCGTCTCCTGCTGATGCTCTAGTGGCCTTCTTGCTGGCTCAGGATGCTTCGCGTTGTCTGCCTCTTTGCCACTTTCCGCCTGCAACGCTGCGGCCTTTGCGCGACTGACGGCCCTCGACGCTGTGGCCTTTGCGCGACTGACGGCCTTGGGTCTCCCTCGTTCAAGTTTCGAGTTATCTGCCAGTTTCTGCTGCCCCACGGCTTCTTTGGGAGCCCTCTCCACCGTGGATTTTGAAGGGGATCGTTGGGGTTTGTATGCACTCTTACTTGCGTCCTTGCCTGCTGGGTTCTTGCCAGCGGGCAGATCCGTCTTTGGCGCTACGAGGTTAACAGCCTCTCTTCTCTCAATCTATTTGAAGGGTTGGATTGTGAGTTTAGACGTTGGCGCTAAAATTAAATTCATTGGTTGAAGGGGGGCAAGCTGTGCTCTTACCTCTGGTTGAGCTAGTTTAGAGTTGAGTTCTGACATGTTTCTCGTTAGTTGCTGAATCAGCATCTAAAAGGCAGCAGAAGAGATTAATTAAAACAGCTTGATCGGCTGTGGTTGTCTTCCTCACCTGGCAACCAACAAGTTGTTTCACCAACTGTTCCGTCTCCTTTGATTCCTCCTTTGTCCTGAGACGTACATAAGTTTAGAATGCAACTAAAGGATGCGTTTTCTAGTAAATAATGACATGGGACACACGTGCACAAATTGCAACATGAGATGAGGCCTAAACATACCGAATAATGTCCTTCTCCATATGACTGAGTGCCTGCTGCTGCTGCTGCTTCTTCTTCTTCTTCTTTTTCTTGCTCGGTGCCCGATCCACATCTTCCTTGGTTACTACCGCCAGCAGTGACGTGGCCTTTCGCTCCAACACTTTGACTGATGACAACATGATTCCAAGCACCTGCTTGTGGTGCTCCACGAGCTCCGAGTATGATGAAGACTGACAGGCAGAAGACATTTACACAAACTGGTCACTGTAAAAAGAACTGTGAAGAAGACACATTTTTTTTTTTTTTTTTACCTTGGTAAAGCTGTTTGATGGGTTCTTCATTGGTATGATTATGCAAATACAACACAACTGAGCAAGGACACGTTGGTGTGGAATCCGACCAAAGGACTGCACACTTTTATGTTTCATGCTGCTTTGAGTCACAAAATGACTCCACCCTCTACCTCAGGGTGCAGGATGAAGTCTGATCCAGCCACTCCCACCAACGTAGTCCACTCACAAGTTAAGAGTAGTCAACTTCCAAGGTCATGACAGGAAGAAGCTGAAATGTGCTGTAACTTCCACTATTCAATTTAAGTTTGATCACTTCCTCTTAGGGGCATTTTTGTCTGATTTTGTAATTTGTCACTTCAGCTCTTTAAATAAAATCAAGATAGTGACTACGGTACATCAATGTTCAGATTTTGGCTCTTTTTTTTGGCGATTGGTGGTCAATTCAAACCTGTGAAATCCATCTTTTTTTTAATCCTTGTTATTGACTGGATTGAATGATTCAATTTGGATTAAATGAGTCATTGTAGACATGATACTGGATTTTTTTTGGTGTGTTTTCTCTATCCGATTACATCATTGGTTAATATTTGAACAAAAGAGCAAATTCAAATAATATTTTTAGTTTCCAAAAGGGGCGTTTAATGACTTGCTGCACTCCAGTGGTGAAAATGAATTACGATTTTGAGAACTCTACTGGCCATAGAGAAGAACGTTAGTTTTAGAAGGGGAAGCGCCCTCTGCTGACTGAGAAAACTATTAGCAATGTCAGGGGGAAGAGGGAAAAAAAAAAAAAAAGTACCGTACTGAGGCTACATGAACAACAAAATCATTTTAGGTCGTTTTCCCACCTGCACATTGCGCAAAATGATAATAAATGGATATTATCAACGATAATGTTAAGAATAATGGATATGTGTTCTAATGAGCTGATGTTGGTTAAAAGCATGATGCATTTAAAGAAGTAAACAACAATGAAAATGTTTATGATGGTCCTGAATAAGTTGTAGGAAAATCAAATCAAATAACTTCGATGTAAAGTTAACAAGCAACGTCAGCTCACTTTGTCCAGATCAGCTTGCACGTTCTCGCTGGAGGTCAGCATCGGCTCCAAGACCAGCTCCCTTTGCAGCACGTTTCGCACCACCTCCAGCTCTGCCTGAAGAACACGCAGATGAATTGGCTTCCCAACTTATGCACGTGGATCACTCCACTGAAAGCCAACCCGTAGCTCCTTGACGTGTTTCTCCACTTGAATCTTCCTCAAGAAGTCCAGGTCACCGGATGTTATCTCATACCCCTTCATGCCGTTCAGTAAGGTGTCAGGGTAAGCAGACAAAGCTTGCAAGAATGCACACATGTTAGAATCTGACCCTCTGGTGTGCCAACTTGTCACAACTACATTTAACTGATTTTACAGAATCTTTTGTTTAATATTCATTTAATTACCAATATTATGAATGGACGGGCAAAAATGTGACCTTCGAAAATTCACCGTTTTGCCTTTGAGAAGCATACATGTTAATATGTGCAATGTTACATTTTTAATCGTTAACTCATGATTGTAGCAATGCAGCGTCGGTATAAAACTATTCACTGATCAAAACAAATTCACTGCTTCACATAAAGACATGAAAATGATATTTAACACGATGCATGTTGGCGTGATCCTTTTGAAAAATGTTCTAGAGCTGTGGCCAACTTTTGCAGGAATTTATTCTACCTCACTTAATTTGTTGGAAAGATCATATAAAAACTACAAATAATGCATATTTAATTCTTCTATATATATATATTCACCGTAACAGGCCCAGATTTTTTACACTGTAAATGTACCGTACTTAACATTTGTGAGTTAATGTCAGTATATGGGTCATACCAAATTGGAGGATATTTTAGGCACCAACATGGGGGGTGGGGCAATGATTTTAGATTTTTTTTTTTTCTGGGGATACACTTTCAAGAAAAAGTGGTAATAACAAAGCATATAATTTGATTTGTCCGGGTCAACCTAAACTCAACTACACTAACATGTTGTCATCTCGATAATTTGAAAAATAATAAACAAATGATTTGATAAGTGCAATGCAAAACTTTCCTTATTTTGTTTATGGCCCATTAGTTTTATAACTTGAGTGAGTTTCTCCTGAAATTTAAGAATACCCCACATTAGGAGTGTACTTTTTGTGAAATTTCTATTTAGTGGTTTGCTGCAAGATTTTTCTAATGCAAAATACATGCGTTAGTTCAACAAAGTTTCTGGTAACACTGTTTAGAAGTATCATTGAAAAAGCCAAACCTGGTTTTGTGGCTGAAGTGTTGAACTCAATCTCATCCGGAACAGGGCGCTCGCCGCTGTCCCCCTTTGGATCATAGTCAAAGGTCATGAGGTCACCAGTTGGGACTGCAAACGAAACAGTTAAGTCAGACAACAGATGGTCTAACTGGATGCACGAACCTCAGTGTCCTGATGGAATGCCACAATGTGACTTTTTTGATCCTCATTGATAAAGACCAAGCGTCTCTTCACTTCGGACAGAGGAGGCGTCCTGGGCAGTTGCCTGCCGGTTGGGATGAAGTGCAAGCTCCCGCTCAGCATCTTCAAGTAATTTTCAGCCATGAGGGATGTACGAACTAACAAGGGCTTGCTGCTGCTAAACAAAAAAAAATCCCATTCTGCTTATTCTGTCCCTTTAACAACTCGATTGGTTGCACCTGGGGGCGCAATGCTGCCTGCTGGCCACCGGGGGGCAAAAGAGTTGTGCAAATGTGATGCACTCTTGACAGTACATTTTCGTTTCCTCTCGTTCACTTTTTACCCATTGCAAAATATTATTTTCATCCATCCATCCATTTTCTGACCTGTTTAACCTCACAATGGTCGCGGGGAATGCTGGAGCCTACCCCAGCTGTCTTCGGGCAGTAGGCGGGGTACACCCTGAACTGGTTGCCAGCCAGTCGCAGTACTCTTTTCTTGCAAAAATGTAATCTAACTCTAAATCAATATTATTTTATCTTATATTTTATATTATTTTAGCCACTAGATTGAGAAGAAAGCAAATTAAAAACAAAATCAAAATATGTTGATTGTTGCACATAGACATATCACTTCCTGTGAAAGGACCACATTTATACTCGTACAAATATCTGACGGCCCTGCCAAGTGCTAAGTGAGCTGACTGCTTTCATACTTGGACCAACATTCGGCACCTGCATAGTCATTTGCAAGAATTCATTCTCCATTCTGAGAATTGCGTTTTCAGACCACAAGCATACAATGCTCCGTAACATAAAATCCCCTCTGGTTCATCTTGTGTTTGAGGGACACAACCTGGAAATGCACAAGAGACATCAGAAGAATGTGAACAAGGGAGCATTAATGATATATTCAGAAAATTCAAAAAACATTCCCAATCCATCGCCTTATTGAAGAGAATAGTTAGATGTTTTCAGTGGCAAGAATGACACACAGCACATGCATTCACTGCTCAGCACCATATCCAGCCAGAGAAACAGCTTCATTTCACAGGCCGCTGTCATTGCCCTGCTTCACTGACAGATTGAGGAAATCTCTCCTCCCTCATGCCATGCGGCTTTTTAATTCCACCCTGGGAGGGAACTGCTATTATCATATTCATCCTCTCATCATTGTACTGTACTCCCAACAACTTGCACACAGAACCCCATGCACCTTATTCTGGACTTTCACACTGCACTGGAATTGTGACTCTTATTGTCTTACTCTTTCCATCTCTCTCTCTCTCTCTCTCTCTCTCTCTCTCTCTCTCTCTCTCTCTCTCTCTCTCTCTCTCTCTCTCTCTCTCTCTCTCTCTCTCTCTCTCTCTCTCTCTCTCTCTCTCTCTCTCTCTCTCTCTCTCTCTCTCTCTCTCTCTCTCTCTCTCTCTCTCTCTCTCTCTCTCTCTCTCTCTCTCTCTCTCTCTCTCTCTCTCTCTCTCTCTCTCTCTCTCTCTCTCTCTCTCTCTCTGAGTTTTAGGGAACTTATGGTTAAAAAAACACTGATATTTTGCTTGATAAGTTTGTTCATTCTCAGCTACTGCAATCCTGTTTCTATTTACTACTCGTGTGGGAGTATATCAAGTTAAATATTTTCACTTTACTTGAACACTGGATTTTGGTTCTGGCAGAAGAAACACAGATATCCACTGTACAAGGCAGGTGGAGAGTTAGCCGAGCGGAAATCCAACTATCTTTAAACTGCCGGTGTCACACTGCCGGTCCCGCATGCTTTGTGGCACTCCAGGAACTTGAAAGGCGAGCACTGAGTCGTAAATACTTCTGCTTTTAAACTCCTTGCTCCCATGATGCCGCAGGAGAGATGAAGAGAGAAAAGGGTCATGCATTGGTGCTTTGTACAATCTGATTGGGTAACAAATTATTAGAGCTCATGTTCTAGTAGCAGTATCTCAAACATGCACTAGGCCTGTTGCTCCAATGCAGTTACTGAACTCACAAACGCACACACCACTAAAAGCTCTTTGGTGTCCGAAAAAGACCACCACTCCCTTTGTTGCACCAAATGTTGTCTTGAGTGAGAAGCTCATAAAGAGAGGAAGATGTGCTCAGACATTTGACTCCATGGGAGGTCCGAGATGTCCATTGATTCATTTAAAAATCTAACCGCAAATGGCTGGCAACCAGTTCAGGGTGTCCCCCGTGTCTTTATGACGGTGGGGACAGGCTTCTGCACGTCCACAACCCTAGTGAGGAGAAATGTTTTGGAGAGTGGATGGATGGATTAAAATCTAAAATCTATGAACACATTCAATCCCAGCCATTTTCACTGGAGCAACTCCCTCAATCCCAGCGTTTTACTGGATTTTGACTGATCTTGCAAGGCCCACAGAATATTTGGTTCTTCTTATATAAACATGAAGCCTACCAAAATAAAGTTTGGACTCTCTTCTTTCAGCAGAAAAAACATTCTCCAGCAATCGGCATTACAAAATGGCTAAATTTCATGAAAATGGCGATTCCTGGGCAAAAAACGGAGAAAAAGAGCTTTTTGTAAAAGCATGCATTTCAAGCACGTGAGGCACCACTGCCACCTACTGGTCGATTTTTTACATGATTTACAATGCAAAAACGTCTTATTCCCATTCACAGATTGCATCAGACTCTCCTCCTCTCTATGACGCAAAAAAAAAAAAAAAAAGGACTTAAGACGTACAAGTACGTCCTTGGTAGGCCGGGCCTAATTTTAAAAAGACCTACAAGTACGTCTTGTGGAATGATAGAGTTAATGATTACTAAACATATTTCAAGACAAATGGAGTTCTAAATTATAGACTTAGCGGAGAGTTGGCAGCCCAGTGAGTTGGTTAGCACTTCTGCCTCACAGTTCTGAGGTTCAGGAATTTCAGCTCCAGCTTTCCTGTGACTGAGGTGCTAACAGATATTTTCAACACATCGCTCCCAACAATGTCCCGACTTCCCTAAAGACTGACTCCATCATCCCCATACCCAAGATCTAAACAGTGGCTCCAAATGACTATCGGCCAGTAGCCCTCACTCCGAAAGGTATGAAGTACTTTGAGAAACTGATCGTGGTGCAGATCACAAACTCTATGCACATCACTGTGGACCCTCACCAGTACACCATTTCAGTGGTACATCCAGCCCTCACCAACCTGGGAAGGAGGAAGTCCGACATCTGCATGCTCTTGGGGCATTTCAGAGACCTTCAACACCAGTATCTCACAGAACCTGTTGCCAAAGATAAACTTCCTTGGGCTGAGTCCATCATTGGGGAACTGGATCCTGGACATATTTGGAATGGAAAAATTATGTACAGTACTTGCATTTGAAAATGAAATGTATTTTCTTCTTCTTCATTTGCTCTTGGCCTTTTCCTGTTCGGGGTTGCCACAGTACGTCATCCTTTTTCCAAGTCTTCTTCAAAGTCTTCTGCATCCTCCTCTCTAACACCAACTCAAGATGTAATTATGTATTTTAGTTATCATACATTTGCCCTCAATGTCTTCCCTCACTACATCTGTCAAACTTCTCTTCAGTCTTCCTCTTGCTCTCTTTCCCGACAGGTCCCTACTGACCATCCTTCTACCGATATACTCACTATCTCTCCTCTGCACGGATCCAAACCATTTAAATCGTCTCTCTCTAACTTTTTCCTCCAAAACATCGAACCTTATCCATCCCTCTGATGAGCTCAGTTCTAATTCTATCCCTGATGATTCCCAAAGTAAACCAACATCTTTATTTCTGGCACCCCCAGCTCCGCTTTGTGCCATTTCCTCATTGACACTGCGTCCAATACATACATCATGGATTACTGTTTTCTAAACTTAGCCCTTCATCCTGGTGGTGACTCGTCTATCTCATAACACTCCATTGCTGTGGACTGCTGACCGTAAGTATTGTATGCTCTAAAGTTTGATCATTTTCACAGTGTTTTCTACTTAGTAATGCTAATGTGAGAACTATCATTAAATTATAAAACTGTTAATACAACACATAACTGTAGCATCATCACAGCTTTTCTTTTACTTTCAAACTCATCCTGTAGGCATGAATGAACCACATAACTGGCTGACTTTGGCACGCGGGCTGTATGTTTGACACACCTGTAATCAATGTGCCACAGTGTTCAATGGGAACAGTGCGGTTTTGCTTTTGTTTTGTGGCACATTTACATTATATTTCTCCTCGAAAAGCAAAATCCATCCCAAGCATGAGGTCCTTCCCCTCAGGGACTGCTGAGGCAGTGGGCTTCAGTCAGGATCCATATAGTAGAGTCATTGCCATTTGTGACACACAAGCACCCAAGTGTGTGTGTGTGTGTGTGTGTGTGTGTGTGTGTGTGTGTGTGTGTGTGTGTGTGTGTGTGCGTGTGTGTGTGTGTGTGTGTGTGTGTGTGTGTGTGTGTGCGCGTGTGTGTGTGTGTGTGTTTGGAGGGTGGTGGGGTGCAGACATGGCTCAAGGTGTCAGAAGGCAGGCTGGTTTAAATTTAACTGGCTGCAACTTAACATGGCAGGTCCTCCGCTCCCTCTCCCTCTCTCACACACACACCCATGCCCAGACAGCATCATGCTCACAAAGACTTAGCCTTAGACACCATTCTGCACTGTGCGCACCGTACAGCAGCAGCCATCCACATTCAGACCACCTGGATTGTACAAGGGGACGGCCGAGGACGTAGCGGAGAAGTAACTCTCACACTGGGTGGGCAAGAAGCATTCAACACTAAGGATAAACACGTCATCCAAGGCGTCAGGCTGAAGGCACGACCGGCAGCTCTGCAGCATCACAGCAGCACAGTTAGCGGTTGGTCGCTTAGCTACGAGAGGTAAGACCAGAGGAGCATGTGCACAGTGGCCGTGAAGGTATCTATTAGAAATGCTTTGACTACTGGACAGAGGAAAACTGCAGAGAAACTCTTGTGCTTCCATGGGATTAGTATGCAACGAGATCCAAATTCACATCTGCACAGGAAAATAAATCAGTACCGCTCTACGAAGGGTGCCGATGACTGCGGTCACGCTGCACATCAAAGCTACAGTGATAACTCATGCAAAACAGTCCCGACGTGACAGTGGCAAATGTTGGCTGCACCCAGGAAAGTTTTGCAAAGGTGTCTACATTTTTCCACTGGCTCTACCGTCACTGGCTTGCCAACGGCTGCGTTTTGATGATGTGTTAACGTGATGGGGATCATAGGTTAAGATTGTGTTTGAAATGATTGCAGTCAGTGAATCGGTCTTGATTTTCTTTGCACCGAAACAACCTTCTCCTTATGTAGCCATTTGGCATTTTTGCTCTTAATAGTTAAAATACTTTACTCCAAAATGCAAAAAAAACCTGTCCGAAGAGTCTCATATTAAGATTTAAAGTATTACACAAAGCTGAAAGTTGAAACTATAAGCAAGCAAGATGTTGATAATATTTGGTGCATGACTAGCAGTGATGGTTTGCATCCAATAGCAGAGCAGCAGGCCAGTAGTGCCTTCTGGTGTTACTAATCTGCAGCAATCAACTGATTTAGCTACTTAACACGGCGACTCACGAGAGTGTGACTGCTGGCCACTCATACTGATATCTGATTATTTCACACGGCACGGTGATCCACTGGTTGGTGCGTCCGCTTCACAGTGCAGAGGTGCAGGGTTCGATTCCAGCTCCGGCCTTTATGTGTGGAGTTTGCATGTCCCCTGCGTGGGTTTTCTCCAGGTACTCTGGTTTTGCCCCCACATTCCAAAAACATGCATGGCAGGCTGATTGAACACTCTACATTGTCCCTTGGTGTGATTATGAGCGCGAATGGTTGGTCTTCTATGTGTGACCTGTGATTGGCTGGAAACCAGTTCAGGGTGTCTCCCGGCTACTCTCCAAAGACAGCTGGGATAGGCTCCAGCACGCCCGCGACCCTCATGAGGATAAGCAGATTGGAAAATGGATGGATGATTATTTCACTTTCAGCGTGTGAATCATCATCAAGCCTCATCCTAATAATAACATGTTCAGTATTTATTCTCTGGTCTACTGAGCAGACCTTTAGGCCAGGACGCACACTGTTGACGAGTGGGAGGATCGCATTAAGACAGACTAAAGGCCTTTGGAGACAATGCTTTTTAAGAGATAAAATCTAAAGTGCTGAAATCACTGGAGAAAAGTACACCTTGCTGCTGAGTGACAGTTTGGGGCTAGTGGGGCACAGATTGTTAACGTACTCTGAGCTCCTCGACTAGGTGGGCGGATTACAGCCAGGTTAAGAGGTTTTGTGTTGGATTTATCACTGACTCATCTGGTCAGAATGTAGACATCAGCAGCAGCTGATGTCTACAAAAAAAGGTTCACAATTACATCATAAAAGGAAGATAGTTTGCGAGAATAGAAATCCGGACAATATTTATTCTGGGTTGTCAAAATATGAATTGCACGATTCAATGATTACGTGTCATGCAAACAAATGGCAGCATCAATAAGAAAAGCTATTCAGAACAAAAATTCTTGGATTGCATTTGCTGATTGGAGAACACCTGAGCTTCTCAGTCCATGCAAAGCAATGACATTTGTCAAATTTGTGCTGTTTATCAAATAATTTGTTGTCTGGTGTATTGAGGCAATGAGGTGGCAGCGAGGTTGACCAGTCCAAATCCGAGTGTGGAACGAGGGCGGCATGGTGCTCGCTGACTTGTTCGGGCTCCCTAGGTCTGGTTTCACTTACAGAATAGCTGCCACTCAGAGCTCTGGGGAAAGAGCACTATTTATACTCGAGCAGAAACGCCAGTGTTGTCCAACATTAGCTTTGCTCCGAGCTTGACCCGCAGACTTTACAGTCCAAATAAGTCCAATGAAGTTCGCAGCCATCACACTGTATTATAGGATGGAACTCCAGAACCATTGTTCATCCAAGCAAGTTAAAAAGAATTTTAGGACACCAAAATGGTCAAAGATACAGTAGTGACAACTCTTCATGAATTTAATCATAATTAGGGGTTGGATATTTCTAGAGGTGGCAAACGTATTCACACTCTGTACTTCTACTTCTAGTCAAGTGCAGATGCTTGTGTAAAAAAAGACTGGTGAAAGTAAAACGACTGATTCAACTCTTCTCCTTGAGTCAAGAAAAAATGTACTGACTGAATATTCTGATTGCTAACCAATTTTAAAAACTTGGCACAGTCAAAAAAAAAAAAAAGTACTTGTACTTTGTTAAGTCACACCACAAGCTACACCCCTGACACCAAAAGTCTGGATTTCTGGACTAGTGTAACCTGCATTTGTGCTCAAGCAGAATATACGGCACTCCCTTGGCCCCGCCATCACCATTAGAAGCGATGGGCTTGGGTCGGTACACTTTCTCATGCACAGGCACAGAACATAACAACTCAAAACAAGCCATAAAGTCAGGATGTTGTATTTACGGGGTGTCCTAGTACTTGTAACGTGCGTCCGCGTCCCTTCAAAGCTATCATAGAGTGAGTCCTTTGTTTTGTTTTGTTTTTTTTCTTTTTACTGAAGACAGTTTAGGTTGAAATTAAAAGATTAATATAAAATTAGACATTTGCAGTTTCTGGAGTAATGGCATGTGAATGCTGAAATGTGGAGTGAAAAAAATATGGATGCCTCTGGATGGTGTTGAATGATGTTGACAATTATGACCAAGTTGAATTTAATATGGGGAAATGTTTGAATTTTGAATGGGATTGATGATTTTGTTGACGGTGTCATTGGCAATGAATAGGGAATTCTTGGTGCAATATTTATGGGTGAAAATGTTGAATTTTTGGTCAATGGGGATCTTTTAGCAAAGTGAAAATTGTTCCAAATGTGGCTTGAATGAGCTGAATGTTTGGAATTTCAAAATGAGAACAATGTGAATCTGTTATATTCATTAACCCACTGGGAATGAATGACCAAAAGCAGATCCTTGCTTTCTCAACTACTGAACCTTTCCAACAATTCATTAAAGTGTAATTGTTGTCTCACCAGTCCATAAAACTCTTGAGGCACACATCTCCGCCTGTTTTGGAAACATGGCCTGTTTCTTCTTCTACTGCCCGAAGACAGCCGGCTCCAGCACACCCGCGACCCTTGTGCGGACAAGTGGATTAGAAAATAGATGGATGTAAATATCTATCAAATAAAAACTCCTATACTTTTTGAGGGGAGTGAATGAAGAGCACAGTATGAATTTGGTCCGCCGTAGCAGTCAGGTCTGGTCTTTCTGAATATATTAAGGAGCTGTCCTGTCATGATTCTGTTTGTGACCAACAGGTGGCACTGTAGGGCTCCCCCTGCAGCTGCACACCTGTTGGTCGTTATGTCATTATTGCTTTAAAAGGACTCCCAGCACGACCACTCGGTGTCGGGTCATTGTTTGTTGCTGTTTCTTTGTTGCTGTTATATTTGTTTGTTCTGTCATGTTTAAGTCATGTTTCTGTTTCTATTAGTTTTGAGCTTCTGCCATGGTTTTTGTTTGATACTTTGTTTTGGATTTAGTTTTCTGTTTTAACAATACACTTCAAGTACAACCTGCTCCTACCTCGTGCCTGCTTTTTGGGGTCCACCACCACCTCGCATGTCCGATGTTGTGGCTTAAAAAGGAAATCCTTGTTAAGTGATTTTTTAAATCTTTGGGGTGTTTTGACAAAAAAAAAAAACAAACAAACAAAAAAAAAAAACCCAAAAACAAAAACATCACACAAGTCTTAAGACACCAGAGAACTGTTTTAACCTTTTCAGTGACAGCAGTCACTACAGTGGACAGCTTATCATGTTATCAGGTTACAGGGTGCATGAAAGGGTTACATTGTGATACAATCATTTCCTTTTAAATACAGATATACAGTATTCATTATTTTTTTATTTTTCTTTACCGAGGTTAAAGTCCACCTACTGTTCACATTTGCCACAACATCATCGCCCTCACTCCTTTTAGTGTGTGTACTTTGGTTTAACTATGCAGCAGGTTGAATTTGGACTCCACCGTAGGATGCTTGATAGGGGCCGGGACTTTCCATGATGCGACACAAATTGTCAAACCTGCGCCTCCCTTTGCTGTGTCGCCTGGTTAGTTATGTTCTCATGAAATCCTCAGAGATCCACATACAATATCTGGCAGTTATTTCTGGACAGTCTATTCCCAGGAGGGATGCAACTTTGCCCGTGAAATTCCGAGCATATGAAACATGATTAGATAAAGCGACACAAGTACGGGGCCGTAAATATTCACCTCACAGCGGCCATGCCGTGAACACTCCTATTTTTTTGTGCTGGCATTGTTGCCCCCGTGCTGTGTTGCATGTTGCCAAGGAGACGTCCCTGACGAAGACCAAAGCTGCATGTCTCTCTGTTACAGAGCAGCGTCGACTGCGAGGCAACTGTCACCCACAACACAGAGTGAAGTGTGCATGTCCCTTTATTCCTAAAAATGTGCCGCCTGCCTCGAGGACAGGGGCCTCCAAGCTTTTTCCTACAAGGGCTGCATCCAGAAATTAAAAAAATGCAACATTTTGGGGTGGTCTCTGGCCCTGTATCTCCACAGGAATAGATTCGCTCTTGCACAGCGCAGCAGTCAAATCACATCTGCACATTCAGAACCAAAATGAGAGCAATCAAATGTATGTATACATCTAACAACATTGAAAGGACTGTTTACGTCATGAGATCATGAGTGTGATGTGTTTCACAAATTTAGTTATCAGTAGACTTGACAGCGACCCGGTGTATCGGATCAGCCGATATTATGCATATTTTGTAAATTTTGGGATCGGCCTTAATGTTGTGATTTGAAGATCCGATCAATGATGTCATTGATTGTCAGTGATGACAGCCGCAGTGTTTCTCACTTAAACATTTGTTTGTGGCGGGCTGCCACAAATACATTTTAGACACCACTTAAAGACTTCAGCGCTGTCAATATTTGTGTCGCAGTGCTCATTGCGTGGGCCTTGTGCGCTTCTTCTCATCGACACCTGTACCACTTTCCTTTCTGAGTGCAAACACAGTACCTTAAATGACTGACGAATAAAACCTATTGATGCTTATGTTTGGGAATAGATCTTAGTAGTACCAGAGGCATCAACAGTTAAAGCAGTGACGATCCCTCTGTACATTCGTAAAGATATTGTGAGTTTAGCACGACGCAGCAAAGTGATTATGACATGAAGCGAAGCAAAATTGCAATTCTGTCCTGCAAGCACGTCTGACAGCTCCTGGTGCTGCTTGAACACCTGCAATCTTTCAGATCACTATTTTGCAACATTATTGATTAGCAGCATATTGTTTAGCAGCTAACAAGCCAGACAGCTCCCTCAGGAGTCATCTGATGCCATGCCATGCCATTGCGTGCGTATTTACTTTCATCGATTAATTCTTGGAGAGCAGCCTTCGCCACACATTGTCTCTGAGCCACAGGGAAATACGTTCACTATCTGGGCCTTTCGACAGCATGGCAAGTGGCTCAAGGATGGCTGACCTCGTAATCCTCACGATGCCCACTATGATGTCACACGGAAGCAAACTCCGGCAGATGAGGTGACAGATTGCTGACCGTCCTATAAACCCATGCCTTGACTAATCTACTGTCAGACCTCAATTGGGGGGTTAAAGCCCCTAAAGGGGGATGTGTACAGTTTAATCCCCACAATGAGTCCTTAAGGTCCCTCTGTCCCCTCAGGGTCTCCTGACTATTGGTAGTGGTGAGTCTTGGGAATTGGGTGTAGGTAACCGGTAACAAATTGTCATTGATGCTGTTTCAGTGGGACTATTATGGTTGTTGATACGGCTGTTATTGAACGTCACATGACCAAACCCAGAAAACAAGTGATCCGTGACGGCCTTTACCCGAGCCCTTTGCCACTGGGATGTCATTTTCAGTCAACAGTAAGGAGGCAGTCCTCTCAGAGGGATAAAATAATAGGCAATTTTTTTTCTGATTAGTTCATATTCCACAAATGCAATCTTAATCAGAATGGTATGTTTAGACTAGTGGTGGCGGGTACAATTTATTATTGACAAGACAAGTCTTGACTACCTTTAAATAGTCATGAGATCAGGGCCTGGACGCCTCAGGCTTAAATTTATAATATACTCCCCTCTGCTGGTTGGTTGGTTAAATCACATGAGTTCATCTGTCCACAATGCCGTGATTACCTTCACCTCATCTCATCTGTGAGGTGCTGCTTTAAGAGTAGGAAAGGCTGCTTGTAAGGGAAATACTTTAGCACGTGATCAGGATCACCTGTATGGTAAAAAAGAAAAGTGTTGTAATGATGAGTTAACCAGCAGGGGTCAAACTCAAGGCCCGGGGGCCACTTTTGCCTGCCCACAACATTTTATGAGGCCCATAAAGCAAGTCGTGTTTCTACATAATTTTTCTGACTAAAAAAATCCAAATTGGCATTTTTTGGATGAACAACTTCAAAACTAGTTAGCCATCAATTTGTTGTGCATACGTAATAATATGATGAGGCGATTGTACATTTACATGGCTCCACAGTAACGGTTCTCTGAGGGAAACCATAACTACGCTATGTGGCCTGCAACAAAAAATTATTCGACACTGTTGCTCTAAATTATTGAGCTCAGTGAAAATCATCTTTACCTTCATGTTGATGTAGAAAGCAAAGATCTGCAGCGTCACAGTCTGTCTAAACCCAATGACCCCGTCACCGATATTACTACGATCCAGCAGCACTTGTGGCTTCTCCTTCTCATAATCACCTGTTCCAAAACAGACCTGGTTACAGTGCAACTGTATGAAGCCTGTAGCTGGGGCCAAGAGAGGAAAACCAATACGGGATAATAAATACAATTGTGTGCTGGAACATGCGCTGAGGCCCAAATGGGATTCTCAGGTCTAAACATAGCATGTACAGTCCTACGGAGAAAGAAGGAGGTTCACTTCTTGTGCGTCATGTTCTGTTCATTGACGTTTGACTTCACGCAACATGACTGGCACCATGGAAAAAAAAACAAATCTGGTCTCAGTTGTGGAGGGTAAACTTCTGGGGCTTGTTTGCAACCTTGACACCAGAGAGGTTCAAACAGGCCAATGGTTAAAGATGTCGTATTTCATGCTGCTACATTCAATGTTTTGGAAGCAGCTGTAAAATCATTCGAAAGATGTTTCATCCTGAAAGGCAAAATTACAAACAGGACTTGACGAGCCAGAGGAACATAACTCTTAATTTACTCAATGAGAGGCATGGCAAACCCTCTACTGCTTGCTTATCATGCTCAAACAGTTGATGTGACGCTGCTGTAAATGCAAATCAAAAGTCCGTGAGTCTGAAACTTACATTAAGTACTTAAAAAAATACTGTTCTTGTTCAAGTAAACTGAGTCTTTTTGGAAAAAATAAGAAATAGCAACTACACACAAATGTAGGGAAAATTTTTACATTTTGAAAAAAAATGGATATTCAAGTACAGCTAATTGAAAAGTCTACTCAAGTGAAACACAGCAAATCAAGGTCGGAAAAACTCAGTTGGGATGGTATTGTTACAAGACAATCACCCGAAGAATCAGAATGGCTCGCTCACAGATTTTTGGAAATCAACATCAGGGAAGCTTTACTTGGTTAAATAATACCAGACTTGGGGTGAGTGGCCAGGCACTCCAGAGACCCCGCCATTTGCATACGAGGAATTTAAAAGTCACTTTCCCATAACGTATGCCTCTTAAACCTCTGTATCATCATCCGTGACTCACCTCGAACAATACCTGATCATCTTCCCCCACACCCAGTGTTTTGG
This sequence comes from Hippocampus comes, assembly GCF_001891065.2. Lineage (NCBI taxonomy): Eukaryota > Metazoa > Chordata > Actinopteri > Syngnathiformes > Syngnathidae > Hippocampus > Hippocampus comes. The sequence goes on from NW_017806234.1 coordinate 366,831, forward strand.
GAGTTCGCCTGTGCTTGAGGCAACTTCATGAAATTGCCCATTTTTTTATGTGCTCGCTTTTGATGGCAGGAAGCATCCCAAAAGCTTTTATGACACCACCTGTTGCTATGACAACCATCCGCCCTGTTTGCAAACACTGCACTCCTTTTTTTGGCTCCGTGATTAAAACCACCGAAGCGGGTGCTGTTATTACAGGGCTATTAGTTGGACTTAAAAAAAATACTGTTAATTTCCTGTGGGTATTTTACAAGCACAAGCATTCTCTATGAAGGGAGATTATGAAAACACTGGGCTGTAATGCAAATAAAATTCGCTGAATAAGTAAATTGCCAACGTATGCTCTTTGTGCAAAAAGAGGAGACTGTTGCTCCTGAATTGAGTGGTTGATATTGAGCCCACTTTGTGTCCAGAAGGCAGACAAGTAGTAGATCTGCTCCTTCTTAGCAAAAGTCACTCACTCCATCTGCTCCTCCCCTCTCTCCCTGCTTGTATTTGATCTTGATTCTCTTGCCCTCAATCACGTCAGGGTGTGATGTAAGGCTGTAGGAATGTACTCAGTAATGCGTGTGTGTGTGTGTGTGTGTGTGTGTGTGTGTGTGTGTGTGTGTGTGTGTGTGTGTGTGTGTGTGTGTGTGTGTGTGTCCTCCATACATGGGGGCGAGGTTTATTTTCTTTGCGGCACACCTGCTTCCTCACCTTTCACCCTGGTGACTTTAACGGGCAAATGTAAAGTCAAGGCATTTTTTTTTAAGTCTTGCAATGTGAAGTGGTCACTATAAAGACGACTTTTAAGAGTCCAAAAGTCTGAAGACAGCATATCCAAGGCTCTTGGGCTTGCCACATCGTACTTTTTGACCAGCTATCCAACCACGGAAACTTAAGTGGTCATGGGAAAGAAAAGCGTCCAAACTGCCAAAAGTTTCCAGCGACTTCTGGCCGCAGATACTGTTATGAGTGCCGAAAGAGTTTAAAAGCTACACTGTAAAAAATAAATAAATAAACATTGGGTGCAATCAAGATTTGACTGCAACAAACTTTTATATTGGGCAATTCAATAAAAACTTTCTGTTTTGCTGTGGTAAGAATTGGTTTTCTCGTATTTCAAAACAAAAAAGATGCATTTACAGAGCTATACTATCCCTTGTATTGGCTGCCCAAGTTAGGTCTCAGTAAAAACAACCCAGCACATTGTTTTGGCACAAACAACTTAATTGCTTTGCTGTGCTCGCTAACATTGTTATAATAAATGTCAGGAATTTATATTTTAAAGTTGTTGTAGCTTAAATTATGTTTTTTTTTTTTTTTTAAGAGGGTTATAGGCTGGGTCTCCTGTCTACTTTTTCTTGCCTAGGAATTATTTCATAAAACAAATTATCACCAGCAATTAATGCATCCACCCATTATCTGAGCCGCTTATCCTCACAGGGGTCGCGGGCGTGCTGCAGCCTAACAACCATCCGCATTCACTATCACACCTTAGAAAATTTTCAAGTAATCAATCAACCTATCATGCATGTTTTTAAAATGTGGGGGGAATCCGGAGTACCCGGAGCAAACCCACACAGGCAGGGGGAGAACATACAAACCCCATACAGGAAGGCCGCAGCCCGGAATTGAGCACATGACCCCTGCACAGTGAGGCAGACATTCTAACCAGTCGCCCACCTTGTCGCTACCAACAATTCCAAATTCACAACTATTGAAATGAATAATTATACTCCTTGACGTCAACACGCATACCTGATCAAACAATTCCTGTATATTTTTTCTCTTAACTTAACTATGTGCTGTTGGACCTACTACTAATGTTCTTGTTCCTTTTGTTAAATTCAACATGAATCAACTTTTGTGTCCCTGGTGTGACCCTTTTTACCTTTTGACTATGTGAAATATTTGTGATCCCTCTGACAGTTTTGGCAGATATGTGACACTTGCACATGCCGAGCTGCTGTACACGTCTGTGACCTTTGGATCTGTTGCACTAACCCGCTCTATCGGCAGCTCGGTGTTCTGCCTGAGTGCATGTGGAGTCTGTCCCTGACTAAGAGGGAATTACCTCAGCTCACAATCATGTGGCGTCTCACCTCCACTGTGTACAATGCAATCAGCCAGCCTCTGCTCTCACTCACAGGCTATCAGAGGTTCTCACGCATCGGCCCAGTAACCAACAAAATGCCGCTCTACTTATCTGGCAAGTTCAACAAGTGGTGAGAGTCCATTCATCAGAAAATCTGCGTAGAATAAAAGTACTTTCTGTGAAATATAGATCGAAATAAATCTCTTACTTTAGCAAATGGGATGATTCATTGCCTACTAATGGTTTTCTAATCCCTCTGAGGCCGATGCAAATCTCTTCTTAAGACTGAACTCAGATAAAAGCCCCTATAAAAGATGATGCAATGGTTCTGGCATCCTTGAGATATGGTTGGTTTCTACTAAAAAAATGTTATAAATTGTGTGGTTACAGTTCATTAACTTGTTCTATCCATTTATCATAGCTGGGTTCATCACAATCAGTGAGCCTCTGAGCATCCCGGTCACATAGCGGACATCAGCGCCAAGCAGATGATGATTCTTCTGATCCCAAAAAGTCTTGTTTAGCTGAAGTGGCTCTTTTCCCCAACCACAGGGGCCCAATCACATCAAACAAAAAAACAAAAGGGAAAAGTGATTGGCTGTAAAGGTTGGACAGCAACTTTCAGGGAGGAGATCCAAGAAAGTTCTGGATGTAGTTCGTAATGTGAAACATTTTTCCATTTTTGGATTAGATGACGACTCCATTCTGCTGTGAGGCTAATAATATCTTGTAAGGCTATGACAGCAAGACAGAGAATGCACAAACACAAGGCCACCCATACAAACTTCACACCGGTGATTTTGTTGCTTTCGTCCACTGTCTGAGGTCTTTAGACAATTACACTTTGCTTTTTTTTTTTCCTCTTTTTTTTTTGCGCTGAGTCTCATCCTACCCCTTGTTCTCCAAAAATGACGAAAAATCATATTCTCATGCAAATACACAAATAGGCTGTTTACAAATGTGTATCAGGACATATCCAAATGAGAACAATAAAAAAAAAAAAAAAAAACGCTCCTTTTTACATATGTTCAAATGAACTGTACGGATGAGCGTGACATGTAGATCCATTATTCAATGTAGTAGCAATAAATAGAAACAAAAATAAAGGAAAACACAAACAGACATGCCCCATTATAAATATCTATCGATAATCTAGACGCCAAAATGTCATCGAGGAGTGGTAGAGGATTCCAGTGGGGACCTGTACAACTCTGGTGAACTTTGTGCCAAAGGGTCACGGCAGTGCTGGAAAAGAATGGTGGCCAAACAATGTGTTGACACTTTAGGCAGAATTCAGACATTTTCAATTAAGGGTGTACTCATTTTTGTTGCCAAGTTCAGACATGAATTGCTGTGAGATGAGTTATTTTGAAGGAATTGGGTAAATTGACACTGTCACACAAGTTGTATGATGATTACATTCGAGAAAAGTGTCATGTCTTCAGAAATGAGAGAATCAAAATATTTACAAAAAGGTGAAGGGTGTACTTACCTCTACGAGCCACTGTACACGCGTGTGCACATCTAAGTGTACTTTGCAATAACCCAACGCTGTCCTTTCAAGGTAGCAACATGCGCTCCCGTAGCAGCAGCCTGGAGGACGTCACCAAGGTCAAGCTGGCCAAAGAAGAACCCTCTGGGCGGCCAGAGCGTCGCAGTCGCCACCGTGAGCCGCCAGATGACACTGGCACCATCCAGTGGAACCACCAGACCACCAAGAATGGCGGCAGTAGTGCTGCAAAGGGGCCCCGTAAGGAGAAGGCGAGAGACCTTTCGCGTGATGACCTGGTCTTCCTGTTGAGCTTGCTGGAGGGAGAACTGCAGGTCAGGGCACAAGTCCAGAAAGACAGTTTTTCTCAAAAACATCAACAAAAACCAGTGGACATTATTCACTCCGCAGGCCAGAGATGAGGTGATTACTGTGCTGAAGGCAGAAAAAATCGATTTGGCCCTTCTGGAAGCCAAATACGGCTTTGTCACGCCGCCCAAAGTCCTGCAGGCTCTGCAGCGGGATGCCATCCAAGGCAAAGTTGACGGCTTACAGGAAGACATCTATGAACGGCCCATGGTGGAGGTACCAGCAGTCTTGTATAAATACCTGAGAGCAATACTGTAATCGGGTAAAAGTATCCACAAAGAAAATATCTTCTAGAGTGGCGTAGAAGACATCGTGTAGAACATTCCTTGAGCAGAAGTCTGAAAGGACCTGATATTTGTTTTACTGAAGTACCAACAATTATTTTCTAATATTAAAGTTTCTTCCATATTAGAAGTAAAGTATTTTTGAAAAATGATGAAGTAGGGAAGTATTCGTACTCATGTTACATTATACAGCTGGCTGTTGTTGATTTACTGTATTTGCAAAATTCACGGTGCATGTGTCCTGCAACTGTCTTGCAGCTGGACAAGCTGGTGGAAAAGCAGAGGGAGACGTACCGCCGCATGCTGGAGCAGCTGCTGATGGTAGAGCAGGCCCACAAGCAGGCCCTGTACAAAATGGCGGATGAGAAGCGCAACCATGGCGACTTTGTGAAGAAGAGCGACGAGTTTACCAACCTGCTGGAGCAGGAGCGTGAGAGGTCAGTGCGCAGGACCGCAACACCGACGCCATCACAGAGTTTACCCAACCTCCATGGCTCTCTATTTCATGGGAAATATCACCCGTTTGAGTTTAGTGATAATTCATGGTCACAGTAAACACCCAATCGAAGTCATAACACCACATGAAAATCAGTGCATATTTTTGGGACATATTGTATATGAGGTATGTCAAATAAATTCCACGACTGGTGTCACAAAACATATATTTCAAATCCGAACTACAAACAAATGAACTAAATAGTTGGACTATATTTTAGCATAATCCTAACTATGACAACTAGATTTCATGCGAGCACAGCGGTACCTTCACAAGTGCAGTCACTAATTTTATGTTGCGAGCAAAGGTAGCAAATCCAAGTCCAGAAAGTGAAAACCCGGCCAAGTTTCCAGGGGAGCTCTTTTACCTGCCGCCTGAGTCAAAGCACCTGTGGCTAAAGCCAAACTGTGGAAGGGTTTTCACTTACTTTTGACTTACTCTGGTTGCAAGTCAAAATCTTAATGACTTTGTATGAGCCAACTTCAGATTCAAACACTTCAGGGAACTTAGCAAGAAAATTGAAGAATCAAGGCACTGTCACACAAATAATCCAAGTAATGCAAGTCGGTAGGGAAAATTATCTATTTTACATGGTTGTCATTTTATGACATGGTTGTCAAATTATGACATAAAATGTTTATATCTATTTTTGAATATGATACCCTTCTATTAAATTACCCTCACCTGCCGTTAATTCCCATAATTCCCCTTGGAGAGTTTCAAATTGAGAGTACAGTATTCCCATAGTACCCCATATTAACTTCATGAAACTCCATGTCAAGGAAAAATTGTTGCAAGCATTTGCGGGTCACATTTAATAATAATAATAATAAAAACAAGAGAGAGGTTGTAACAGTGAAAGGAAGGAGACAGGGTGGAGTTGTCGATAGTGAGATTAAAGTTGGAGGAGACTCTTTGGATGAGGGAGTTTGGACCGATGATTAACAGGTGAGATTTTGTGCAGTTGAGTGTGAGAAAGTTTGTTTGCATCCAGGATTTACTATCAGAAAGACAGTTAGACAGGGTGGAGTGGGTTGGATTTGGCGGAGATGTCCAGTTGAATGTCATCAGCGTAACAGTGGAAGCAGAAACCATAATGACAAATGATTTGGCCAAAGGGGAGAAGGTAGAGGATGAAGAGAAGAGGACAAAGCACAGAGCCTTGGGGGACACCTTGGGACAGTGGGGCAGTGGAGGAGGGAGTAGTTGTTGATGAGGATGAATTGTTTCCTGTCTGTGAGATATGAGTGAAGCCAGGTGAGGACATTGACTGTGATGTTGAGGGATGGGAGGAGAGAGAGTAGGATGGTGTGGTTGATGGTGTCGAAGGCGGCAGTAAGGTCAAGGAGGATGAGGATGGAGAGTAGGCCAGAGTTGGAGGAGAGGAGGAGGTCATTGGTGATTTTAAGGAGGGCGGTTTCAGTGCTGTGATGTGTGGGGGAACCAGAATGAAATTGCTCAATTATTGTCAAGGTGGGCTTCGATTTGGGATGTGATGATATGTTCTATGATTTTGGACAGAAAGGGGAGGTTGGAAATGGGTCGGATGTTGCATGATGTCAGGGTTGAGTCTGGGAGTTTTGATGATGGGGGTTGACGTCGAGGTGGGCCGGATCTGGCCCGCGGGTTTGAGTTTGACACCCGCGTGATAGCGGATGTACGGGAATGTCGGCAAATACTTCCCCTTGATTGATTGAGGGTCTGTTATTGAACGATGACCTCATCGCATGCCGACTGATGCAGGAGCAGCAGAGGTGTGGGAGCCAGAATGACAACGGCGTGCTAACCAGCAACAGATGTTTCTTAAAACATGATCTCAGCGCAGAGATGAACGGTACACAGATGGCGACTGGCCACCTTTGTTCCTCTGTGGGGAATTGAAAGCAGCGAGCCAATTTCATGGCTGTCTGCATCTTCTAGTTTTGTTGAGGAAAAAAAAAAATCTGGCTTGAAGTTGAGTGTTGAATGTCGGGTGTGATTAAATAAGTGTACAGTATATGCCATCCCCATTCTTCTAAATGCTCATCATAAATAATGAAATCTAAAATCTATACAATTCAGTTCATCAGGAGAGATTTTATGGAAATTTCACTTTTCAGTTTTTGTGTTCAAATTGGATTTTGTATGGAATTGGAATTTTGCCAATTGGGATGTCACAATTTGGCTCTTCAGAAGTGTCCAACCTATGACAAAAGTCAAAAAGTCACCAGATTTGTTGCGAGCAGCATTTTTAAAAAATAGTTCAGAGAAGAGTCGGAAAAGTTGCCAACTTCCTCGTTTTTGCCTTAACCCTGCCCCGGTCTTCATGGCAATGAAATAAAATAAACTTGGCCTTAGCATGAGACAGTCGTGACCCTGCCAAAACAGAGTGATTATGACCAAGGTGTGACGTCAGAGACCCTTTGTGAAGATACTGAGGAACTGTTCTAAAATGTGGACAAAATTGCACAATATGTCTCCTTTTAATGTGACGTTTAAAAGTAACAGGGAAACCACATTCAAAAACACTACCTGTCAACACATTGAAAGTCAAATACTTGTGTATTTGGCCCGCTCATTACTTGTTATGGACAATATACATTTTGTGAATATGTAAGAGTAAACATGATTGACAACTACTATGAATAACAAACCAGACACCCTTAACCTTCATTCCTACTGTACTTGAAGCTCGATATTGAAGTAGGCTGAGGTCTGGCGTGATGTGCTAACATTGCACATGACACCACGTACTGGGCAATTCCATTCATCCAATTTCGATACTGCTTATTAAGTTCACGGGTGAGCTGCAGCCTACCGAAGCCGGCATGTGGCTGCCAGTTAATTGAAGGCCACATATCATATCATCAACAATCATTCACAGTCGCATTTACACCGACGCAAAATTTTGAGTGTTGGTTGAGCCTAACCTCATGTTTTTGGAATGTGGGAGGAAGCCAAAGTACCCTGAGAAAACCCACGCAAGCACAGGGAGAACATGCAAACTCGACACAAGAAGGCTGCATATGAAATTCACATCTAGAACTTCATGACTGTGAGGCAGCTATGCTGTCTACATCGACGCAACATTTCTACTCCCACTAGGCCTTTCGGTGTCCGATGCATTGATTGTGGTTGGTATCTGTGACGATGGACTGCTGAATTGTTCTTGTGTTTTATGTTGTGATGTTCAAAGTCAGTTGAAACAATCAAACTTTTAAAATACTGAAATTCACTCTATTTCACAAGTCTCAATGCTTGACAAACATGTGCAGTATATTATACGTCTAATCCAAAATAAATCCGTGCATTATGGAAGTAAAATAGGGCTGCGATTGAAAGACATGGACAGTAGCCGCAAACATGACACAGCACGATTACCCTCTGCTTCTTTATTTGCTATGCAGGGCTTGCCATTTATCTTTAAGCCATCTGGCTGGCTTAACTGTTGCGCTGGTGATGATATCAACAGGTTGAGAACATTCTTGGGCAATGTCCTCATCATCACTGACGTGCTTATTTTCCAGATCTGCCCTCTCCTTTAAAACACAACGTTGCATTTTATGTTTACATTGTGGGATTTCTCGTTGAAAACGATCAGTGTTCCTGGATGGTCAAGCTCATCTCAGAGGAAAGTTGTGAACTCGTTAACCAAGTTACTTTGCAGAAACCCCCCTATTATAATGCGGTTCATCTTTTCCACCCACGCTTATGTTGCACAGAGGGGGCACATTGCCTGCGCCGACACTGATGCTCAGCAGTCCTGAGCTCTACTGGATGTAGATGAAGTGTAATGAAAAACAGTAGAAGAAGAAGCAGAGAAGGTCGCCTACTAAGCTGGAGAAATACTGTGTGTGGAAATGGGAAGTAGCGGTTTGAAGGTGTTGAATTACCGTAACGTCTGTGCTAATATCCGTTAGCATTTCAGCGGCATGTTGCACTGTACGTTCGTATTCAGCAAGCATACTTGTTTTAATGTACAATTTGGCTGAACATTTTAGTGTTAATAATGCCGTTTTGTATCAGTTTTACAGTCAACTTCAACTGAGAGTGACAAACAGCTTATAGCAAGCATGCTTAACCTATTAGAACATCCTGTAAAAAAAATACTATGGTTTCCCCATATCATGTCTTATTCCATCAATTGCATATGGTTCGGTTGTGACTTTGCAGCACAATAAATAGGGTTTCACTCCATTTGTTGTTGTGTCCAGATGACGGCATGTTTAAGAAAGTTATCGGGCAGCTGTTTGTGCTGGACGCATGAGCGCAACCTGTCAGCACCTACGGACCGTTAAGATGCCATCGGGCCATCGAAAAGTGTTAGCAATGTCTTTCCTGAAGAGATCTCCACCTGTATTTTCAGCCTGGCACACACTCACACATTCCTGCTCTGCACCAGCTTTCTGAAAGCTGACATGAGGAAATGAAGTTATTGGCAACTGGAGAGGCTTTGTACTGAACATTTCCTTGTATGGGTGGAAAAAAAAGTGATTTCCTGAGCTGACCACGATGGTTTACTGGCAGTCGTATGCTTTAATGCGCATGCCCTCATACCAAAACCACGACTAGCACGCTTTCGACACTTTGACCCAACACACCAAAAACGCACATTCTACCTCATCTCCAAATATGTCAGAGGGCCTCTTTAAAGCATACATCACTCTTGTGGGGAAAGAGTACTTGTTGAAAAGGATAGCAATTAGTAACGAACTAGGATGTGCAATGACGGCGTAATGAAAAAGAGTCAAACGATGGCAGATGTGAGTCATATCCTTTGACTGACCATGAGTGGGGGGCTACTTTCCTGATTTGCAATCTGCCATAGTATTTTTTTTCAAGGTTAAATAGGAAAAAGGAGTCCATTTATAAATAAAATCTACGTAGTATTATTTAACTTGGTAAAGTGGGTGTGACTAAGGGAATGAGATTACAAAATTCCGCCTTGCAAGCACTCACAATCACAAGAGGAACCGGTTCCCAAGCCCACATGCTGGTAAAATGCTCTTTAGTAACATTTTGCCAGAATTATCAGATTTGTGTTTACTATGGGTATGGTATGACATTCAAAGTAACTGAAAGTTGCCAACCAATACAGGTGATGAAATTATGGAGGCCTGGCGGCAAATTGCTTAAAATTTACGGGCAGGGCGAGAAAAACTTGACAGACTTAATGTTGAGTCTCTCTAGTGGTCTAGTTTGAATGAAAGTGACACAACTGTAGCGATGACATTATGCTTGGAGATAGAAGCACTTTCAGGAAAGTTTTACAGTTGTGTGACGGCATTTGCTTTCGTTATCCATCTGCTCGATAGACAAGCAACAGTTCAAAGAGCTTGAGAAAGCTCAGCCAATTGTCTACTTGTGACAAAAAATACACAACGTGGACCGAGCATTTTCCAGTTCAGGATGCTGGAAGCCCTTGCGTTTCAGCTTGACTGTGCCCCGAGTACAAAGGATGACCCGTAAATACATGCTTGGAGGAGTTTGGTGTGGAATGACTTAACAGTGCTTGCTTTGAAACACGTTTGGGGTGAAGGAGAAAAAAAGGTTGTGAGGCCAGCCGACTCTCAGCTGCAATATCAGTGACCTCTGATATTGCAAACATTCCTTGACTGATTCCCATATCTTGGAGAACACTTGTCCAAAAGAGTAGAAGAGCATAGAAATGTCATTTTTAAACATTTGTGACCAATCTAAAGAGTTGCTTGCTTTTGACGATGCAATGTTAATGGTTCAAAAGGCGTTATGGTTTTTTTTTTTTTTTTTTTTTTTTGGTTTCCTGACAGTGACACTTTTGCAGATGTGTTGCCAGCAAGCTACAAATGGAGTCAGGGGTGCAAATCCATTATTTATTTATCAGTGAACAATGTGCAAAAAAATCACCTCCTGTAGGTGGGGAAAAAGGAGCAGCTTTTGTTGGCAAGATGCTTCGGCATTTTGATGTTGACTTGTGTTGCAAATCACAACGTTCTAACACTTCCCGCTTCACCTTTGCAAATGTGAGGTTTTCTATTGTAGTGTGTAAAGAATTAACAGTGTGATTGTCCTCACACAACCTCAACATTGCGAATGAAATAATGCGGCTCCCTGTCAATGCTAACTGAAATCCATGAATGCAAACAGATGAGGTGCAGCCCTCAAGTGTTGTTGACACGCAGAACAGATGAAGGCGCACTCTGGCATGTATGACCTCATCTCGTGTGATTCCATCAACAACGAGCAAGATGCTTCCAGCCAAAGTTGCTTTCCCATAGTTGGCTTCAGCAAAAAGGGAAAACTGGGTGGATTCACAAAGTGGCGAAAAACTTCATGAAGTTCAGATGAAAATCTATCAAATGTGATTTTATATGAGAAACTTGGAGCGCACATTGCCTACTTGCATTCGCCACAATGGACAAATAAATCCATCCATCCATTTTCACAATGCTTATCCTGTTCTGGGTCACAAGATCATCTGACGACAGGGGACGAACGGACTACACCCTGAACTGGTCACCAATCACATGCAGGGTACTCATAAAGATGGGCAACCATTTGGACTAATTTTTCCTCCAGTTTCTGTCATGATTAAGCTTTTTTTTTCCAAGTGATATCCCAACCATTTGGTATAGACTCACATTTTAAAAAATATTTATTTTTGTACCTGCCCAAAGCAACTATCTCCGGCTATTTCATATTGTTTATTAAAGGGTTACAGTCAATGGCTCTCTTCTTAACCTCCGTTGAACCTGCTTTCAAGAGTAATTGTTGCAGTCAAATCAATTTGTTCTCAAGGAGCCTTTGACTTGCAGCAATGCAAAGGGACAAAGACTATTTATTGCTTTTTGCTTCAAATAAGCAAACACACAGTAGCTGGTTTCCGAGGCGTTGGGGGTCGGGGCATGGTCTGACTAAATAGGCTTCGGGGGCCAGATCTGATTTCAGGCGTCTGGGGAGGATCCGAGCAGTGTAAGGAAGAGGAAGTATCAATGTCAGCGTGCAGACAAGCCATGAGGCCCCTGCAAAGAAGCAAATGTACCATAACGTGGTGTTTGCGTCACAATCCACGATTTGGTGTTTGCAGGAAAACTCACACACTTAGTGCCTTGGATACAACGCAGCAGAATTCTTGTAAAGTTTAATCAGGGGCACGGCATGTGCGGTTTGGATTCAGAGTAAAGGCGAGAGGCTAAATGCTGCGACTCCATCTCGCTCTCTAATTTAATGTAAGTATAGCATGAGCTCATTCCAGAAGAGCACTCTTTTTCCAAACAAAAAACGCATGAGCTCACGTTTGAAAAAGCCACGCATGGCATCCGACCTAACGCTTAAGTCGTAGCGACCCATAATCTAATTTTACTACAATTCCTTTGCTGGCTGGGCCTCATTTTGAGCCTAGTTTAACCCAAATTCAGATGCTATGCTGAAGCTAATTACTGTCATAAAATAAAAGGAAGACATTGTGAGCAAAGTGGACAGAGAAAAGCTCACAACTCCAAGTGCCTCTGTGGACTGGCTCCAGATGTGAGCCAACTGTTGTGCTCAGTCACTGAGGTGTGACCGGTCATGTCTATTCACTGTGACATCATCGGAATCCTGCATCCACTCCACTCATGTGGATAGAGAAGGTGCATTTGTCTCATAGCCTGAACATGTCGCCCTTTTGTCGAGCGCAAATCTAATCGGTTGACTTGGAGCAGCCATTCCCAAACAATGTGTGTTGTGACTGTGAGAGACTGTGTGTCCTGGGAAATGATTCAAGTTCACTGAATTGGTTTCGAAAATGATGCCTTCACCACAAATAATGTAGTTTTGTTTTTCTAGCGATGCAACTTATAGTGACCGACAAAACAATGAAATGCTCTTCTACATTCTCTTTTTCTACCTGTTGCCACTCATGCAACAGAATAATAGTGTTGTGCTCAACTAAACAGGCCCTGACTTTACACTGGGACAGTAGATTTGTGAGTTTATTGAGATGGGGTTGTCATAATTTCAGAATATACAACCCTATATTCTAACTATACAAATAATACAAATATTGTAATTTAGCGCATTTAATTGAAGAAAATTAAAAAGAGTCAACGTGCCAAACAATGATCTTTTTTTTCTGGTCTCTTCATTTTTTCCAGAGCTGTTTACTTTTTGAGACATTTTTGTTTAGCGTTGTGCCATGAGATTTTTACTGTGCAAAATACCTACCTTGGCTCATTAGAGGTTGGGAAACACTGGCTTACAAGATTTGTCCAACTAAGGCTAACATGTTGCGTCTGACTCCTTTCACAGAAGACATCTTTGGCTGCTGACATGATCATGATGATGTGGCCATGAATTGGCCTGAAAGCGGCAGGCAACTTGCCTCATCTCTCTTTAAGTGCGCCGGGCAATGATGTCACCCTGACTGTACAACACACACTCATGGTTGTGTCGCGAGTCCGTCTGTAAATTCCTGCGTCGCAAACTGCAAGACAGAATGCCTGTCATGACCATTCCTCGTCATTATTTATGTGACAGGCAGAAGGATCGATAGCAGAGGTTACCGACATGCTGCCTACGGGCACCAGGTCACCCCCACCCACAGGGATCACATGAATTGCCCGCGGGCCTGTTTCTAAAAAACGTCTCAGTTAGTCAGTGTAAGTGGCTAGTGAAAATGCGAACATTATGATTTCCAGAAAGTTTTTTAAGCATTTGGAAAATGTAAACACTTGCAGAGATTTATAGGAATAAAGTGTTGCATATTGATGTTACTAACTTGTTAAATCGTTGTTGATAATTATTGTGGGATATCACAAACACGATCGTTGACATCATTTTTATGAAAGACATAATTTGAGCAAATCGGTTATTTCAAAAGTGTCAATCAAACTGTTTGGCCTTGGGTAATCAGTACCCAAGAAGTTGCCCTCGGTTTCAAAAAGGTCGGTGACCCCTTATCTAGAACATTATGGGCATGATTCATTACATTTTGTCACACTTTATTTGATATATCAAACTGTTTATTTTTAATTCTAGCTAAACAGAAAATAATTATTATATTTCATTAACTTCTGGTCCAGACTGTACCTGGCATCCCTCAATGATTGTTAATGAGTATTTAAACAACTGTAGACTTTCAAACACTTCATCGCTAATAAAATGCGAGTCCTCAACCGATTACAAGAACCTGCCCCTAAAGAAAATGTTCCTGGGCAGTACTGCCCCGCAACCAGAAAAGGAAACAAAATCCAGGATTCAGAAGAATACCCTTGGCGTGAATGCATAAAGTTCCTCCAAAGGTTCCTGCAGTGAAAAGGGGCCTTCGGTGTGTAATTTACAGACTGTCTGCCTAGTTGCACCCTCTGAAGGTGCGAAATTGATTCCTGCCTCTTGAGCAGTCCTTTGACAAGACTGCACACGTCACTCATTCTACAGGTGTGCTGGGAACTACTTCTTCTTCTTATCCCTGTCATGGCTTTGTTGGAAGAAGCATTTATCATTTCTAAGACGAAAGAAACATCAGTAGTGAAATAAAAAAAAGGAGGAAGAAGGGAATTAAAGAGCAAACGTGGAGACAGAAAGAGAACCATTTGGGTTTGATTACAGGAGGACGTCATGCACGTCAGATATTGTCCGTTTCATAATGTGCAACATGCATGAGCAGGCAGGTGAGGCGACACGACTACCAAGACTCCGCGTTGAGCTTTTTTTTCTCTTGCTGTCTGATCTTACAGCTGTGGAGTGTTCACACACTGAATGGAAACTCATGAAATCAAGGACTTGTGTACATTATAACTAAAGACGGATACAACAGTCATTTCGGCAGCTCAATTCGACACCAACACACTGAAACAAAGTATGAAGAAAAAAAAACGCTGGTCACTCAAGATAATGAGCCTGACAACGCTTCTCCCATTAATATTTTGAATCATACATACATAAGGAGAGTGACATCCCTGTCAATGCCAGTCAGTGGTGACTTGAGAGGAAAAAAAGAGACGTGAACCCATGACTGATGTGGGCCCTTGAGAAACAAACAAAAAAAAAAAACATGATTTTTTTTTTTCTTCTTCTTCTCCATGGGGCCCGCCAAATCCCTGGCGGCTCCCCTGACCGTCATGACCACAGATTGAATACTGGACAGCAATAACAGAAAGGCTATTTAGCTTTTCTTAAGAAGACAGCCTTTGTTTGAGAAAACATAATTTTTGTATTCTAATCTTGGAAACATTTTAATTAGTGGAGATACACTACTTAGACAAAGCATTACGACACAGAGACATTATATCTCCAGCTGGTTAAAATGTAGTGGTGGCAAAAGTATTTGTACTCAAGGAAAGGTGCAAATATTTGTGTAGGAAAATACTTCCCCCCCTACTCATCCTGAGTAGGGGGGGAAAAAACGATTGTGTGCCCAAGCACTGATACAACTCTGTCACTGGTGTACAGATTCTGAAATGTGAAAAAGTAAAAATGACTTTTTACCATCAGTTAGAATATCCGTTTTGATAATTTAGCACAACAAAACAAACCCCCCAAAAAACCTCTGCACACAAAATAATTTCCCTCGTTTATTAACTATCACAGTGCTCATCCTGAGTAGGGGGGGAAAAAACGATTGTGTGATGGCTGAAGCTTTTATGCCACCATAAACAATAGTTGTGAACTGACTCACAATAAAAAATGCTAAAATAACAAATGATATCTATCTTCTCCTAATCTGTTGAATCATTGTGGTCAATGCTCCCTGGTTTAGTCCCCAGCGATATTTTCAAGTAACTAAAGTAGATACAGTACCAAAGTATTTGTACTTTGTTACTTCCCACCACTGTTAAAGGCAAAAAATGTGTAATAATGTACGCACTCTGTCTGGCGCGCACACGCACGCCAGCAAGCAAGAACACCCCCTTCTTGTGTGTGCGTGAAATGCAAAGCTCCATATAAGGCCATGTTGATGATGTCATAGTCCAAAGGCACAGGGAGCAAAGCACATCCTTTATTGTTTGGTCTGGCTGTAGGAATGCTACTCAGCGAGCGGGGCACACGATGTATGGCAAAATAACTCCTGGCAGTGACACCGGGAACTCTTTGCTGCAGGTAGGCTTGCTGAACTTAATCCAAACTCTCGAGACTTTGGCAGCTCTTGGCTGGCTTTGGGACAAACAGATCACACTTCAGGTCAAGATTAAAGTATTGAAGGGATTTTGTTGCTGGAGTGGCACCGGGATTTGGATGGCGACACACATCTGGATTTCAAATTACTTTCCTGCACTGTAAAACAATGTAGTTATATGTACTAGTACGTGATTGAGTATAATTATAACATGTTAAATCTGTTAGATTTATCCCAATGAATTGAGTAAATGTGTGAAAAACAATTACAAGTAGAAGTAAAATTCTACAACTGAATTCCTAAATAAATGCAAGTCAGATACAAATGACAATGAAAGGAGTAAATATTTTTCCATTTACTTCACATATTAAGAGAACTCAGCTACTATGGATTATAACTCAAGGAGTTCGGCGTTTGACTCTCCATTGGAACATCTCGGAGTCGATTTTACATCTTCTCAGTTGCTTACATCCGCAAAACATGCATGTTTTCTTTTAAGACTAAATAGTCCATAGATGGTAAAGGGAATAATTATCTTCATGTGCCCTGCGACTTGTAAATGTGTGATTTATGTGTAATGATATATGAATATTATTGTCAATGAATTAACTTAGCTCTTTTAAACTGTCACTGAACCTACAACAGACGTGACTTATGTATTCCTAAAAGTGGCTTCTTTGCAAACAGCATGCAAAATACAGTACCATATAAGAGGTTACAGTGGAGGGGAGAGAAAAAAAAATATTATATATATA